>NC_086351.1:26690280-27007222 GCF_036324505.1 Eleginops maclovinus
CAGATCAATGGCAGTGAATCAACGTGTTCAAGCTGACACTAATGATGTTGAGTGTAGGGCTGAACGATTAATTGCATTTGCGATAATATCGCGATATGACAAAACGAGATTTTCCAACCGCAAAGGCTGCGATTTGACTGGTCACGTGATCTGGTCACGTGACTTGCGAGCGAGCCGAGCGGAGCCGAGCAGGCAGGGAAAGAAGTCAACACTGCGCTTGAACCTGTTGCACAATGGCCTCAGGCTCGTCAGAAGAGTGCACGGCTGGAAGTTTGGTACCAAAGAGGGGCGGCACGTCAGTCGTGTGGAATTATTTTGGCTTTAAAAAGGAAGATGCTGCGCTACGTCAGGTATTGTGCAGAACGTGCCTCGCTACTGTTGCTACCTCACGAGGTTCACGATTGTAATCATGATTGATTTATTGCTTGTGTTTGTTGAAAAATACATGAGAAGAGGACCTTGAAAAAATAATCGCATATTAAATCGCAATTGATATATTGAGGAAAAAAATCGCAATTAGATTATTTTCCAAAATTGTTCAGCCCTAGTTGAATGTAATGTAGGTAACACACTTCACTACTCAACTCCAATCAGAAGCATTCTATATAGACCATGTGCCCTTACACTACCCACTCATAATAAAGATCTCACACTGTACATCTGGACCCTACCAGTAATCTGATTATATTCTTGGTAACCTACATTTGCATATATATCGTATCTACTTAGCATTTACACCCTCGGGTATCTTTGACTTTGATCTTCCCACTTCCAATTTCCCTTCAATCTTATCTACAACTGTGACTGGGTTTTTTTCTGTCTTACCTGTGCCCAGCTGTTCCAGATGGTGGCAGAAGTGAACGTCCAGCTGTGCTAGTTGAAGGGACACACCCAGGGATGGGACAAACCAGGGTGCAAAGCAGGAGTCCACACGGGTGCAGGCTGCCAAGGCAATGGGAGAAACCAACTGATCGCAGGGCATCTGGGAGCCGCTCTCACTGTCCAGACTGAAGGAAGAGCAGACAGTCACACCCTCAACCATAAACAGTGAATGGTATTTCTGACTGGGAGAAAACAACCAAGTGAGCACTGAAAACACTACAAGAGCAAAGAAAACATGTATTAATAATGTAAAGAAAGCATGTGAATACATTCTGTGATTATAAAATGATTTAATAGGAAAATCATCATGGAGAATATAAGGAACATATGACCATGATTTCACAGTTCAAAGGAGAACATTTTTTTTTTTTTCATCAAACGTTGCATTATAAAATAAAACCCTGAGCCAAGCTATGGAATATTGACCACACAAATTAAACTCGCTAATTAAAATAATATGATTTCTTAGAATGCTTTTGTCTCTTGCCCGGTGAGTTACGAATTGTGTGACATCCTGGTCAGAAATGTACAATGAGATAAATGCTACAATTATTCAGAGTATAATATGGAGCGGGCCTCCCCGCTGTCCGTCCCAGGCTGTGAGTTAAGGTCCATTATTACTGCTGCAGTTTCCAGGAGAACCTCTCTGTGGACATTAATTGCATGTCATGGTTGATGATGTTGAATGGAGGGTAATTGAAGTGAATGACCATTTGCTCTGTAATTTGCTGCTACCATGATCCACCATAAAAACTCCAGCAGGAAACGCTCAAGACCTGAAGAACGCTGGTGCAGCAGAGTGCTCCTTAAAAAGATAAGCATCATATGTTGACAATTTTCATTACTTCCAGTTGGCAGGGCCGCCAAGTCATTTTTTTTCTGGTGGAAACTAAAGGAAGGCAGATGAAACGAGCGAGTAAAGAAAAGGGAATCAATTTTGATCTAAAAAGACAAATAATTTAAACATAAAGGAAATGTAGTGTTTGGGCTATGATTGTAATGAAACACAGATGTATATTTGCTTTACACTGTATCTGGTACTGTACACTTTTTTCCTCAGTTTCTTCCCCTACATGTTTTCTTATTCCTCCCTTTTTAGCTCGCTAAGCCACACAGAATGTGGGCTTGGCAAAACTCTTTCACTGGAAGTTCCTTTAATTCAAAAAGGGGTGGGGGCGGGGGTTATAAAAAAAGAGGAAATTAAGATGAGAAAGAAATGAAAAGAATACAGACGCAAATGAAAAAAGGGTGAAGCACAGAATATTTAATGGCATGACATGACATGAGAGAGAGGAGAAGAGGAGGCAGGGAGAAGGGAGTAGAAGGTGTTTCAGTCCAACCTATCCCAACCCAGCCCAACCCAGACTGAGGATCTTATGAGCCAAACTAAAGGGGGCTTCACCCCTCTTGCTTCCCGTGAGCTTCCACACAATTAGATACACTCAAGGTAAGCAGGAAGGAATCCGGATGGGCCCTGACAGGCACTTGGTGTGCTGGGAAATCTCATTAGGCCGATCTGAACGCCTTCCAAGCCCGCTCCCTGCTCTGCACACCAGATGTGGGGCGAGGGACACATTGCTAGCTCTTTGTGCTCAGTGGCCTGGGTGCACACTTTTTCATACACAAGCATGCAGAAAACACTGAAGCACAGAGAAACAGAACAGGATGAATCCTCCCCACCTCTGCTCATCTCCTCCCTCTCCATTACTGTTGAGCACTATCCTCCACAGGTCTGAGGCCACCAGCTCCTTCTGCTGCTCCGTCAGGCTGAGGCTGGGCAGCTGCAGCTGGCAGGCCTGGCTCTCTGAGAGGCTGAACTCCCGGTACGGAACAAAGGCCTGCTGGAGCTCGTCCCAGAATTCTAGGCTGCATGGTACCTGGAATGAAAGACACAGTGAACAACTTACACGTGACCCCCAAATATGTATATAATTTATTTGTGAATGCATTCTTTTCCTCCTTATTCGTAGCATTAGTATTACACAATCAACAATGTGACTGTCGAGGATCCGTAAGGTTTTTTCATTTGCTGTGAAAACAGAGTTAGACTGCTGGACACAGATATGTTCTCCTCAAGAGAGCCCGGAAGAAATGTCATGGTAGGGCTTACTTTATGAGGACACAAAGACATGCGAAGGGATCGGCCCCAACGGCAAATTGGGGTCAGAGGCATTCATTGTAAATTGAAATATAATATACAGTATGTAATAATAATATATGGGTGGTGGGGTTGCATTTTGGGGTTTCCCTGAAAATAAATGTTCTACTGAAACACTAAGCTTAGTTTTCCACCATGTGATCAGATGGAATTCTTTGAAAACAGTTGACTTAATATTTGCATACTGTATGTCCTCACTTAATCTCCAATGGTTTCTTACTATACTATCCCTCAAATGTTCATCATGTTAACCCGAGGGTCCGGTCTAAGTGTAACCCTAATTATTCATCAGCAGCAGGATTACTGTAAGGCTTCGTTATTGAACAACAGGTACTCGTTTAGTCCTATGGATCCTCCAGTTACACACACAGCATTTAGCAGCTGCAGTCGTCTGCTAATCATTAAGCATCAAGTTTAGGCAGCCTTTGAAGACGCAGGAAATCCCCATCTTGGAGAAGGAATGAGCAAGTGACTTTTTACTTGTCTCACTTCACACAAACCAATGTTGAGTTTCTCATACAGTTGGAAAAAAGAGACAGCTCTTTGACTGGAGACCACCAATGCAGCGAGGCGACAATTCATTGTAGTAGCAAGATGGCGCCGAGGATGGCTGCCGTGTCTCGAGCTCCTCACCAACTTTGATCACAGACGGCGACGAGACGGCGTACAGAGAGGAGGTCAGAGCCCTGACATCTTGGTGCCAGGACAACAACCTCCATCTCAACGTCAGCAAAACAAAGGAGCTGATTGTGGACTACAGGAAGAGGCAGAGAGAGGCACACACACCCATCACCATCGACGGGACTCCTGTGGAGAGAGTCAGCAGCTTCAGGTTCCTCGGGGTAAACATCAGTGAGGACCTGACATGGACACATCACACCAGGGTCATATCCAAGACTGCTCGACAGCGGCTCTTCTTCCTCCGCAGGCTGCGGAAGTTCAACATGGACTCCAGGATACTCTGCAACTTCTACAGGTGCACCATCGAGAGTATCCTGACTGGCTGCATCACCGCCTGGTATGGCAGTTGCACCGCCCTCAACCGTAAGACTCTACAGAGGGTGGTGAAAACTGCTCAGCACATCACCAGGACGGAGCTGCCATCCATGGAGGACCTCTACACCCAGCGGTGTAGGAAGAAGGCCGGTAGGATATTAAAGGACCCCCATCACCCCAGCAACAATCTGTTCTGTCTGCTGCCGTCTGGCAGACGGTACCGCAGCATCCGGACCAAGACCACCAGACTCAGAGACAGTTTTATACTACAGGCTATAAGACTACTGAACTCCTGAGCTGTGTGAATGTCTACTCACATCTGTTTATAGTACACACATACATATATATATATATTATACACATCTGCCATACATATCTGTTTATAGTACACACATATATATATATATATATTATACATATCTGCCATATACATCTGTTATACGTAATATATGCATCTGTCCATACCTCCTCATTCAACAGTGTAAAGTATTTAAATACTTTCAATGTATTCCACATATGTATATATTTCACATCCTTAAATCTATATTGTTGTTATTGTAAATATTCTTCTCTCTTTTTTCACTATTTTATTTATGTTATTTGCACCATGTATGTGGAGTTGTTGGAGGAGCACGCGACATAAGATTTTCATTGCCAACATATACGTTGTATCTGCTGTGCATATGACAAATAAAACCTTGAAACCTTGAAACCTTGAAACCTTGACAATTCATCACCAACGCCGGACCACAGCATAACTAAACACCGGGCAACTGTAAGCTACACTGAGGCCATTAGCATTGAACTCCTGGAGCTGTTTTTCACGCTGAATAACAATCAGCTGTGTGAGTGTTCACACATTGTGTGACGACTGCCGAGCTCCATTCACTCCTTTCCTTTTGTGCCAAAATTAGCATAAATGTGTCTGGTGCTCCTGTGTGAACTGAACCAGGTTCTCAGGTCCCCCCCCCCCCCCCCAACCACCTGCACATCAGCCGCTGATGGATCAGAGGTGGCAGGAACTTTTAGCTTCACACCTTAAGGATGCCTGGGAGGAAGTGTGTGTGTGTGTGTGTGTGTGTGTGTGTGTGTGTGTGTGTGTGTGTGTGTGTGTGTGTGTGTGTGTGTGTGTGTGTGTGTGTGTGTGTGTGTGTGTGTGTGTGTGTGTGTGTGTGTGTGTGTGTGTGACAACCCAATTGGTGACCAGGAATTCTAAGCTCCCTGGATACCAACCTCACTCACAAGTTGGTGTGTGTGTCTGTGCAGGGCTTTGTGTGTGTGGCTGTGCTGTAAAGGGGTGAGAGCATTAGGTAACTGTAGCTGACATCATGTAAGACGTGCCACACAGGTTTTCCTGGAATAGGCTTCTCATAATTGTACCTGACAGACTGGTGCACCCGCAACCCCGACGCTGAGCCACCGGAGCGGAAACTCACTGAATCTCCGCAGAGAATTCCCACAACTGCGTTGCCAAAACACAGAGGGTGTTTTTTTTTACCTGTGATATTCTATACAGATGACGGCATAGAGAAATGAATATGTGAGGTACATATATGGTACAGTGGAATACATTTGCATGGTTGAATTTGCGTCATCTTGTAGCGATGGCCCTGGAGGAGATGGAATCAATAACAAGCTCCAAAATGTTGTAGGGGTGATGGGAAAAAAAAGAAAAGGAAAAACTAAACAGAAATAGATTTGAGCTATGTTGAGTTGTGTCTCTAGAAATTGCTTTTTGGAAGAGAAAGCACCTATTTACATTTCCAAGAGGAAGACGTATGTATAATTGTATGTATGAAAGACAATATGCATGTATACACAGGTGTGCGTATGTATGTGAGCGCATGCTACAGTCGAGGCAGTGTTGGTTTCCGCTGCCTGATTGCGTGTGTACCTTATCTGATAAACAACATGTAACCCTGAATAGCTGGCATTCCCTCGGCTGGAAGGATTCAATCTGTGTTTTGCTTAAGCACCAGTCAAGTATGCCTTCACAGCAAAATATCTTAAATGTTATTTAGTTTTTGAGTCAAAGTTCAACTTGAGAGTAGTTATTATTGTTTCAATAATGCGAATATTTACAAATATATTTAATCCAGAACTGTTGGTGGCATTTTGCATATATAGTACATATCTGATTTCCATTTCTGATACCCGCACATGCTGCTGCCAAAACACTGAATATTATTCTGCAGGGAGGTGCTTTTGTGAGACTGATTGACCAATAACAGTTTCTTTAAAATGTTGAGTCACCAAAGCAAATATACACAACATACAGAAATCATTTCAATTTCCGGGTGTGATGATTGCTGGAGTTTGTCTCTGCAACTGAAGACTCCCGGAGCCCCTCTGAGGCCCCGGCTGCTGCCATTACTTTTATTAACAATATCAACACTGCTATTAGGTCTTCTGTTATTTCACTGATGCCTATAAGTCTAAAAATTCCACTGCTAGCTACCTCTTATCGGTCGGCAGACAAATTGAATTGACATCGGCTTGAGCAAATGTTTACTTAGGAGATGTAATGAAAATTGTTCCGAAAATGACTCCTGCTATGCTGTCTCAGGTGGGCTCATATAGGTTAACATTAATCAGTGTGGAAAATCAGGAATAAGCCCATGCTGAGATCTTCACGCTTGGCTTTTTTTTTTCTTTCGTTGGGCCAAACTTTTTAAAACGAGGGACTGAAGTTTTGGTGAATGAGGTGTAGAAACTGCAGATCAAATTAACCACATGGACAGTCTCTTATTTGTGTAGTGTGTTAGCTGTGACTAACGCGGGTCTGCTTTTGCACTGTCCCGCTATAATAATAGTTATCTTGGCAAAAATACAATCTTTCTCTTTCTGGTTCAACGGGTCGCTGTACAGAGAACTA
Organism: Eleginops maclovinus; assembly: GCF_036324505.1. Taxonomy (NCBI): domain Eukaryota; kingdom Metazoa; phylum Chordata; class Actinopteri; order Perciformes; family Eleginopidae; genus Eleginops; species Eleginops maclovinus. Next base: position 26,697,192 of record NC_086351.1, read on the forward strand.
TCTACAGACTCTCCACAGTTTCTTACTCATTCCATTTTCTTTTACTAACTGGAAAAAAAACGTGCATCATTAAAAAAGGCAGAGGAAGTGAAGCTGATGGACCTGTGTTTCTCATAAAAACAATGACAAAAAACAACAGCTGCAGCAGCGGTTTGGACTGGAGGTTGCTGGTTCATCTCAGGCCATGGAGCTTTTATGATATGGGTCGCAGGCCAGCAGGGCCCTGATGGCAGTGCAGAGCCCTGCTGACACATGAAAGGCCATCCCACAGTGCCATGCACGAAAGCAACAGCAGGGGAGCAGATGGGGCCATGTTGATGATGTTTGTCTGAGCCTTTTTCTGCAGCTGCCTAAACAGCGAGCACATGATCAATTTTTTACATTTGCATATTGAGAAAAGCTAGTATTAATAAAACTGTGTGAAGATGAACAGAACAGAGGACTTTTGTCCACTATATGCTCAGCTCTAGTTTAGCTCTCCTCTTTAACACACTGTATCTCCTCATGCTGCTCCCTGAGCGGGGGTCAGGCTGAATCACAGCTCCTGTGTTTACTCCCTGTTTCTCAGGCTTCACAACCCCACAGAGAGGCAAAGGAGGGGCAGACGAGTGAGAGGGATGGAAAAAGATCAGTAAGGGCACCTGCTTATGATTCAGAGAAATGGACCACATTGCAGTGAGAAGGTGAGAATGAGTCACCTTCCTCTCCCCCTCTTTTCCTTCATCACTTTAGGTTCCCTTTACAGGCGGGAACCTGTTGATGCTCCATCATGGATCTGTCGTTTGTAAGCTGCCCCCCCAATCACTCTGACATAGTTCCCCTTTCTACTGTATGTGAAAACAGCTCGGGCAGCAGTTTGACTGTGAGTAATGGTAGAAGGCTTGAATTCCCCCTCTGAGATACTGGAACCAGTTGGGAAACCACAACTATTTAAATGCAGGAAATCTTGATTTTATAAAATGTTAATATGATCTGCTCTTGGGACAAGGGGCAGCTTTACTCGGAGAAAGAACCCCCCCCCCACACACACAACCCCAGCTTCATCTTTTCAGCAGGGTGGAGACACAGAGAAAACTAAAGGAGGAAGGGGAAGTGTGACAAAAGTAATGAGAGGAGAGAGAAGCAGAGCAGAATGGAATGAGGAGATAGAGAAAATGTGGAGCAGAGCCACTTCACCTCCAACAATCATTCCCTCAGCCACCTGCTGGTGAACAAGCTCATTAGAAATCATCATTTCCAGCTCAATGCTCACTCTTTACACCTCATTTCTTTTTTAGACCTATAATTCTCACTTTCCATTTCTCAAAACTCTGAACCTCTATCTCCGTCCGACCGTCTGTAACTGAGCTGATTTTAATGCTTCCGTTTTTCTGTTGCTGGACTTTATGTTCCCGGGAGAAACACAGGAAATATATCAATAGAGACACCTGAAGTTTGGTAGAAGGGAAAGAATAATTATTGTCTGAAGGAGGCTGAAATCAGTTCAATCTGGGATCACTATCACTTTGGTCCTGTTAAAATAGCCTCTGGCCTTACACAAAATATGCTTAATATTTATTTAATAGGTATGTATGTGAGTGAGAGGACAAAATATGAGGTAAGAAGGACCTTGTAACCAATGTCTTAGAATTACTATACAATCACTCCTTTCCAAAAGGCCATGATACATGATACTGTTTCTAGCTGTGATGACTAAATGCATCACAGTAGCTTTCAACAATGGATTTAAGCCAGTTTGGCATTTACACTTGGTAAATGATGTTTTTCATGCTGCAGACCGGAGCTCTCTTTTGTGAGAGCACATTACCTTTCTTTTCTCAATACTGTAGATGCTGTTCAAACTGTTGTCTTTGCTCTTTATAGTAATGGCTCCTCTCTAAACACTTAGCATGTATAGCTCTCCTCTACAGACAGAGTATCTCACCCCTCTGCATCTTATCCCCATGTCAAGTGGTTTCAGGGAGCACAGAGCCTCCTCTTTTCACCACCTCCCCATCACCTGATTCCTTTTAACAGACTAGTCAGAAAGGACCATGCCAGATGGGTTGAGGAAGAGTGGAGCAAAAGATGGGGAAACCACATGTTCATCAGCCAGTGATTCCTCATCTCCTGCTGTGTAATACACACTCTCACAAAAATGTCCACATTCGCACGCATCCGTTCTTATTCACATAAATATAAGATGAGATGCAGAAAGAGACGCAGCTGACCTTGATCGGCACACGGTTTATCAGTTGCTGAAGAATCATATCTCCACTGGACTATAGGAAGTGTAACCTTCATATTTGGCTATCCCCAGCCTTTTTGAACCCTCCTCTCCTTCCATATCTATTATTCTCTCTCTCTCCTCCTTCCTGTCAATCTGCTCCCAGTAACCATCCCCTCCCTTTTCCTACTCTGTCCATCATTGCCTTTTCCTCTAACCCTCCCTCTGCTCTCTACTGTAACTCAATATGTGGCCAATCAGTGAGAGCTCTGGAGTTTTCTCATTACAGACTTTACAGCTGTGGGGCCTGGTTAAGAAGCCAAACATCTGCAGCACCTTCCAATATCTTGTCTCTCCTGGGTCGACATAAACTGACAGAAGAGAACATCTGTACTTGAGCTGAAATGATTGTGGGAGTCCAGAAAAGAATCTGAGAGATAAAGGGAGGATATGTGGATATGAGAAACTTCCCCTGCAGATGGAGGAATGATGCAGTGAGAAAAAGAAGAGGGAATGAAACCCAACCCCAATGCTTAGAAAACGGAATTGAAAAGTCCTTACAAATGGACTGGAAATGTAATCAATCTTGCTACTGTCATTCATTTCAGGTTACTGTTATACTATCAACATACTTTAATTGTTATAAATACTACATCATAAGCACAAGAGTCAAGAGGAACATTTTACAACTAGTCTTTATACCATTTATTAAGTAATTCTTACTAGTTATTATGAATGTAGAGCCGATCGTAACGTCTTATTTTAGCCATCCATGGATTACATTTTAATACCAGTACCTGGAGGGCTGCTTACCAATCTAAGTGACTTTAGACGACCTTTTGCTACATAGAATTGAAATAAAGAGTAAAATCTGATTAAACAAAGTTAATTAGCTGTCAAACTTTAAATCAATAAACAGGACATGGTCTTTTTAAAGTTATAACAATGTCAGGGAAATGTCCCTAATAATAGCATATTTCTGCTCCAGGAAAAAATAAAAATATGGAGGAGGATGGGAAAGAACGTGATTTGGGACCCAACTTGCATTGAAGGATGATAAGCTGGAAAGTGAGGCGGTGGATAGAAAGGCGGAGGATGAGTGATAGAAGGAAAAGTGGGATGTGCTGTCCCCCACTGAGGCCCTGCAGACTCAGTAGCTGCTGCAGCCTGCCAAATTATAACCTCATCTGGGGTGAGGAGCACCTGGCTGTTCACACCAGAGCAGGCGAGATGACTTCCACAGCTGTCTGAACATGTATTACATGTTGGAGGGACAGCAGGGGTCTCCGTCATTCAATAACACATAGGGTATGGACGTTCCCATGACTCATGTCATGGGAATTATAATAGCCCTCAGTCCAACTCTTAGACAGTTTATTTCTCTTTCATTACAGGTGATGTTAAGCAGGGATCAGATTCTCGTCTCAGTGTATACTTCCTTTAGCACTGCGTCTTTATTTTTGGGAAGGATTTTCTGAATCATTTGGGAAGATAAAGAGAAGAGGAACTGGACAAACATGTGTCAGTTACCTGTAGGGCGTCCCCCAGGTCTGCAGTGCTGATCTCTGGGTCCTCAGTGGTGTTGAAAGGGATAGGAGTGATCCTGATGAAGGTGAGGACGCGGGGCTCAGGGTACCGCCACAGCATCACCCCCGGACTCTCCTCAGTCTCGCTGTTGAACACCACCTCATGGGGGCCAGGCAGTGTCTGGGAGGCTACCAGAGAAGAGGAATTAACAATAATATCTGAATAAAGTTACTTTATCCGGTCAACTACCTTAATTCTAAGTGCCATGCTTTAAAGGCAGACGTAAAAAAGTCAAACATGATATATGTTTAATGGAGCACGACAGCTGGTCAACAGATGAGATGATGAAGAGAACGGAAAGCAGAGAAATCCATATACTGAGAGGAGACAACTTATAGTATCATTCCAATCTACTTCAACACTTTTCTATCACGATGCTTATAGTGTAAAAACCTAACTTTGACCTGCATACATATTTGATGCTGTGATGCTGTTTCGTCTCTGGAATTTGAACACCCCAAAACAATATCTGCTAAAATAGCACTGTAGATGTTTGCATGCTTTCAGAATGTTTATATGCATAGGAATACTTCATAAACGAGTGGCTGAGTAAACATTTGGGCTTTTTGAGTAAACAACCACTGATTGAACCATGCGCAGCACCTGTAAAAGCTGGAGAACACTGCATCTTAACTTCTGAGTGGTGTTTGACTTAAGTCGTGGCTGCTGTTTGGGATTCAAGTCCTTTGGAAAAATGTTTATTTGAAAAAAACAGTGAGGCAGAGAACTGCTTCTTTGTTTGGCCCCTGGAGGCACAAACACTGAGTCTCTTTCCAGAAAACACAGTTCAAGGGGCAGCTAAATCTGTCTGTGCCTAATTTCTCCCTTCATGTGACGCGCCCAGTGGAAGGTGGACAGCACATTGTTTTCTTGAGTAAAAAAAGGCGGATGAAAGGAAGAACAGAGACTTTCATGAGGTTTTGCTTCCATTCGAGTTAAAGTTTGGAAAAATGAGAGACAAGAACAGAGACTCTTCTTTCTATCCACTATCCATCTTTCACCCCCCTCTGTCCATCTATTCCATTCATCCCTGTGTCAGGCCCCTGGGGGCCACTCGCTGTGCTGTAGCTGCTTACAACATGTTGCAGACAGATTGTGCTCTTGGTTCTAGTTCACTACTGTACGTTCTCTTGCTTCAGCCAGCATATTAAATGCATCAAAGCACAGAGGAACAGTGCAACAAACAAAGACTCAACCACAGCTGACAGAGTGGACGGCTGGTCTCCAGCCAGAGAGGAGTTTGATCCTGTGTATAATGTTCCTGTGTGCGTATGTGAGTGTGCATGCAGAGAACAGCACACACAAGGCAAAAACCGGGGGGGATAAACAGCATGTTACTGGAACCAGGCAGACATGTCCGATGAAACTTCTCTCAACAGAGGGCTTTGATCCGACTTTGATTTAAGGCGATGTGTATCTTAAGTGACATCTCACTTTGGAAAACAGATTCCTTTTTTAGCTGAACCAACTTAGATATATAAAGGATTGACCACGGGCACAGTTCATTTTGGATTCGGGATTCTAATTTGAACAAGAAAGAGCAAAATATTATATGTTTGGTTATACTATTACTTTTATTTATGAAGTCTGGGCTACTGATGGATAGCATTGAGCTGTCCTGAGGAATGAAAGTTTAAGAAGGAGAACCCCTTACTGGTCCCACAGAGGGGAAATGTACATCCTGCATTTGACCCATCCTATTGTTAGGAGCAGTGGGCTGCCATATATACGGCGCCTGGGGAGCAATGTAGGGAATGGTGCCTTGCTCAGGGACACCTCAGCAGCGCTTGGTATTTCCGGGAATTGATCCGGTGACCATCCGGTTCCCAAGCCAGGTCCCTACGGACTTCACCACTACTGGCAATAACGAAAGCAATCTTATTACTTGAAATAGGATGTGGATGCATAGTGTCCGATGCTTTATCTAGATCTGGAGCTGCTGTGATGCAAGAACAAATTAAGTATTATGGTATCATATCAAGAGACCAGCATGCCCTGCATGAACATTCACCTGAGTTCTGCATGTACTGAAAATGTCCTGTACGCAGGTCATCTGAGCTGTGCTCTCTCCTCGGAGAGGGAGCACTAGGGGAGGGAGGGGGCTGGATGTGGCAAGCCTTGCCCTTGGAGCAGCTATCAGCTGATTCTGTAACTTTCTGGAGGTTTAGATAGGCCAGCAGGTGCTCCTCCACCATCTTCAGGCAGCTCAGATGTTCCTGACCCCAGAAGACCTGTAGGGACAGAAGCAGAGATGGAGAGGTGTTTGTGAGAGAACCCCCAAGAGTGATGGATGGGGACAGAGAGGAGACAGAGGGGAGTCAAGATGTAGGGTAAAGTTATTGAGACAAGGCTAGTGACATCTGAGAAATAAAAAAAAAACAGACCGATTAGTATAAAGTCTGACCTCAGACTCACAGCTGAGGCATTAATACCTCCGTTGAAAATAATGTAACCTTCTTCTCCGAAACAGGAAGAGAAGCAGTCAGGGTTACCCTCATCATTACGCCTTCACATCCTTTCTAACATTGCCCAACACAACCTCACATCCTCCTCTCTTACCCGCGGCATTCCCCTTCCTGTGATCAATCAAAGCCAGTCGGCCTGGGGTTTGGACTCAGAACCAGGAATCTCTGAGTCAAAAGCTCTTCACACAAGCTGCCTGCCCGCCCGCTACTCACTGGCTTGGAAGGGTGGGTTATGACTAAACTCTAAAAACAGGAACATTTGGGGATTTTTTCCCCAGATTTTTGGAAGGATAGCACAAGAAGAAGGAATCGGAAGGAATTCTGGTGGTTTTTATGCAGCACTTGATCAAGACACCACAAACGCCAATATTTACAATGGGTAATGTATGATTACGTATTAAGTGTTGAGCTACGAGTCATGTTCCTGTTAATGAGCACGCAATAAAAGCATTAAGGGAATCATTGAAAATGGGGGAGGAGTACGGGGTTCCCCCTGAAGCAGTGATGTGGAATAATACATTAGTAACAATGTGTAGAGTTAGTCACATTGAAAAGGGACTTTCCGGTGTGGACATTATGTAACTCGTCAAAGGAAAAAAAGACACACATAAGGTATAACCCCCCCCCTAAAAATAGCCTTTAATATTCCACCTCTTCAGCAGAGATGTGAGTCAAATCTTTGGTGGAACTACAGTAGGCAATCTCTAATGTCAGCACTGCAGCTGCAAACATGGGGGGGGGGTCTGTGTCTTGGGTCAGTTTATGAATACTGAAATTATTCATTTGGAAATCAAGGGCAATCAAACTGAAGTTTAAGAGGGATCGCCTCGTGATTGGAAGATGTGGAGCCTCACTGACACTCAGGGCTTCACAGTGAAGAGCAGGGTGTGAAGGGTGTAGAAGTGCTGATCGGACCCTGACCTCTGGAAACTGTAGCAGTGCTAAGTCCTGTGACTGAGGATGCCTAACTGATGTCATGGGTAAACAAACCTGCAGAAGGCCTCCCTTTAGGTCCAGCAGCAGTTTAGGGGGGCCAGGCTCCGGTCCGGGACTGCCGCTGTGCCGACACCAGCGAGCCTCCAGAGAGCTGCTGCAGGAGAAGGGCCCCAGCAGGACCCGGCCCCGCTGCTTCAGTCCTGTCCTCACCAGCAGGTCTGTCAGCTGCAGCTGCATAGAGGCTGCCTGAACTGCATCTAGGAAAACAGAAGGAGCACGGATAAAAAAAACGATAAGGAGGTCAATTGTCCTGTCATTGATACCCTCAGCAGTCACAAATTGATTGACGAAAAAAAAAGAAAGAGCAAAAGGGAGTTTTAATTATCTGGAAAAAAGTTGATTTGTTCTTTTTAATTTCTAATTATGTGCAATTTCCGAGAACCAGCACCGTATCGTGATGGAGAGGTTTGTGTGCCCCGATGAAACTGGGGGCTGTGTTGTCTGGAACCTTGTGTTCCTGGTAGGGTCTCCCATGGCAAATTGGTCTCAGGTAAGGGGCCAGACTAAGATTGGACCTCATGAAAAACACACCTGAAAGCGAGGATACCCGGCCCGGAGGAAGCCCGGGGTCCCCTTCTGGAGCCAGGCCCAGAAGGAGGACTCGTCGGCGAGCGTCTGGTGGCCGGGCTTGCCATGGAGCCCAGCCGGGCACAGCCCGAAAAAGCAACGTGGGCAACACCTCCGCTTCCCCGCGCTGCCAGAAGGGTGGCAGTGAAAGCAGAGGGTCTCGACGGACCAGACTCAGGCGACAGAAGCTGGCTTTGGGGACGTGGAACGTCACCTCTCTGGGGGGGGAAGGAGCCGGAGCTTGTGTGGGAGGTGGAACGTTACCAGTTGGATCTGGTGGGGCTCACCTCTATGCACAGCGTCGGCTCTGGAACCTTACTTCTTGATAGGGGTTGGACTCTATTCTTCTCCGGAGTTGCCCAAGGTGTGAGGCGCCGAGCGGGTGTGGGGATACTCACAAGCCCCCGGTTGAGTGCCGCTTTGTTGGAGTTTACCCCAGTGGACGAGAGGGTCGCCTCCCTATGCCTGCAGGTTATGGGGGGGGAAACTCTGACTGTTGTGTGTGCTTATGCACCAAACAGCAGTTCAGAGTATTCTGTCTTCTTGGAGACCCTGAAAGAAGTCCTGTATGGGGCTACTGAAGTGGACTCCTTAGTCTTGCTGGGAGACTTCAACGCACACGTGGGCAATGATGGAGACACTTGGAGGGGCGTGATTGGGAGGAACGGCCCCCCTGATCTGAACCGGAGTTGTGGTTTGTTACTGGACTTCTGTGCTAGTCATGGATTGGCCATAACAAACACCATGTTCGGACATAAGGATGCTCATAAGTGTACGTGGTACCAGAGCACCCTAGGCAGAAGGTCCATGATCGATTTTGTTATCGTATCAACGGACCTGAGGCCGCATGTTTTGGACACTCGGGTGAAAAGAGGGGCGGAGTTGTCAACTGATCACCATCTGGTGGTGAGTTGGGTCAAGTGGCAGGGGAAGCCTGTGGACAGACCTGATAAGCTCAAACGTGTAGTGTGGGTGAACTGGGAACGTCTGGAGGAATCCCAAGTCCAGGAGGCCTTCAACTCACACCTCTGGTGGGGCTTTTCAGGCATCCCTGTGTAGGCTGGGGACATTGAACCAGAGTGGGCGGTGTTCAAAGCCTCCATTGCCGAAGCTGCGGCGGGGAGCTGTCTCAAGGTCTTAGGTGCCTCAAGGGGCGGTAACCCTCGAACCTCCTTGGGACACCGGTGGTCAGGGAAGCCGTCCGACTGAAGAAGGAGGCCTCTCGGGATATGTTATCCCTGGGTACTCCTGATGCAGTTGCAAGGTATCAACAGGCCTGAAGGGCAGCAGCCTCAGCCGTGGCCGAGGCAAAGCAGCGGGTGTGGGAGAAGTTCGGAGAAGCCATGGAAAAGTTGTTCTGGAAAACCGTCCGGCACCTCAGGAGGGGGAAGCAGGGAACCATCCAAGCTGTGTACAGTAAGGATGGGACGCTGTTGACCTCAACTGATAGTGTGTTAAGGCGGTGGTAGAAACACTTTGAGGAACTCCTGAATCCGACAACCCCGCCCTCTATGTTAGAGGCGGAGCTGGAGTATGAAGGGGGATCAACTCCAATCTCACGGGGGGAAGTCACTGAGGTAGTTAAACAGCTCCACAGTGACAAAGCCCCGGGGGTGGATGAGATCCGCCCAGAAATGCTGAAGGCTCTGGGTGTTGAGGGACTGTCAAGGTTGACACGTCTCATAAACATGGGGTGGAAGTCGGAAACAGTACCGAAGGAGTGGCAGACCGGGGTGGTGGTTCCCCTTTTTAAAAAGGGGGATCAGAGGGTGCCAATAACAGAGGCATCACATTACTCAGCCTCCCTGGGAAGGTTTACTCTAAGGTGCTGGAAAGGAGGGTTCGGCTGATTGTTGAACCTTTGATTGACGATGATTTAGGAGGAACAATGCGGTTTTCGTCCTGGTCGTGGAACGATGGACCAGCTTTTCATTCTCGCAAGCATCCTGGAGGGGGCCTGGGAGTACACTCATCCGGTCTACATGTGCTTTGTGGATTTGGAGAAGGCGTATGACCGGGTTCCCAGGGAGATACTGTGGGAGGTGCTGCGGGAATATGGGGTCTCTACTCAGGGCCATCCCATCTCTGTACTCCCAAAGCGAGAGCTGTGTCCGGGTCCTCGGTAGCACGTCGGACCGATTTCCGGTGAGGGTTGGCATCCGCCAGGGCTGCGCTTTGTCACCAATCCTGTTTATGATATTCATGGACAGGATTTCGAGGCGTAGTCGTGGGGGAGGGGGTCTGCAGTTCGGTGGGCTAAGGATTGCACCACTGCTTTTTGCAGATGATGTGGTCCTAATGGCTTCATCGGTCTGTGACCTTCAGCACTCACTGGATTGGTTTGCAGCCGAGTGTGAAGCGGCTTGGATGAGGATCAGCACCTCCAAATCTGAGGCCATGGTTCTCAGCAGGAAACCGATGGACTGTCCACTCCAGGTAGGGAATGAAGCCTTACCCCAAGTGAAGGAGTTCAAGTATCTCGGGGTCTTGTTCTCGAGTGAGGGAACAATGGAGCGTGAGATGGGCCGGAAAATCGGAGCAGCGGGAGCGGTACTGCAGTCGCTTTACCGCACCGTTGTGACGAAAAGAGAGCAGAGCCAGAAGGCAAAGCTCTCTGTCTACCGGGCCATCTTCGCTGGCCTGGGAGCGCCTTGGAATCCCCCAGTCAGAGCTGGTTGATCTGGCCAGGGAAAGAGAAGTTTGGGGCTCTCTGCTGGAGCTGTTACCTCCTGACGGAAAAGCGGGAGAAGATGGATGGATGGACCTTGTATTGTTTTATGCTGCTGCAACACAAAAAATTGTGATGACAGTGAAAAACCCTGATGTGACCCAGGCGGAGGATCCAAACACCCAATCATCCTGAGGAAACCTAAAAAGGACAGCATTCTCTGTCCTTTCCATAAAAGCACTGTTGTGAACTTTTGGTCCTATAAACCAGTAGACTGAAATCCTTCCTACCAGTCGTTGACATTAGGACACAGCCACTTCAGTACCTAAACCTATTTATAAAGGTTACTATTTTGAATTGGTTGACATTAAAAAGACAGCAGTAGTGTAGAATAAGGACAAAAGTATTTTTTTAAACAATGTGACACGCAGAAGATTCTCTAAAACAAAGAATAAGCATCTGTAAAACTTTACACCCAGAAGTTTTGATATAAAGTAAAATAATGGTAAACATCTACAAGCAAAAAACAGCTTACCAACTCTATCATATAATTGGTATTTATCTTTTAGGCATCGTGTTGTTATTTTCTGTAGATAAAGCACCTGACAACTGTTTTAATTTGAACAGTTCCCTTTATATTATTCTGTCTTTTCAGGTCTTCAACAACAGTGCGCTGAGGGTTCACTCGGGGTAAAGCTGCATAGATGGAAGAGATGGAAAGGCATATGAAGGGAGTGAGGAAAGAGATGATAAATGAGGAGACAAATAGAAATAGACACGGAGGGAGGGAGATGCAGACCCGGGGTATGAGAGCGAGAACACTACAGTTCAATGGATATGACACACAAGCATCCTCACATCCTTCCAGGCTTGGTAACTGGACAGGAACATCTTATTCAACATTAAAGTGCAATCACACCACAGGGGGGTTCCAGCGAAGGAGGGCTTATTTTGTGTAAATCTTTTCAGAGGAAATATTTCACTGGGATGACTCATTTCTCTAAGGAGAGACGTTGTTGATATGATTTGGCAGTTTACCTGCTAATATCTTCTGCCATAGCAGTGCAGAGAGAGCTGCTAGAGATTTCTAACTGAACTGTGGACATCAGCTTTATTTTCATGGCTAGGATTCATTAGACAGCACTTTGGAACTCCCAAACTGGCCTGTTAAAGGGAGGGTCTTTCAAACTAATACAAGGAGAAACAAGCATATGTTCAAAGACACATGCAGGATAGGCAAACCATGTACACTACACCTAGAAAAACACTCCATTTACCTATAGGTGAACAAGTGGAAACACACACACACACACACCATGAGTATCAAAGCACTCTCTCTCAACTCCCTGCCTCATTTACAGCCACACTGACCGCAGCTTCCTGGTGCTAAAGCCAGCAGCAGCAGCATCATCATTCTAATTGAGGGTGGTTTTAATAAAGGGGGGGGGGGCGGGGTCCCTTTCTTTTATCTCTAAATCCATTCTTCCATCCGGGCTGAGAAATAGTCAGAGGCTCATTTCTCCACACTCTCCATCCCTGCCTTTGCCCTGAATGACCATAGCACTGCTTTTAAGGTTTGTTTCCAACAATGTGTCAGCAGACAGCCCGAACACATTACACCGCTGTGAAGTGGTGCCATGAGCCGGGAGGAGAGGAGGAAATGTTAATGGGGAAAAACAGAGCAGGGAAAGGATTGCAGGGTGAGTCAGGGGGTACCTGTGAACCTGCTCAACCTAAATGGAGTCCGCAACATTTACACATAATTCAGAAATAAACCAGTATATGAGAGAGGATGGAAAAGCATGATTGGAGAAGAATAAAGGAGATTGCAAGGACGCATAGAGGCCAGTGGAGTGATCATCCATGATGCAAAAACTGACAAAAAAAAAAATAGCGACAGCCACTTCAGTAACCAGACCTATAAAGGTTACATGGTGGACCTTAAAAAGTCAACAGTAGTGTAGAATAAAGACAAAAGTGTTTTTTAAACAATGTGACATGCACGATATTCTCTATACTACAACAAAGTTTTAATAAAAAGTAAAATAATGGTGAAGATATACCATAACCATATAATGCACGCGCGCACGCAAAGAACGGATTTTTTGCCATCTGTGATCTCTCATTAACAATTAACAACATCATTCAAACATTTATACCTATAACCAGCTGCTAGAAAAACAAACGTCAATCTCCTGCATTGAGGAGCACCTTCACCAAACACACAAAGTATGCACTGAGCTAGAGTAAAGAATACAAAGTATAATCCAGGGGCGTCAATGTGTGAGCAATCAAAATATGATGAAACAGCAACATGCTGTGAAACTTCAGCATTATGGTCACAGAAAGATCAGTGCATACACCAACACCTGCATATTTCACAAGCTCTGCATATAGAAGTGCCAGTAAAGCAGCACATCTGTCAACACCCAGGGATCAAAGTGGGTGGGGCGGACAGTATAGATGAAAATCTTTCTAAAGTGAAATACATTCCTGGCAAACGCTTGGGTAAGATTAGATAGGATCGGAGACATTGATTTACCACGTCGGTTTCTCCCTGGCAACCGTTATCTGACCACTGCCTGGCTGATTTATACTCTGGGATGCACTGGTATCAATTAGAACAACCCTAAAGGAGTCATTACCTAACTAGCTGTGGCCCCCAAAGACTGTCTGGGATGGTAAGAGTAATAGAAGTAATATACTGTCACTCACCACAGAAATACACCACAAGACCACTATGGGACACTAGAGGAAACTGGTTTCGTAGCAGGGGACACTGTCGGCCAACCTGGCACAGTGCAGGCAGCAGTGCGTCATCCCAGCACTTACACACTGCCTGATGAGTGTTGATGACTTACATATGCTTCAATGACAGTTGCAACACATCAGCAAACACAGTAGTGGTAGAGAGATGTCTGAATTTCTAAACATTCGTATGAATGAGGACATGTATGAAGATATTGCTGCACGTATTCAAATTTCACATGTCATTCTTTATGCAGTCCTGAGAAATGATCGGGTTTGAGGGGAAGTTCCGCTCCTCTCATACAGCGCCAGGCTCTGAGTGATTTTTTGTTACTTTCAAAATGTTACTGAAAAACTAATTTTCCTTCCTCTCTAGCTGCTCCAGCAGTGTGTGTGTGTGTGTGTGTGTGTGTGTGTGTGTGTGTGTGTGTGTGTGTGTGTGTGTGTGTGTGTGTGTGTGATGTGTGTGATGTGCTGCAAGTAGGACATGCAGTGACTAGCAGGAGAAGTGAAAGAAACAGCCTTACTAAAATGATGGTCTGCGTCTGCATGGCAAACTAATGCTCAGTATTTGATAAAAAAGGAACATGTTGCTAAAGATGGAGTTATCCAAAGCTCTACTTATTCAGGACAGACTTCTTTATTAAATAACCCTCCGACCTTAAAAGCATATTATTGTGATTAGGTGTGTTTATGTTTGTGTCTGATATTAAACTAGAAGGATCTCACAGCTTTCACATCTCCACTCAGCAGCCAGCTGATTCACACATACCTTGAATGCTTTTTTTCCAGGTCTTCTTTTTGATACATTTTCATTTTTTTAAACTATTCATTAGTAGGGTAAACTTTCCCAAGCACAGGCGTTTTTTATTGTAAGATATATAAATGTCCCTGAGTGTTTGAACAGAAATGATGTGTTAAATGGAGAAGAGAAGCACTTTCAGAGAGTAAACAAACTGACACAAAGAAAGATAAGCCAGGCAAACAAACAGCTGTGTGTGTGTCTGTTGTTCTATGTACATGAAAACGAGTGCACTTGTAACAGGGTCTGCCAAAACCAGTGTGTGTGTGTTCTTAGGGAAGCGGGGGCACTCAATGGGCAGTCTCATGGAGAGCTGAGAGATTAGGGAGGGTCTTGTTTCATGGACCTTAAGACACATGTTCTCTCTCTCTCCGCCCCCCCGCCCCCCTTCCTTTTGCTCATTGAACTATAAATGCCCCCCTACCTCAGGGAGCGGTGGGCCATGGACGGAGGTAGGAATGCGGGGCTTCCACTTGCTTTTCATTAACACAGGATCTGGTAACACACCTCACTGTCAACCTAATCCCCCCCTCTCCATATTGTCCCCTGGCAGAGGGGGGCTGCCATGACCAGGTACACGGCCCCAGATGTTTTACGGATTAGGGGGGGTGGGGATGAGAGGGGGGGGTGACGAGGTTTTCATCCCGCTTTAGCTATGGCTGTGATGGGTTGGGATTATCCGCCTCTCCCTCTGATATATTTATTTCACTTTGTTTTTGAACCAACATCATCAGCTCCTCTGCCCCACTCATCACATATTCCCTTTCTTTTTTGTCGGTTGAGGCCTTTACTATCATGTGAAAATAAACAGCCATATTCCAAAAAATCTAAAATGAAGTTATTACTAACATTGTTTGATTAAATGACACAGTGTCAAATTGTCTAAATGGCAGAATTCCTATATTATTCAACACACTAGGGTGGAAAGTAGAAAGTTTGACTCAGTGCTGTGCAGTCAGATACTGATCCAGAGGATCCCTTCTTTAGACAGGTTATCCATCTATGGCCCTGAGTTGGTCTAGATCAATATGTTTTTGGTACACGTTGACACCCTTCTCTCTTCAGCAGTCTCCTGCTTCTCGTCCTGGCATCATGCAAGGTCGGTTCAGGATGTGCTCCATTAATCTCAGCCTGACACGGAGGACCTGCAGAGGAACAACAGCAGTGATGCATGCTGCAGCGGTAGTAATTCTACATCCTCATGTCTCACATCTCTCAAGTGCAGCTGCTCCCAGGGGGGGCATTACTGCTGACTTATAGCGGCAGCCGAAAACCCTCGACCTACAGTCACAGAACGGGAATCCCAACCTTTATCTTAGTGAAATTCCAAAGTATCCTTTTTCTGAGGTACAGAGTAGAGTGGGGAGTGATGGAGGCGGTGTAGCTGAGGCTTACAGTCAGCAGATTCATCTATTGTCACCAGCCATCAGAGTGTGTAACTGAAGACAGTTTGTCTTATTTTCGATGGAAACAAATCTGGAAATGCTATGTGGAGGAGCCGTCGTTTGAAAAAAATGGAGGTGACATAAATATATTATTTAGCAAGATAGCTTCTGACATCAGTTTTCAAATACTTACTAAACAGATCCTATGTGTTGGCATTTGGTGCCTTGTAAATGTACAATATGTGTTACTGTCAATTAGAACTTCAGAGAGCTCTTACATTCAATATATTTATAAAGAGATTAATTAAGCTTTGCCCTACATGATGCCAGCATTAGTTGTAGAGCAGTTTGGTCGTATTATGTCTTGTTCCGAACAAACCTACGTGACTTTGTGTTCTGTTGTGCCGTTACAACAAACAGTATTTCAAAGAGGTTGGAGCAAAGCTGGGGATTAATGATCCAATGGATGTCAACAAGCACCAGGGTACCAACATTGTACATCTTCAGAGAAGTGGTGGCCCTGTTTCAAAGTGCTGTGGGGTAAACTAAATCTATAAAAATAATTTATGTATACTCATATCTTCCCTGTGTTTACTGCAAACAAATTAAAAACAACTACTATTAACACTATTCTTTTGAAAAGTCTTTATGTGTGTAGAGAAAGAGAATCCAATATAAATAGTCACATGAAAGCAAAGTCAGTGGGAGGGGATTAGCTTTCACATTAGTACAATTGTCTTTAAACTCCATTTATTTTTCCATTGCACAGCACACAAAGTTTCAACTGTGTTTATCCAAGTAGACACATCAAACATGGATGAAAGCTGAAAGCTGGTGAGAATCAGAGCAGGCAGCAGCTCGAGTATTATGTCACTGTGCAGTTATGCAGATTTGAGTAAACAAAGTGCAAATTGTTTGAGGTTTTAATTAACATTTTCGACAATAATTTTATCTGAAGTAACCCTATATAACAACATCTGTGTAACACATGCAGGCACTTAGGGAGCCCGGCTCTGTCCTTGTCCCCCTGCAACCCCACTCCACAAACCATCTAATCACACAGTCATGAATGTTGTCGCCTGTACGTGGCATGTCAGCCCCTCTCTCTCTTCCATTGCCTGTTTCCATCAGCTGTCATACTTAAGACACATGCCAACAATTGTTTTTAAACTCTGACACACAAAGCAAATATCTCTGATCGTCTGTTAAGGCGCTTCGGCTCACACCCAACGGCACAAAGGAATTGGAAGCTGTTTAATTTACATTAGCATTAGCAGCTCTGATTGTTGGAATGGAAACAGTGGGATGCCTCCCGGACAACAGTCAGCGGTGATGAAGGCAGGGTTTGGTCCTAACACCAAAACAAACATCTTGCTCTCACACACACTCGAACATGAAAATATATTTTCTCTCTCAGGTCCAAACACACACATAACCTTGCAATCAAATAGACACACAGCACTCACAACAACTTTAGATCCAAGACTAACACAAACATCTCACTTTACAGTTTACTGACAAATCTCTTTTTGGCAGATGAGGGCTTTGCTAGCATATGTAAAAAAAAAAACAGCAATATTGCAAATAATACTCAAAGCAAAGCTGGTATTAGTTTCCCAGTGTGAATACATTATAGTGTCAAAATGTTAAAAAGGTAAAGACTTCCAATTTTCGTCAGCAAACAAGGCTGCAGAGTGGAAAGTTTGACTACGCACTATAGTATATCAGTAGAAAATCCGAATGGATTTAATCTCTTTTTATAAGCTGTTCTTTTATTTGGCTTCATTTCAATCCAGCTGAATTACAAATATGAGTGTGGTGCTCTGGCGATGGCTTTGTAGAGTTTGTCCACATCAATGTTTGTTTGATTAAACTGTGACATGGATCAGAACAATTTGTTCTCCACTCTTTTCTTTGTATTGGACATTTAGCGCTCTGTGTAACTCGACTTCATTTCAAAGGGCCTGGATTGTTTCCTGTTGGCAGTCGGCTTTGGTACCAGGCAAATGACACACCACAAAGAAGCATGTACATTTAGAGTAGTGCCTTACAGAGACTTACGTTTGTGGTTTCTCTAACAGATGATAAAATCTACCAAATGGGGTGAAGTCATTGCATTTGTTTCCAATGTAGCTCCACCTGCTTCGAGAATTTCCTTGAAACAAGTGGCAATATCTTTTTTTTTCAATCTAGCAAAATCACTTAAAAAATTAATAAATACATAAATGAGGTAAGCAATTTAAGGTCCAGGCCCTTATTAGTTTGAAGTGAAACCTCATGGATCTTGACTGACTCAGAGCAGTCTTAGCAGGGGGCTGGAGAAAAGATTCTAACACGTTTTGACAGCCTGAAGCTGGGGAGCACAAGCTTTTTTCCTTGGAGGGAAACACTGAAACTTAATGATGGGCCAAGCGGCCAAAAGAAAACACTTATTGTATTTTATCGTATTGCTAAAGAGCAAACGGTACTAGGATCCCCAGTTCCCTGAATGAATTGTCTGTTTTCCACTCTCTCTTCCACTCAAACTGACTTTGTGCCCCACTGCCCATTGTTCTCAAATTATAAAGATAAATGAATTATACAAGATAAAGAGCATTTTTACCTCACAACATATACATTAAACAATTAAGCATTTAATATTATATTTCTATTATATATATATAACTTTTTCTCTAAAATGTCTCTGGTTTGATACATCTGGCTTACTCCATAGTTCAGGCTCCCCTGACTTAAGCATCGGTCAGATAGAACCAAGGGATAACTATAGAGTCCTGCTCTCCTATTCACAACAGTGAATACTTTCACTACTTTACAGTTCTGGTTTAAAGATGAAGGTGATCACAGGGTCACAGAGGATTCAGACATCTAGTCGGGGCTGGCCCCTTAAAACGGTGGTCCGATAACACAAAGTATTATCTGATGTTTCGATGCATCACAGGGGATTATTATCATTAACGTGCCGTTGTGTTTGTGTTTTGTACTTATTGTGTTTTCCTGCCAGGATAAGTTCAATGTCAGTTTGTGAGTTTAGTGCAAAAGCTGTCGTGGTTTTACTCACCTTCGATCCTTGGCCCTGACTTCATGTTCAGATTTCCTGTCATGGCAGACACTGTTGCAGTCACACTTGGCCTCATTGGATGGGCCTCTGTCTCCATGACTACCACAATCTGGGCAGTGTGGAGAGAGACCTTGTGGAAGGACAGCGCCAGAGTCCTGACACTGTCATTCCCCAGAGCGGAGGCCTCTGAGTGAGCAGGGAGGGCCCTGGGCAGAGCCTTGGCAGGGGAGGAATAGGGGCTGGAGGAAGCAGACGGAGGTTTACTGGAGGTTCCCCAGGTGTAGTTTGGCAGGACTTTCATCAGGTATGCTTTAGCCTGCTCTAGCTTAGCCAGTGTGGGATTGATTTTCAGAGGGCGAGCTAGCTCCACATTCAGCTCAGCTGTGGAGAGAGACAATAAAGACAAAAAGGGTAAAATAATGTGTGTATATATGCACATGCTGAGAGAATACATTTAATTATTGAGGAGACAAACAAGAGTTATTTCATAACAGAAGCACATTCAGAAGTACACACACTCCCCCCACAGGGTTCTGTGTGTGTTCTGACTGTGTGTGAATGTATATTTAATATTATTTGTGAAAAGCAATGCAGTGTTAAAGGCTTCTACTCTTTAAAAAAAACTCTCCATTTGGGAAATCACCATAAACTGCACACAATCCATTTGTGAATTTTATGAAAAGTAAGGATCATCGGTGTCCCGATGAGCAGGATCTGTTCTTATCAAACCTATGGAATACTGCATGCTACCATGTCCCATAAATCAGTCATCAGCTTCCAAAGACCTGTTAAAGAACAGCTGTCTCATTCTATTCATCCTCGTCTTATATGCATGTTTATGCACAAACCCAATAACGCTCGGTTTCACTGTACCATCCTAACCTGACGCTGTGGAACAGAAGAGAATCTTTCATTCATGCCAGCCACATAAATCAAAGACTCCTCGTTCTACCTCTCTCTGGCTCTGTGGAGCTTTGCAGCCTTCAAACACTTGAAAGGAATTTACAGAGACACATGAATTAACTCAATGCTGTTTTACACCACTTCCATTATCCCATTTTTCCACTTGGTCATGATGATTGGAGAGAGAAGCAGCCCGAAAACAAGCACAGCTGGTTTTCATGGTCTCATGGGGGCTCCAGTGTTTAGAGAGCTTTTTAAGGGTTTAGGCCTCCCATCCGTCTCCTTCCCAGGTAAGAGAACTGGAAGACATGAGAGAGAGAGCCAGGAGCCCCCTCTGCCCTCAGGATTCTCTCATTGAATCCAGTGTTAGAGGAGGGACAGGTGGAATTTGCTGTGCAGTGTAGCTTATCATTTCCATTTCACTTATCACCAGCGGTGGAATACATAGCCTTTGTGCAGCTGTTCCTCCAGGTCCCCCTCCCTCCTCCTTTCACATATCACTTCGCCCCCTCTGTTTTCTGTAGCATATCCTTCTGCTTCTTTTTCAGGCCATTCTAGCTTTTACTCTTCCTCCACCCCTCGATGTAATCATCCCCTCCCCCTCTGTAATCACATGAAGCTGTCTCTGATCACCCAGTCAGGGCCAGCCTTCCCTGGCTCTCTGCACAGAGAGACCTGGACTTCATTATCAGCTGTCCCCCCCCCCCACCGAAAACCCTTCCTACCCCTGACACCGGCCAGTTCTGGTGTGGTGCTAAAGGATTTATTACCTGTACAGTACGGTGGCCTGTGATTCTTTTTACTGCATCTTTTCTTTGCCTCAGAAAACACAGATCCATATCATAAAGCTGCTCCCCATATTGGAGAAGACAAGCAACACTAAGTCAGGCCTTTTCTTGACATGTTTAGAGGACTTTTATTATATAAACTGAGCAACCACAAACATCTTTTCAGCATTCGGCGCCAATGTGAGAATAATGATGATGCAGCAATGACACATCCTGCACGTCATGAGAATAAATATATTATATTTTCCTTTTTATGTCTGTTGGCCAAACGATTGGCAATATTGCAATACATTTGACAGATCAGTAAAAAAAACAAAAAACCTTTGTCACTCAAAGTGTGTATCTGAATGAGCTGATTTAGGCTGTGTGAACGAGTTGCTTTATTCAGAAAGTGATTATTAAGTACATCGGCTTCAATTTGATTATATATGTGTCATTTCCCTGTTTGCTTGTTGTCAGGAGCTGTGTGTGAGCTCTGTGTTCCATGAGGTATTCACCATCCAGACAGACAGAGAACAAAAACAGAACCGTCCTCCCAAAGAACAATCAGAAAAAAAATCTTCAAAATCCTATATTAATTGATTAGGATGTATTAAGCATGATAATTAAGACTTCCTCGACACTGCTGCACCTCTTTTACGCTGGAAAGCAAATAACTGAGAATATAAACAGCAACCTTATCTACTCTCAGATGTTATTCTTTATTTGGCAAAGTAAAGATTTCAGGGATTTTTGATTTTTTTTAATTAAAGGGATGAAATATCAATTATTAGAAGAGTGGTGGCACTTTCATTGCCAAGCATAGAAAGTGTAAAGAGGTGTTTTCCAGCAGTGGCATTGTAACACATATGAGTGTTTTTATTGGACACACATGGCCTCAGCCGTACGACTACTGGCTATTTTCAGCTGGAGGCTGTCAGTGAAGCCTGCACAAGGAGCAGGCATCAAGCCTGAAGGTAGAGAGGTGGTGTTGGTGTTCTCATTCCTTTAAAGAACAGGACTTAATGTGAACATGCTGGGGGGAATCATGGACTGGCCCTTCTCAAGTGTCAGCCTCTATTAGCGCTGAAGAAAGGAAGATCAAAGTCGGACAGAGGCACATACACACACATTTGTATAACTGTGCAAGTGGTGGGGGGGGTTCAAATATGCTTATTACCCAAGTAACTGTGCCTTTTTGGAGATGTCATGCATGACACCGTCCCCACTTTGAACCTGGTGTTGGCTCTGTGTGTGCTACCACCACAGACATTGTTTTCATTTCCACCTCACCTTTGATTTCTCGAGCTGACTTCTACGCTTGACTCTTGACATCAGGAACCCTGAGTCTGACACAGGTGGCATTGTGTCCGATTACACATGTGTGTGGGTATGTGTGTATGTCTGTGTTTGTAAGGCCCAATCATTTTTTAGTGGGGTATCTGTAGAATCCCACTGTCAAAAAAAAAGCCTCAAACCGAGTAAGGTCAGTGACACGTGCCTCAAATAGCATCTGACTCGAATTAAGAGGTTCTGGATGGTTCGGAGGGGCACAGGCTTGTATACAGTAACTGACAACTTTTCTATGTACCCATAGCTTGACGCGATCCAGGGACACAGGAGAGTAATGGTTCCAATTTGTTCTAGCTAATCTATCACCTGTTGCTTCTCTCTTCTCCAAGTGGTAGCAGTTATATATCTGGACTCATTCACTGACCCTCCCAGAGACTGGAAGTGGTGGAGGAGAGAGGAGAGAGGGAAGAAAGTAAAGTGTGTGTGTGTGTGTGTTGTGTGCTCGCTGGTCAATCACTGCGCCCTGCTTATGTTGATAAAAGCGAACCCATCCTCAGACCTGTTGTCATGTGTTTCAGCCTTGAACCCTCCTGTTGTACACATGTGGCTTCCTGTATGTATCAGCATCAGTAGTGTTTATATGTGTGTGAGTGTGTGTGTGTGGGTGGGGGGGGGTGTCTGTGATGAGCAGCTGCTGAGTGAGGGTCAGTGCCAGAACACCATCCAGTTTACAGTACACATGTTACAAGTGTTTCCCCCTTAGCGTCCTGGGGGGGTTTGATTGGTCTCTCAGAATAAATGCGAGAGAAATTGCGAGCATATTGCTGTAAACACAGAGCGACACGTGGCCTTCAGCGCTTTGCTCTGCGTTTGTGCCTCGTTGAAATAAATCAAATGTGAAGCTCTATCAAATCAAAGCAGGGCCGCTAGATGTGACACACACACACACACACACACACACACACACACACACACACACACACACACACACACACACACACACACACACACACACAATCTTCTTATAAATGCTGCTGATGCCGATGCTAAAGCTTCAGTTCAGCCTGCATCTCTGACTGTGTCTCTGTTAACTGTCTAAACATTAGGGATGAGTGTCAGTCAGCCTCACCCCCCCTCACCTATTCCTGACGAGGAACACTATCTCCACCAGGGACTCATCTTACCAAACAACTCACAAGTGAACAGATGTGTGTGCCTGTGTGTTCCTGTGTGTGTGTGCCTATGTGTTCCTGTGTGTGTGTGTGTGTGTTTGTGTGTGTGTGTTGAGAGGACGAATGTGAGTGACGATGATTGAAGGTTTCCTTCTGAGACGAGCTCTGCTCTCTCCTAGTTTAAGGAAACCTGACTGTAATGTAATGTGGACATCAGAATCAGATGTAACCCCAGCGTCCTGTAACAGAGACGTGACAGGCAGTCAGCTGCTCGGTAAAACATCCTGTCAATAGATCACAGAAGACTGTTGAATCAACGCTGGACATAATTCAATTTGAAACAGAAAAATATACAGAGTGAATCTAGATCTATTTTAATATTTACTTAACCTTTGGAGTCAATTGTGCGTCTTCCGCTGTTCTTCCTTTTTGTTTGCAAAGGGAGAACAGATGTCAGTATCTACTATGTTAAAGGATAGTTTCTCTTCCCTCACTACCAACCTGCTCCTACCGTACACAGTGAACTGCCATGGGAGAGGAACCATATTTAACCTCCTAACTTCTGACTGCTGGCGCCCTGTGGAGCGGACAGAGGGGTGGATGGACCTGGGCGCTGCGTGGCTGTATTGTGTGATCGCTGTGGTGCACAGAGAGCTGCATTGTGGTGTGTGATTCCAGGTGGACAGAGAAGCTTAGGGCTTTCCGCTGACAGCAGGAAGGGATGGGTGGGCGAGGGGGCTATACGCTTCCCTGAACCATCATCAATAACTACAGTTCAGCCTCCTTATTGTAAACAGGCACAGTGTGAGTTCATGATTGTATGCATGTGGAAGAAAGACAGCGGTATGTCAAAGCATACAGTATCTGGAGATATATATGTGTGTGTATCTGCAGCATCTGGCCTACTGTGTTCAGGGAGCTGAACTTTGAAGGATGTCTTGCGCCTACACACACTCCTGATGAAACCCTCATAGGGATAACAAGGCTGCACACTCACACACGGAAAAGCCCACTCACACTTTATTCACTGCTCTTCTATCTGGGTAGGACGTCAGCCTCACCCTTAGGTCAACAACCTTAGCTTAAAGCTGCTCATATGGAAATGACATCAGTCTGAAATTAGACAACCAAACACTGTGAAATGCAGATCGACAGGAGCCTGACATCACACACAAACAGACACTCACACTCTCACACACACACACACACACACACACACACAACAATCCCCAGGAGCTTAATGAGTATAATTAATATCAGTGGCCTGCGACAATGACTGCTCATCATCTGCACACTAAGCAGAAGAGTAGACCTTTGTATTTGACTGTGGGATGTTTTTGATCAGTGTGTATGTGCATGCATGTGTCTTCCTGCTGCGTCAGAGTGGTGGATGTTACCCCTGAAATGGGATTAAATGTAAAACGGATGCCTTAAAGTTGTAAAGGAGCATGCTCGCGTGAGTACACACAAGTGGCATGTGTTGAACAATGTGTGTGTGAGTGTGTGTGCGTGTGTGTGTGTGCGTGTGTATGCGTGTGTGCATGATCCCCACCAGGTCCATTGAGGAAATCTTTGATCTGGAGGCAGAGCAGAGGGGGGGGGATGCCCGTTTTGCTGTCTACCAATCCTGCTACTGTCTGCAGCCAAAACACATTGTAGTCCAAAGACTCTGGCAGGGTCTTTCCTGGGTCTGGATTTCAGATGAAAAGATAAAGAAGGAGGAAAGAAATGGGAGAAATGGAAAGAAAACACAACAGACAAGGAAATTATGTCAACATAATTCACATCGAACCATTGTAGAGTCTGACATTTTATGGATATAATGGGTTGGTAGCATAGTTACATTCCCTATAATTTAAAAAGGGTCTATGTATAAAGTAATACACAGGTATTATTACACACCAACAAGGCTCCATCGAATGAAACTGATGCTATGCTGGAAGTGTAAAACAGAAGTTGAGACTTTCCTTCACTGTATCAAGGAATGTGCATTGATTAGACCTTGTGGGTTAAAGTCGTAGAAGTCCTGAGTAGCTGGTTTGGCTCAATAATCCCCTTGACTCTTGTTTTGTGTCTGTTGGGGTAAGATCTCAGATGCCACATGTTTAAAAAAGAGTTTTTTCTGTTCTAACGGTTGGTTTGATAACAGCCTCAAGAATTATCCTGAGACATTGGAGACTGGACAAGCTTCCGCCTATAAGGAATGGGTCAATGCCATGGTTGAGATTGCATCCTACGAGGCTATACTCACTAGGATGAAAGGCATTGAAAATACTGAAGATACTCCTTGGGAGAGTTTCCGGACACACATAAAGGCTGATAGAGACTCACTTTTTATTTTCCATTGCTGACCTAATTCCGATTTTGTTATTATTTTACTTTTTTCCATGCCATGTCTGTTAATGTCAATGCCAGGACCCTGGGGGAGAGGGATTTGTTTATGCAGTGTACCGCCAATGTTTATTTGTTCTGAATGTTTGTTCTGAATTACAAAAAGGGTCTTTAATGTATCTTAATCAGAAGATTTAAATCCCACCCTTTAATCATAAAAAATCCTGTAAGAACCTTTTCCTCCTCTCCTCTCCTCATCTCGTCTCTTACCCAAACACTTGTAGTCGGAGGTGACGCCTCTTAAGGCCACGTCAAACACTGACAGCTCCATCCTCTGCTTGCGGTGGTGGCAGCTGAGCAGAGCAGAGGGCTGGATCACCTGGATATAAAGGAGGGGCTCCAAAACCTGGTCCCCTGCCCCTCTTCTTCCCGGCTGCCTCACGATGGTAACCCCCAGTGCTTGACGTGCGGAGGAGCGGCTGGGTGTCGGCAGGCCCCCCTGGGACAGCAGACTGCCTTTCAGTAGCGGGGAGGGCGGCTGGGAGTTGTTGCTGTTGATGATGTCCTCAGCAGTGAGGCCAGCAAGGGAACCCTGGACAACTGTAGCGGGGTCTTGTGTGGGGGGGGTCGAGGCACGAGGAGATTCATGCAGGATTTCAGGCTGGTCCAGGGCATTTTTTCCCACCTGGATAAGATGCAGGAATAATATTAATGACATTGATTCACTGAGCTGTTCAGATCATTTTCATGCTATACTGTGTACATCTACTGCCAGAAATCAAGCTTGTTTTAAAAATGACTTATTTATCAGCCAATATCGAATAACACTAGAGATTCAAATATATACATGTTTTTCAAATGTTTTCAAATCTGTGTTACAATATAAAACATGTCAATATGTTGTTTAAAATTGTACAGTTTATTTGAAAACTGTGTATTATTAAACCTTTGTACTTATAACCCACTACAATACTCACATAAATAACACACATTGCCATTGTGTATAGTACGAACAATTATACACACATGGACAACTGACAAATCCAGAATGTAACTCTTCCATGTCGCTTTGTGTTTACCTTATCCCCAGGCTCATTCTTCTCGGGGGTGCCGGGGATGTCAGACGATGAGGGGTGGGCCTTCGGGGGACTGGAGCATGCGTAGGTCATGACAGAAAGTCTACTCGCTGTGAGAAAGATGTCGAAGGGGATGAAGCTGAGGTTCTTGGTGATGGTGGACTTGTGTGAGGGGCGGGCGATGCAGTGATGGCTCGCCCCGCTCTGCTGCTCGATCTGCACGATGCGGATGCGAGCGCTGTCACTGCCGAAGCCGCTGTCCTTCCCTGTCCCGCTGTGACGGGATGAAGGGTCAACACCTGCTGCTGGGTCCCGACTGCCATGCTTCTGCTCGTAACCACGCACCTACATACACACACACACACACACACACACACACACACACACACACACACACACAGACAGTTAGACTCACAATCTGCCTGCCTTTAGGAGCCCTGCAGTGGTCCAGTGATGGATGGTGAGGGTTTTTCTTGGCACATACTTGAGTTTTCTTCTTATAAACGCAAATGGTGCTGTACATGAACAATAATACAATTGTCAAAGAAAGTAAAAATGTGTATGATGTAACTTGTGTTTTCATGCACAGTATTATAATTCATTTTCACACATCTGTTTCGTTTAGATTTTTCCCTCCTCAAAAATGTCCCCATCCCCTGGCAGCCATGGTTTTTGCTTTAGGAGGCTAAACATTGGCATAGAGGTGGTCAAGTGTGTGTGTATGTGTGAGTGTGAGTGTGAGTGTGAGTGTGAGTGTGAGTGTGAGTGTGTGTGTGTGTGTGTGTGTGTGTGTGTGTGTGTGTGTGTGTGTGTGTGTGTGTGTGTGTGTGCCTGTGTGCAAAGAGAAGCTGCTACCTGTGTAACTCTTATTCTCAGCAATCACTTCCTGGGGGCTTGGTGTAACTCTAACAACACGTCTAAACATGTGCAACAGCTTGATAAATGCTGAACATGAGAGTCAAATTTGCATCAAAACAATGTGCATTATCTCAAACCAAACCAAGATGCTGTGTAAGAATCACAGAGGAGGGTCAGAGCCTCAAATAAAAATCGACGAGAGCATTCTTTTTCACACTTGTTTGAATCCTGACTTCTCAAGAGGACACTAACCAAATAACTTGCTTGAGTGAAACCATATACAAATAGACTGAAGAAGGAGAGCATCAAATAGCCACAGAGACATTAAAGGCATGATCTAGGACTTTAGCTGTGATCATAAAATCATTTTGCAATTCTTGCAATATTGGAAATGTCTTATAAAAGGCCTCACCACGGCAAATCCAGCCGTTTCGTGCAGAGCCTGTGGTATTGTTTTTAAAGCAGCCACAATTTTATGCTTGGCTCCAACTAAGGGATGTCGGGAGGGATCCAGCCGCTGTGGCAATAAAAGCTCCAGTGACAGATGATATAAATCAATGTAGGTTTCAAGCGACGATGCAAACAGGAATCTTTATTCTGCTATCAAAGCATGCCATCTTCATGACTATAAACAAAACACACTGACTCCCAGGGGACAGGAACGAGAAAACAAATAAAACTAAACGCTACCTATCAAACAATAATTTACTTGACATATTTTAATGGAACTGACACGTGTGGGTAGAAAAAATTGAATAAACAGAAGCGTTTACATTTCAAATGGGCATGGAGTATATCTTAAAATGCTAAGAACAAACACTGAGAACCAGCCATACAAATACACTCCCTTTTTTCATACCAAGTCCTCAATGGTAAAATTGTAAGAGATATAATAGTAAAGATATAACAGAGCTCATAGAAAGCACATGCTAACATGTGAGGTTGTTTGACTTTAACCACTGTGTCATATCAATTAAACACTGGTCATATAGCTGCAGGTTAGGGTTAGCTGTCAGGTGCGTCATGAAAATAACTATTACCAATTAATCATCATCACCTCCAATAACATGTCCAGTAATGTTACCCCATTATTGAAGCCTTTCCCCCATGTTTCTCATTCTACTAAAGGGTACCGTGCCAGTTTCAATTAGCTACTGCTATCTATTGACACGAGTGTGATGAATTGAAAAGAGATGAGACATAAAGAAAGAGAGTTTTCAAAAGATGTCTCATCCTATCCCTCCCTCGTCTGCTTGAACCTGCACATGGTTACTATTACCACATGTATTCTCAGCACTCCCCCCCCCTCTCTACATCACTCCCTTCCACCCTCTCCATGAGAATTCTGAATGTATATTATTGCTGTGGTGTAGATAGGGTTTCAAGACCTCCAGGCAAATACTAAGCCCACTGGCAGCACATTAGACAGAATACTTGACTTATTAGATATTTCCTATTCTAAACAGTGTCATCAAAGGCTAAGAACAAGAGCCATATAAAACGCAGCAGCATGCCTGCTTGTTCTGTTCTGTTCGTCCAGGCTTCTATAGGATCAGCCTTGCCAGAGCCCTCTCCCTTCCCTGGTCTAATGAGGACAGGATGTGTGCACTTCTTTTCTGTAGAAATGTAAGATTTTCCAAGTGATACGGAGGGAGTGAAGGCAGAAAAGGGCCTGGGCTTGCCTCCATGTGTGTTGTATTAAGTGGCTGAAACTTGTATTGAGGTAAGGAGGTATTTGAAAAGGTATTCAGCAGAGGCAAAATGTCCACTCCTAGGAGCACCCCACATTGAAAGGGACAAATAAGCTGCACAGCAGCTGGGAAAGAATGAGCGCCAGGAGAAACTGCCAGATTCTCTTTACACTACTCTGCCTCTCTTCCCAGGCTCAGGCTCCACACATGCATTTACAATTAGAGCAAATACCCCGTCTTCTTTTTAACCACCACTACTGAGAGAGTGCCCCCTAAGCAAATTCTTGGTCTATATTTAGATATGCTTACAAGTGGAATAATTGATAATGGAAAAGACGATTGGGGGCTTGGAGGAAAAGAGACAATGAGAAGACATAACATAGCACACAGTTGTGCGTATAGCTTGAATCAATGCATGCAATCAGTGTGTTCCTAAACATATACACATGCACACACACAAAGTCAGTTGCTTTTCCAGGGCTTGATCTCAGCTTTGCTTTTAAAGAACATTACTGGATTCCTTCCTGTGGAGCTGGGTTCAGTTATATTATTCCCATTGCTAACTCACTGGGAAGAAACAGGTATACAGAAAACATAAAGCTGTGGCTCTGTAGTCTATAAGCTTTAACCTTTCGGCAATTTATCCATTGACAGAGGGCAATCAATTCAGGATTCAGACATGCAGTATAGCCGCGGGCCTAGTCCCAGCTGAAATCCCCTTTACCAACCATTACTTTCTATTATATTATATGATTGCGGCACTGTTTCCAGATCCCAATGCAATCTTCCTTAGAATTGAGTTGAATCTTGATCATGCGTCTACACAGACATACCCCACCCCCATCAGCCAATCATGAGGTCATCTCCTCAGAGTCTCTAGGCAGAACATTCTGGAAAATGGAGGATAATCCCCGAAGTGTTAAACCATGAGTCTCCCAAGTGCCAATCATATCAGAGTGCATCTGTACGACTTCTGACCCCAATTTCTGTCAGTGTAACTCAGAACAGCTTGGATCGAGGAAGTCTAATGTGCGGAAGCAAATGTCACATCATCCGAATGCCACACTTTCACAGCGCTGGCTGGCTAGTCCAATTCCACAACTCCACTTTTACATCTGAATATGCACATAAATGTTTCCAGATGACTGAGAATTTGGTTGCAATTCAGGTTCAGAGATCAGGGAAATAGAACTGTGGATGTTTAAAGATGGTAGAGAAGTTCATGATAGATGACAGGACAGAATATAATAAATAAAGTCAAAGTAACAAAGGGGACTCATATCCAAACTGAAGTCTGGATTATAAATATAAAAGCTTCAAGGTGCTCAAATCAACCACAGGGATTTTAAAACAATTCAGAAGGGGATCAAAAAAATATTGGGAAATAAATAATTATATGTGCACAATATTAGCACAAAAGATGGGAAACAATGAAGGCATTAGCCTGCATTTCATTATTCTTTAATGTCAAACTAATCTATAGAGGTTATCTTATTGAGACACCATGTCTCTTTCTCAGGAGAGATACAATACAACACAAAGTTACAGACATAAAAGGACATTTATAAAAAGACAACAAGAACACAAGACATACAGGTATAAAAGCAAGTTAAGATAGCCAAAGGGATCATTTTTAACACAACTACGAAACAAATGCTTAAAGATCTCTCAAAGATACTTGAAAATCACCTAGGGGATCATGCCTGGCAGTTTCTGATCCGGTTCCCAGTGAGGGAGCAGAGTGGGAGTTGTTTTATTCCATATGGACTGAGGGGATTGACACACTGTTTATATGACATGTAAGTAGATAAATATGTGGGCAACAGTCCAATGATTGATTTATAAATGAAGTTATACCAGAGCAAAGGTCTGCTCATGCTTAATGATGACCAGTTGACAAAATAATTAGTTGACTAAATGAAGAAATGAAACTAAATAATTCAGAGCACAGTGTGAAAGTGAAAGACCTTAAACCACATTTAAATTCCCAAAGTGTTAGTAAGATGTGGGAATGAAATGAAGCAGGAATTATAAAATGCCACTAAAACACAGCAACAACAGAACAGAACAACAGGGCATCAATATGAACAGTTAATAATCTGTTGGTGACATAATTAAAGGGCTGGTGAAAAAAAAAAAGTTGGTCATTTGACATCACTAGTAGTTAACAAGAGTGCTAAATGTGTAAAAAGGTCAAGGAGCAGTAAAAAAAGAACTTCAACGTTAGTGTTGAGTGACATAGGTCATAAACTTGACATCATTAGATGGTGACAGCGTGGTTCAAAGAAATCCTCGGACTAAGTGGGGACAGAGTTGTCACAGAGACCCAGACACACATTACAGGCTATTTTTCTAACAAAAAGAATAACAATGTTTGCTTCTCATGTTTTATGTTTTAATTTCTGGCTGTCCCCTCCTCAGGTGTTCTAATCGAGGAAATATATACTATGCTAGATCATTACCTTGAACAGGAAAGAGAAGACAAGCTGTGATTAGTAGCATGTTTTAACCTAATTGAATCCAGTGCTTTCAGTAGTCAGTAGAAAATGTATGTTTAGCAAAGTTTTTCAATGTTGTCTTAAAACTACCGTAGAATTCCCAGCCATGTTACTAAATCTTTCTGACAGAACTATTCAGTTCCTCTACTTGCTTGCAGGACGCCTGCATGGGAATTACGTTTCTTTACCTTGACTACATGCTGTGTTTACCAGAACCATAATGCTCATAGCAGGCCTCTATGATTTTGTGCTGATTGAAGAAATCCTTGATGCACTAATACCTCAACTTGATTAGAATTTTAACTTAACTGAATGCCATAAAGACCGCAATTCATTTGGGAGGAAAACAGAGACGGAAGTAATTTATTGTTTGAAATCCCCGCTCTATGTACACAAAACAAAAAAGGGGATGAAAGGCAGTCATTACATACATTCATCTTTGTCTCAATAACAGAGGCTACCTGCTATGCACTTCAACTGAACTACAACAAAGGAGCAGTGTAAGGCTGCGACCCTGAAGCATGCGAGTGCTTCAGAGTGACTGTCAACTGTACTTTAAACACAATGCACTCAAAAGCTCAGGGCGCCAAGTGGGACAATTTTAACAAGCTCTCTCCACTCAGTGATGCTGGTGGGAGGGTTTACCTCTCTGGGCTTTAATAGCATGAGACGATATCCTGTTCAGTTCTCTCTTCTCACAGCCTAGGACCCAATGTGTCCTTAGTTCTTAATTAGAGAAATAATAATGTGAGATTTAAGCTGCACCAGTGATGAACATCCATGTACCCGTGGGTACTTGCCAGATGCTGGTAGATACAGAACTGCGTCATTTTCATGTTAACAAAATGGTGTTTGTCACATAAGGCCAACTTCCTGATGCAGATCGGTAGCACTCTGACTTTGAATCAATATTGACCTGTTCAAGCTTTCATGCCGGGACTCTTATCAACCACAATAACTTGGGGTAGTTTGTAGAAGATGTCACGACATGGGCGTACTACAGCATGCATTTAAAAACATTTGATCTTTCATTTGATCTTTGTGGTCTTGAGAAGTTACTGACCAAATGTGAAGTTAACTGGATTTAGTCTGTAGGCGGAGTTTGTTGAGTACGGATCATGAACATGGAAAAAATACACATTAATATCACACAACATAAAAAATGGCCGAAACCCTGTTGGGTTTAGACATCTACCCCTACAGACATGTTTAAGTCTGTATGGTATACATGTGTATGGTGCAAGGGCTGCTTCATCACAGTCTTTTAGGGGGCCGGTATTCAGTCATTTTGCCACATCGAAACAAAAAAACATCGGTTTACTAAGTTTATCACTGTTACCATGTGTGCATGCATCACTCAGCCCAGCTTACTTTTTGTTTCAAGGCCAACAATGCTTCGTCACGTTATTGGCTTTCCATGAATGCCGATAAGCTTTGATTGGCAAGGTGAATATATTGACATTGAGCTGACCAAAAAGGAAGTTGATCTAGTTAACCTGCTGAGAGCTTCAATTCAAAATCCTCTTGCCACTATGATTGAATATTGGTCTGTACCTCTGCAGGGCGAGAGCCTCATCAAACATGAAAAGTTGTGTCTTTGTTAAGGCGCGTTACAACCACTTACACAGTCTCTTTTTTCATTGGGAAGGATTTGCAGCGCTGCCACAGACATGCCCAAGTTTAAATTAGAAGCTTCCCCATGTCTTTAGGTTATTTGACCAAATATCAAAGAGATCTGCATAGTCTGTTAGCAGGCCTTACCAGTAAATGTTACTTCATGTTGCCAGTACGTGGCGCTACATTGATTATGCAATATCGGCGTTTAGATGTCTTCAGGCCTGGACTCTTGTCATACACAAGAAATAAAGAGCAAACTGGCAAAAAATACAGCAAGTGGAAAGCAAAGAAAGTTGCCAAAAATGTCACATAACAAATGTTGCACCACATCCATTGCCCCACTATATGGCGCTAGAGAACAAATGCTTAACAAACAGTATGTTGCCCTGTTATGGATAGATATAAAGATGGTGTTTGGCACATACTTTAGGGCTTACTTGACGTTGCCAGTAGGTGGCGCTATTATTATTATGTCTCAATGTTGTCCAGTAAAAGTCCTCAGGCAGGGACTCTTCTCAAGCACAGACATTTCGAGAAGTGCAGAGACTTTACTCTCAGGTTACCACAACTTATTGTTACATGGTAAGTGTCTCGAAATGAATGAATCAACATTGGCCTATACATGTCTTCATGCCGGGCCCATTAACAACCGGGGAAGTTCAGAACTTTTCCGACCATGTTGAATGAAGTTACATCAATTTATTGAATATGGCAGAGGATACTTAAGAGGGATTTGCATTATTTGCTAAACGGAAGAGGTTAAAGTAAAAAACATGTTACTTTGTGTTTTCAGTGGCGCTGTGTTGATGAGAAGCGTGTAGACGTCATCAGGCCTGGTTCTCTTGGCGCTAGAGAACATGTGCTCAGCAAAGTTTTAGGATTTCCGTTTCTGTATTTTTGGTTTACTGTTTTACTTTGAAATGTGTCTTGTTTTGTCACTTCCTGTCTTGTTTTGTTTACTTCCTGTCTTGTCTACTTTACTTCCTGTCTTTAGTTTCCCTCCTGTCTGATTGTCTGATAGTGCTCACCTGTTGCCCCTGTGTTTCTCCTCCCTCTTCCCAGCTGTTACTTGTCTTGTGATTACCCTCCTCTGTATTTAGTCAGGTCTTTCCTTTGTATTCTTTATCGTGTCGTCGTTGTTGTTTGTCGTTTGCCTGTTCCCTGAACCCTTTTGGATCTCCCGTTTTCAGCCCTCCCTCGTCCACTGGTTTGTTCGTGTTTTAATTTGATACTTTTCCTTCGTTGTAGTTTTTGTCTGCATTTTTGTTAACAGCTTTTTTTTTATAAATAAAAGCTTGCCCTTTGTTACATTGGAACCCCTGCCTCCTTTATTGCTTCTGCACCTGGGCCCTTTCACTAATCCTGACACAAAGAGTGTGTTGCTGTATATCAGGTGTATACCATCAGATAAGGCTGACTTCCTGTTACCAGTAGGTGGTGCTTAACTATGACTGTATTGACGTGCAAGTTGTCAGGCTGGGACTTTTATCAACCAAAAGGTCTTGGGGAGTTTGGAGACCGTACGCTCATGTAACAACAATGTTCAATGTAGCCGTCACTGCAAGGGTGTTTCCTGTAGCAGAAAGCTTTTAGTTACTTTTGATCGTAGTGGTCCAAAGAAGGTACTGACCACATGTGAAATTGAGCAGATGAACTCTCTAGGACGTTTGTTAAAACCTTTTAGCAACTTGTAGGGAGTGCTTTAGAGCTATACTGCCCTCGCAGTGAGTTCACAACATCCTCCTGGGCTATCTTCATAAGCTTGAACTCGCCGCGCTGTTGTCTTTTTACTATGCTGCCCTCGCAGTGCGTTCCAGTCTTGCAAAACTAGACAGCTAGCTAACAACGTTATCTTGTGTGAAGTGGAATTCAATTCACAAGGCTTTCTTTTCTTGTTTCTTTACTGAAGTTCCACCAAACATACACAAGTTATTTCGTTTTTGTACAACTGTAATCAAATAAACAAATAAAACGCACATGAGTTTACACTTCTGGAAGTACAAATCAAGCTGTTCTTTTGTTAACACACGAGACCACGAGAGCTAGCATTGCTAATCAGATTACATTTTAGACGTATATAAGTGAGAATCCTACACATTTGACGTAATTCTTGGTAATCTAAACAGAGTCTAGCATGAAATAATATAACATTTACTTACAGACAAATAATGTCCAAAGCTCAAATGTTTTAGATAGGATTTTCAGGAGCGGTGTTACAGCGTGGTGTTTCTTCGTCGAGTGGTTCAGGAAGAGACCGAAGCTAGGCTTGCAATTACGTACACTCACTCTAGTATCGCAACATGAGCACAGGGTGGCGCTATCTACCAAGCGAAAGGCAAGATACACAAGAACTTAAACTGAAAACAATGCATTTCCTATGGAAGGCAGAACAAGAGCTTTTTCCCAAACTCCAAAAAGAGACCTCTAAAATATAAGATTTTTCACCAGTCCTGCCAAAACGAAAATATCGTTGGTAAATGGTTATTAAAAACTGATGCTCTGGCCCTCCACTTTAGTGATTTCAATAGGATCTTGCCTTCCAATCTGCTTTGGCCCCAAATATTTTGCTTACAACACTTTGTTCCCCTGATGCCATGCGAC
Organism: Eleginops maclovinus; assembly: GCF_036324505.1. Classification (NCBI taxonomy): domain Eukaryota; kingdom Metazoa; phylum Chordata; class Actinopteri; order Perciformes; family Eleginopidae; genus Eleginops; species Eleginops maclovinus. The sequence continues at coordinate 26,732,481 of NC_086351.1, forward strand.
ATACAGGGGGGAAAGCAAACATCCGTATGACAGAAATCATTTATGCATGTTGACATTCCTGAAGCTCTGTGTCAGCTGGAACACTTTCAATCCGGAAAGACCTACGGGAGGATCAGTGAGGAGAGGTGAGGACTGAGTAGGACATGGCTGGGCTCAACGGAGGAAAACCTGTGAAACACCTAACTCAGAAAACCAAGGAACGATTAACAGAGAAGAAAACATGAATCCAGAGATGTCTGCAGATGCTTTATGGCTTACAAAAGCTCTGGCTCAAAATCAAAGATGCTCAATGATAAAGGCTCGGGAAAAAAAAGAAATATAGTAAAAAGGGTGAGTTAATGCGGTCCATCTGGGGAGCTACAGCATGCTGCTCCACAGAAATCTTGCACTGGGTTGTGGCAGCCAAAAACCTCTGTTTGAGAATTGATTGGACTTCAAAAAATATTTTCCTCTATCCCTGCACGACATTAGTTTGCTTATAAATATTTTTGCCACAAAAAGAGTGCGGATTGCCATTGGTTAGCAAAGCAGAGATGTATCCAGAGCGCTAACATTCAGCAGGCTGCAGTGTTCTACTGGGTTTAAGACCGAGTTCTTCCCAGTACGACACCAGGCCTTGCAGGAGCTCGCCAAACCCAAACCAACGCCGCTGCTCGTAAGCTTTGGCAATCAAGAATGATTTAAAAGGTCTGACAGACAGTAACACTTAAAGGAGACATTTGGCTTCAGCCCCCTCAAAACATCCACCAATCAAAACTGAAAGCCTGATTCAGATCCACCAATCAAACCCAGTGCTTAGGTTAGGGGTGATTGTGAGGACACGCAGGAATCACCCCATGTCCTTACAATAACACATGCTGTTTATATAAGCACAATGCAATGTAGTTGTATTAGTCAGCGAAGGAAGTGTTCAAACATGGCAGAGGACCATTTCTAGATTAACACCACAAGTGTGTTTGTAAAAACAAACACAGAGGAAAAGTGGCTGACCGTCATGATGTAAGCATTCAGAAATGATACACAGCCTTTCTTTGCTCATCCGGTATAATCTCTTGGCTGGAACTGGGTGTTGAAGCAAGGCGTTTATCACCAAATATTTCCATCATTTACGATAAACAAGATATCAGCCATAGGGGCAAAGACATTGAAGCTGAAGCTAGATGGAGAAATGGCTAGAATTGGCTAATAAAGGAATGAATGTCTTTTTTACATGCAATATAAAAATACTGATAGTAACTCCATGCAGAACATACTATCTGAGTCTGCAGCAGCGTGTTATGTGCTAACTGATTATAAGGTGGAAGTCAAGAGTTAAAACACACACTACAACAAAGGGGAGAGACAGAGGCGCCGGGGTCTTCACACTGAGACCCTAGTCCACACAGCGGCAGAGTCTCCATCGTGCTTTTTCTCCTTTCCATGGGAATGGAGCAGAGAACAACTGGCTCTCATTAGCCTCACCGTCCCTATTTAGGTTTGAGATTTGTGTCGGCGTAATTGTCTAATCTAATATTCAGGCTCCAGCATTTTCACATGCCTTGAGCCCTTACACGAGGTGGGCTTGCTGGTGACAGTGGGGTCTGAAAGTTGTTGGTAGGAAGTGTCAGTCTTTGGAGGAGCTACTGTGGAAACAATCTTTTGTGTGAGCAAAATGTAACACCATCATTTGTCAGATTATGCGTGAGCTTAAAAGTGTCATCTTGGAGGCGTGTAGACGTGTCTCACGCCACTCCGAGATAATGTGATTTAGATAAACTTTTCGTTGTGCAATTTTGAGAAAAAATTGTGTGGGACCATTTATAAAGAATTAGGACACATGTCTAGCTTAGTTAATCTGATTCCTGACCAACCAAAATGTCTACAAATGTTGGCTAAAGCAAGATATGGCGAAAGCGGGCCACAGAGTCTCATATGAACACAGTTAGCATGCTAACTTTGCAATTGAAACGCCTAGATGATAAGTAATAATAATAATAATAATAACTTAAACTTATATAGCTCTTTTCATGGTACCCAAGGTCGCTTTACAAATAGGGAGGAGAAAAGGGGAGTCGGGGTTAGGGATCAAAGGACTTAGTGCAGAGAAATGTTTGTATGGAGTGGTACACTGTTCCTAGAGTGTGGGAGCATTGGCAGAGAAGGCCCTGTCCCCAAAAGTTTACAATCTGGTGCGGGGAGTGGCCAGCAGGTCCTTGTCAGAGGACCGCAGGGAATGTGACTGAGTGTAAGGGTGGAGGAGATCTGCGAGGTATTGTGCTGAGAGTCCATGGAGAGATTTGTAGAAGTGTGAGGATCTCGAGGGTAGGTCCAGGAGGAATAATATACGTGTGATGGGTGTACCAGAGGGACTGGAGGGAACCCGTGTCACTGATTTCATCGCAAAGCTACTGCTTGACCTGTTGGGACTGGAGGAGAAGCCCCTACTTGATCGTGCCCACCGGACCTGGCGAGAGAAGCCCAAGGAGGGGACCCCACCTCGGCCCTTTATTGTAGGGTGCACTAATTTCATATCCGGAGCCTGTTCATGCAGCGGGCTGGAGAAGCCTCTCCTCTTGTCTACAAAGACAAGAGGATTTCCATTTTCCTGGACTATACGTCCTCCGTTGCCAATAAGCGAGAGAAGTTTGTTGCAGTCAAGCGAATTCTTCATTCCCACCCAAACGTGAAGTTTTGCCTCTTCTTCCCGGCCACTCTCCAAATTACCATGCCGAGTGGAATGTCACACAGGTTTGAGGATTCTACCAAGGCCACTGACTTTGTCAATAAGAACTGTAAATAGAGTGCAGGAATGCGCAAATATGGTTATATGGTGGTCTCTTATTTTCTTTAAATATATGTTTTAGCTAGAGACTGTTTACATTGAGGTGGACTACATTTTCCAGGTGCCTTGGCGGTCCACGTGATTTTGCATTGGGCCTGCCATTATTGATACCCCTTTGCGCTCTGGGTAATCTATACAAAGTGGATTGTACAATGTTCATTTGTTAATATATATCACATTATCTCCGCTAGCACAACTGAGCTTTTGGTAGAGCTATCTTGTAGCATTTAGGTTAAATTGTGTTTAAGAAGAGTTTTGCACGCGGCATCTCAATTGGGGAGATAGCTGTGCTGGGGTGGGGCGGGGGTCTGGGTTCTGTGTGTTTAATGTGCTCGCCTTATATGTTTTTTGTGCTTTTTGTTTTTATTATATTCATCACTGTACTTTGTTCTGTTGGTTGTACTGCTGGTCCTTTATGCTCCCTCTTTAACTTGAAATGGTCCAGCCCAGGTTAATTCAACACCCGAGTGAGTGCGCTCGAGTTTGTTAGCTGGAATTGCAAAGGTCTTAACTCTCCAGTGAAACGCACCAGGGTCTTATGCCATCTTCAACAGTTGGGGGCTCAGGTGATTTATCTTCAAGAAACCCACTTTAAACAATCCACTCTGAGGAGTGGATGGATTGGTCATGCCTACTATTCATCATTCCCCAGCAAATCTAGAGGGGTTGCTATTTTGTTACATAAATCGGTTCCCTTTAGTGGTCTCTGATCCGAATGGCAGATATCTAATAGTCACCGGGAGAATATATGATACCCCTGTCCTACTAGTAAATGTATACGCCCCTAACTGGTACGATGTGAATTTTTTTCGGCAGTTCTTTTTCTAACCTTCCTGACATGTCCTCGCACTTCCTTATTTTAGGGGGTGACTTTAATTGTTGACTTTGTCCACAGCTTGACCGCACCTCCAGGATGACTGCTACACCTTCAAGGTCTGCTAAGACAATTAGAGATTTCATGAGTGAGTTTGCAATCACGGATCCCTGGCGCTTCTTTAACCCCACCGGTAAGGTGTACCTCTTTTTCTCCCATGTGCATCACACGTTCACTCGAATAGATTACTTTATGGTAGATGACAGATTTTTACCGTCAGTTAGTTCCTGTTCTTATGAGGCTATTGCTATTTCAGACCATGCTCCTGTCGTTATGAGTGTCCGATTTAAGGGCTATGTACACGCGCAAATCCCATGGCGTTTAAACACGCATTTGCTTTCCGATGAAAGCTTTTTAGAAATGATTTCCAACCACATTGATGTGTTTCTAACCATAAACAAAACCCCTCACATTTCTGCATCTGTGTTGTGGGAAACATTGAAAGCCTATATTAGAGGGCAAAGTATTTCTTATGTAAGTTACAAAAAGAAACAGAAAAGGGAGAGATTAACTGAACTAATAAGGCGTATTGCTCAGCTAGATGACCTCTATTCCACCTCACCAACCCCAGATGCGTATAAAGAACGTCTCTCTTTACAATCGGAATTCAATACATTGACTGCAGACCAGGCCGCTGAACTACTCCTTAAGTCCAGAAATAATTAGGAACAAGGTGACAAAGCTGGCAAACTACTGGCCCATCAATTACGACAGACCGTTTCCTCTCACCAAATTCCCAAAATCCAAACAGCCTCGGACACCACAATCAACCCCCAAAAAATTAATGATGAGTTTAGAAACTACTATGCCTGGCTATACTCATCTGAAACTGATTCGGACGCAAAGGATTTTGACCATTTTTTCGCCACGCTAGAGGTTCCTTTAGTTTCCTAACCTCCCCACTAATTCGTCATTAGACACATTCCTTAAACCAGTACCCGCTCTGAAGGGATTGATGTCTCATATCTAGGCTCAGATTTGTTCCCTTCGTCTAGTCACCTTAAACTCCAAAGCTTTCTGGGAAGTAGATCTTGGTGAGGAGATCCCTAAGGATGTTTGGGTGAAGGTCCTTGCTAAAGTACATCAATCTTCTATCTTTACGAAACATGGACTGATCCAGTGCAAAATTGTGCATCGCACACACTTCACAAAGGTCAGGCTCTCTAGAATCTATAATGATGTAGACCCAACTTGTGACAAGTGTTGCCAAGCACCAGCAAGCCATGCACACATGTTCTGGTCTTGTCCGGCTTTACATTCTTATTGGATCAAAATCTTTAGATCACTGTTGGAAGTCACTGGAAAACCAATTGATCCTAATGCTATGACTGCACTGTTTGGTGTTGCTCCACCCACACTGCCACACAACCTATATAGACTTTGTTACTTTATTTGCCAGACGCTTCATATTGCTCAGGTGGAAATCTTCAATTCCTCCCTCACATACCTTGTGGATAAAAGAAGTGTTACATTTAGCTAAACTGGAGAGGATCAGATACACAATGAGGGGCTCCCTGAGGAAACTTTATAAGATTTGGGACCCATTCGTTGAATATGTACGGGGGCTGGACATGCCAGATATCTGCCAGGCAACTGACCGACCAATAGTGATTTATGTTTATGTTTATATTATACACCATGTTTATTTTATTTTTTTCATTTTTAAAAAATGTTATTGTATTTTTATTATTTTATTATTATTTGTATTTATTTATTATTTCTCGATTTATCTATTGACTGATTTCATGTCTTTAGTCTTAGTCCGGGATTATATTCTTAGTCTGCTGTGTTTGTCCTGTCCTGTCTTGTTTTTGTTTTGTGTTATTTAACTTGCACTGTTACTTTGTCACTTATATTTACCAAATGTTATTGTATTGTATATTTGTTTTAATTGAAAAGTCTCAATATACAGAGTGTTAAAAAAAAGTGTTATCTTTATCTGTCTATTAATCGCCCATCTTTCCTGAAATGAATACGATAAAATACTGTCCCTGCTTTTAAACACACCTTATCAATACATTAATATATATATATACCTGCCTTGATCATTTAAATATTCATAAAACCTTCTTTATTAATTGTCTCCAAGCTCAATAATAAATACTGATAATATTTGAGAGGAATATCTCCCATTTGTCAGTAAATTGAAATCTTACTCATCACTTGTGCCTGAACAATTCATTTTTTATGGAAACACAGGCGCAAATGTAAAATAAAGTGACTGCACCACAGAGTAAATGCACACACATACTCAGTTCAGCAGAGAAATAATCAGATTCCATCTTGGCCCTCATGATCATTTAGCTCTGGCATTATGTTTTCCAACAACAAAAGGAGACTGCATTGTCTTCAGCAGAAGCTCGATGGTTCTCCAAAGCAGACGCCGGAGAGACTTCAAGCAGAAGCAGAGATGCCTTTCATTAGAGTGAACACTCCCTGTGCTGCCGCACGGCCGTTACCAGTGATGGGCAAGTTACTTCGGAAATGTAATACAGTACATATTACTTATTACTGTCTTTTTAAAATAATAAGGTACCTTACATTATTACTGTCTCTGAACTGTAATGCGTTACACTACTTTTGCGTTACTTTGAGTTACTTTCACTAAAATAAGCTCAAAAGTAGGAATTTAAGTGCTGAAATGTAGTTTATTGCAGCTCATTAATTAAAGCTATCTCTGGCAGTATGCTGAAATTAAACGTATGCTCCATTTAAGTGGGCTGAATAATATGTGATACCGGTAACATTACGTCTCTGTGTGTTATTAATAACATGTTAGTGGAGCCTCTGCACGGCCCTGTAACCTGCTGTATATGAACGAGTCTCTATTTAGAATCAGAGGATGAAACCCTCTTTATTGTCACATACATGCACACAGCAGAGCACACACAGTGAAATTGGTTCTCTGCATTTAACCCATCCTAGTACTAGGAGCAGTGGGCAGCTAATGTGCAGCGCCCGGGGAGCAATGGGGAGGGGGGGATTGGAGGTGTCCGGTGCCTTGCTCAGGGGCACCACAGCAGGGCCTAGGAGGTGAACTGGGACCTCTCCAAGTAGCAGTCCATTTTCCATATTTCAAGTCTGTTCACGGACTTGAACCGGCGACCATACGATTCCCAATCCAAGCCCCTACTTACTGAGCCACTGCTGGATCTATGGCAACGTTAGCTCACCTTGTCATTGGTGTGTTAACGGGGATTTGGCTGTCACTCTGCCACAACTCTCTTAACTTCTCGGGGTTCAACCAGCATAGCAGACCAAGAGAAGGTTACCTTCTGTTGCTTTGGCCTGCGCGCACTCCTGTCTTATTCTTTTCTTTTCTCCGAGCCTGCAGCTCTCCATTGTGAATCTGTTTCTGCAGCCCTCTTAACCAATAGTAAACAGGCTTACTGAGTAACTATTCTACCCGCACAATTATTTCTCTGGTGTCGGAATGTCTCACGATGTTTGTGATTTCTTAGAAACAAAACACCACATCATTTTGGGTTAAAATGTGTTGTAACTGCGTTACCGAGAATTGTAACGGGTATTATATTACCCAAATTGCAGAAGTAATGCATTATATTACTGCGTTACAGCAAAAAGTAATACATTACTGTAACTCCGTTACTTTTGTAACACGTTACACCCAACACATAGTGGCACAGCAACAGCAAGAAAACAACCACACGAGGGGAGATGAGGCTGTTTGGAGCAGGACTAGGTGAGAGGTGTAGGGTAGGGAGGGCAGGTGGCCTGCTGAGGACTGTGATAGACGCTGCCTGCACCCTGGGGGGCCTGCACACACACGCACGCGCACGCACACACACACACACACACACACACACACACACACACACACACACACACACACACACACACACACACACACACACACACACACACACACACACACACACACACACACACACACACACACACACACACATACACACACACATACACATTCATGGCTAAGACACACTGGCAACACATACCAGCCTGTATACACATTCAGAAATATGTGCATAAGACTGCATGCAAATCCAGAGAGCAGCGTGAAGTCAGGAACGATCCTGGCTCTCCGTCTATTTACTGAGGTGAAATTTGAAGAGGAAGAATGAAGTAATCTTCCTTTAATTTCTCTCTGGATGTGTTCCCAGGTCTGAGTGAGACACACGCTCTGATGTACTGCATGTTCGGTTCTCAAAGGAGAATGATGCAAGACCCTCTGTCCCTTCAACTGGGTTTGATGGGAGGGCCTTGAAAAGGGGGGCCAGGAGGGGATACATCAGTACAAAAGAAAACCTGAGATAAAACACAGAAACAAAAGTTAAGCTGACTACAATCATACTGCAGATTACAGAAGGAACACTTTCAGGTTACAAAACCGGATCATTCTGCTGCGTTGGTCAGGAATGAGAATTCTATTTTAAAAGTACACCTGTCATTCATTAAAGTCATTGCACGCAGGTAATGTTTCTGTTCTGGTTGTAGTTCTGACAACTCAAATAAACACAAGAATGGATTTTTTGCTGTGAACTGATCCAAGGGTAGGAATACGTGAGGTGCATGCGTTTACTCATCTTTGTCATGCACATCTGACTCATCAAAGCTGCTCCAAACAGACAAACGGAATCAGGCCCAACTCTTCATCATTCAAAACAGCTGGGCAATATTTTGAACAATTGGTCCCCTGGCCCATGCATATCTATCAGTGCATAAAGTAATTTGGTTTTACAGTTCCTAACAGGTTTCACTAGCAGTAAGAACAGAGACATTGATTGTTTCACACATACTTTACGTTCCAGGATGGCAACTGAAGTATACATACAATGATGTTTGGTTGGTTACTCAAAAATGTAGGGCTGCAACTTGCTTTAACATTAACTTATGTCTTGGTTATATCTAATTACTCGTTTTGCATTAAAAAAAAAGCATGTTGAAGTTTAAATGATCTATATAACAATAAATAAATTAAATTACACCATGCAGCCCAATAAATGTATGAGGGATTGCATCTGTGTATCTGCAAACTCTCGTACATACTCTAACACACACACACACACACACACACACACACACACACACACACACACACACACACACACACACACACACACACACACACACACACACACACACACACACACACACACACACACACACACACACACACACACACACACACACACACACACACACACTTCACTACTCCAGCCATTACAGAAACCGATCCTCTCCATCACTTGTGATTCTAGGTGGAATCTTGCTTATCCAGGTGTAGAGAAAAGAACAGTGTCCTCTTTTCACCTCTTCAGACAAGATTTTTTTATGGTGTGTGTGTCTTAGTTAGCCTGGTGTGCCCTGCCTTTACTCCCCTGGGTGTGTGTCCCAGGTTCCCTTGCAGCCAGAGAGTGAGGGCAGTCCTGACTTCTCCTCACCTGAATAGACATCCGATCCCAGGGTTCACGGTGGGGGCCCGCTGCCTTTCCTCAAAGGCGCCGTTTGTTTCCCTGCTCTAATAGAATTCCAACCTTTGTGATTTTATCAGGGGTTTTTACGCCAATTTTGCCAAAACCGATTGAGGGGAGCACAAATTCAGCTGCTACTGATCTAAAATAGATTGAGTTTCCAAGGGGCCAATTTAAGAATGTGCCACAGCTATGCTTTGAGAAGAAGGTTGTGGTGTGTGGGGGGGGTGGGGGGGGGGGGGGCGCTGAACAGGCAAGGTGAGTTGTTATGACTGCCTGTCAATTAGCAGTTGATTCACACAGGAGGGTCAGAGAGACATGAAGAAAAAAAAGAAAAAGATAGGTTTTCATAACAAGAGAAGGGCAGTGAGATGAACACTGCCTATACAAATATGTATGTTTAAGATAAGCTGAGACAACGGAGCTTACTTAACAGATGTAAGGCAACCAAAATGGAAAAGGAGATGGCTGTGCAGGGAGCCTTATTTATTATTGCTCTCAGCAGCAACAGGGCGAATGAAAATAGGGCTAAGCAGGATGGGAAGAGGTCAGGGTGAAAGGGATCTGGCCCTCAGAGAGGGTTAATAGCCAGGTCGACTGGTGAAGAGCCGACCTCTAAGGAACGACGGCTCCCACATGTACGGACAAATACTTTGCACAGAGCCAGGAATCAAAGTAAAAACAGGATTCAGACTCCCTTTCTCTCACTGTCCTCTCCGCCGGTTTCTCCCTTAATCTCTACTGCCTCCTGCATTCTCCGTCATAAGGACCTCCTCATTCTCTCTCTACTCTCATACAACCTCTGTTCCATGCTTTGTGTTTTCACTCACATCTTATGTCTCCCTTTTTCTTTTGGCCAGCAGAGCACATCAAAGCTCCCCTGACACCTCACTGTCCTGGAGAGGTCGGAGGTCAAGAGAGAAATATCAGTTCCCAAAAACTCAACAGCTACGAAAAAATAAGAAACACTCATCACAGAGAGGAGCGGCCTTGGAAATGGTTTACTTTAAACATACACAGACAAGGGGCCAGCCCCAGGTCGCTCACAGAGCCAAGCATGTCAACAACACCATGGCTAAGATAAGCCATCTTATGTGCTTTAGACATTCAGCTAATACTTTTAAGATACAACAGGGCCAAACACGTCACCCAGCTTCCATTCTCTCCCACGCTGTAACAATTAGTAGCACTGAGACGGAAGACTGGGCTGCAGGAAGGTCTTCATTTGTTTCATAGACTTTATGTTCTATTTTCTGCAAGTTTAGAGAGATGTGATGTGTCTTTGCTGACTGCATCATAGAATAGATTTCAAATCTATAAAACACTTACCCTTAAACACTTAAAATTACCTTCACTGTCCAAACGCATGTAACTGCAGTTGAGAATGGTTCTGTGGATTATGCGGGGCAAGAAAACACATGCAGCAGTAAAACACTGCGTTCTTCCCCACTAATAACCTAAACTGCTGTCCAAACCCACTGAGAAACCAGAGCAGCTACCGAGCACCAGGCCTGCTGCACGTTCCTCCTCTCAGCCAGCCTGCTGCACGTTCCTCCTCTCAGCCAGCCTGCTGCACGTTCCCCCTCACAGCCAGCCTGCTGCAAGTTCCTCCTCACAACCAGCCTGCTGCACGTTCCTCCTCTCAGCCAGCCTGCTGCACGTTCCTCCTCTCAGCCAGCCTGCTGCACGTTCCCCCTCACAGCCAGCCTGCTGCATGTTCCCCCTCACAGCCAGCCTGCTGCACGTTCCTCCTCACAACCAGCCTGCTGCATGTTCCTCCTCACAGCCAGCCTGCTGCATGTTCCTCCACTCAGCCAGCCTGCTGCACGTTCCTCCTCACAACCAGCCTGCTGCACGTTCCCCCTCACAGCCAGCCTGCTGCACGTTCCCCCTCACAGCCAGCCTGCTGCACGTTCCTCCTCACAACCAGCCTGCTGCACGTTCCTCCTCACAGCCAGCCTGCTGCATGTTCCTCCACTCAGCCAGCCTGCTGCACGTTCCTCCTCACAGCCAGCCATCTGCACGTTCCTCCTCACAGTATGCACAGCCAGCCTGCTGCTCCTCACAGTGGGCCTGCTGCTCCTCCCAGCCAGCCTGCTGCACGTTCCTCTTCTCAGTGCTAAAGCAGCCGCTCAGCTGTCCCCACTGCTGCCTTAGTCCAGCTCTGCGTCAAGAGTGCAGTTTTTCCCTGTACTTTGTCCGCAAGCTAGCTTTAACTAGCCAGATCTTGAAGGAGCTAAACTTTTCCTACCAGGAGCCGTGCCAGTCTACCAGGAAAAAAAGAGGATGCAAGCATGGAGATGTAAGGAGAGTGACATAAAAGATGAGCTGGATGATGCAGGTGATTGAGAGGTAAAGACAAAGGTGGCAGATATAGAAGTATATAGCCTCACAGAGAACGGATGTGGTAAGTGATACACAAAGGAAGGGAATAAAAGTAGGGCAAGAAAAAGAGGGGGAGAGGAGGAACAGAGATAAGGAAGGTAATGGGTGATTGAGAGGTTTTCCCCATGTGTGTTTACTAAAAACTGTAATCCAGAGGTTCCTGTGAGGCCTGATACCTTCTCCTGAGCCTGGGTGTGTGTACTGGCATCAGTGTTTGTGTGTGTGTGTGTATGTGTGTGTGTGTGTGTGTGTGTGTGTGTGTGTGTGTGTGTGTGTGTGTGTGTGTGTGTGTGTGTGTGTGTGTGTGTGTGTGTGTGTGTGTGTGTGTGTGTGTGTGTGTGTGTGTGTGTGCGTGCGTGCGTGCGTGTGTGCATGAAGGTTGGAGGAAGTCTAAAGCCCTGTTTCCCATGCGTGTAATCATCCCAGGATGAGGTGGAGGATGAAGCCGGGCGGGACTTCCCCTGCACCAGAGGGTATTTTTCTCTCACTGTGGTACAAGCACATGGCTGACCCGGGCTGCCTCTGCCTGAGAGACAGGGACGTACCAACATGGGACCGGGGAAGTTATATTTTAAATGTTCTATTCTGGATTTTAACCAGTTTGGTGGGACATTACTAAAATAGTTTGGGAGCTTGTCATTGTGGCATCAGCCTGACAGCCAGACAGCAATGCCAGTGATGAAAGGTTACACTACAAAATCAGCTTAAAGGGAATGGATGGCATTGAGGTATCAACTAAACAATTTGATTTGTGTTTGTGTGTGTGTGTGTGTGTGTGTGTGTGTGTGTGTGTGTGTGTGTGTGTGTGTGTGTGTGTGTGTGTGTGTGTGTGTGTGTGTGTGTGTGTGTGTGTGTGTGTGTGTGTGTGTGTAGAAATTAGTGGTGGTTTAGACAGCCTAGAAGGAGGAGCTGCCGGGAAAGATGAAGACGTGCACACTTTCACACAAGGTCTATAACTTCTAAAATAATGCGACACACATAATTCAAACACACACAGGTCAGCTGTTCAGTCAGTGAGCAGTATTACAGCGCTGGCAGATAACAGGCCGCAGGCAGATACAGTGCATACAATGTGGGGACCATGTGTGTGTGCACATGTGTGTGTGAGGGTATACATTTGTGTGTTGCTGGGTGACAGTGGCGATGACAGAGCGGTGAGATAAGTCCCAGAAGCTGCTCTATCATCTATTCATAGCTCCCTGACTGTGGGACCTCCTGCTGCTGAAAGCTGCCTGATCTCAACCCAGCATTACTTTATCATCATTAACATCAAGCAAAAAACTCAGAGGAGAAGTCAAACTGTGATGGACTGAGGCTAATGCTGCGAGAAACATCCTAATAATGCTTTGACTTAAAGAGCAACAAAACTGCCTTTGGACGGCTTAGAAATCATGTTTTGCATCCTACTCATGATTAAAGCAGAACCGGTATAGAAACTGGCTCTAATGCACAATGACACATAATGATTATGAGAAAATAACCATTGCTGATAGTGTCTGCATGTATGTATTCGAGTGTACTAATAAAAGTGTGTAGAGAGTGGCTGTATCCTGTTTTAAAAACAGCTTATTGACTATAAATGTCTGCAATTCACACAAGGTTAGGTGCCCACACGCCTGGCTCGTCTCAACACTGCCAGGGAACCAAAAGCCCCAACAAAACAAATTCATTAACCCAGACAATAAAACACAGCTGTGAGCGGCGAGGGGAACTGTTTGAAATTAGTCTCCGCGATCAGGAAGAATCTGTTCAGGGCAAACAGAAAGTTCTCAAATTGTCTAACAAAGAAAAAAAATCTAAATCAAAAGAGAGGAAAAGATGTGGACATAATAGAGTGAGAACAGTGTTTAGTTTTAACCATTGCTGGAGAGAGCACTGCCTGAGAGCGGAGAGGCTTTACTGAAGCACAACAACAAAAAGAATTCCCCTCCGCCACAGATCAAGGATCTGCTTTTAATCGAATCCTTTGAACAGGTTGTATAAAGGAAGTACAAACAAAGCTGTCCAATATTATAAATATCATTACAGAAGTTGGGTTTGAATTCAGAAAGAAAGGAAGAAGAAACACAGATACATACACCAAGTCCAGATTATGATCTTGTGGAAACTGGGAATGGCAATACATCTGAACTTTATGATTATTATTTGTAAACTGTTAGCAGGGGGTGGACAGCCATCTGGTTTATTATATCCAGTTAGTCTATTCTCACTACATCAAAAACCTTTACCTGTTCCAGATTCTTACTCCAAAGAATGTCAATGCACATACTACTGATATTCTTTGATTGTGGTGTGTCTAATCTGTCAGCGGGGGGGAGACAGGCTGCTGGCAGAGCAGACTGCGAGTGAAGAGAAGCAGCCCTCCAGAGCTGGGTTCTGAGTGTGTGAGTCCAGATGCTGTGGTTAAACACACCACTAGAGGGCTCTGCAGCTCGCAGAATGAGCTTCTAATCATGTGTGTGACCTCCCTTCTGTGGGCTGGCCAAGCAGCCGGACACACGCGGCAGCCAAAAGACTTACGACACCGAGATAGATGGAGGTTCAAATACTTTTACAGTGAGTGTCCAAAAAGTCAAAGCAAGAGCACATTTATCCAGGAAAACCTCCACGCTCTGCAGCTGCACAGAGGTGAAGACACACGGACTGACCTCAGCGTTAATGATACTGTTATGCTCCATTATGGCACTACTATAAAACAGAATGAGTAAAGAACATGGTACAGTGCACCTGAAATTAATATGGTACAATAAAAGTGAAAAGTGAGAGTTTCCAACAACTGGGACAAAAAGGAAATATTAAAAGGAAAGCTGAGGAATTTTCCCAAGCATATACTCTCAATTTCTCACCAGTGGATGGATGATCATTATATTACATCACTTATTTTACACACAATATTCAATTTCACTTAATCCAGCTGAAGGTAACAATAACACAGCAGTTAGATGTGGATTTCAGAGCAAAAATGTGACTGTTCCAATCTCTGGATTTACTAGGAAACATGGCTGGGAAGAAAACATAACACATAGCAGCTACTGTCGCAGTGCTGTTGAGCAATACCAGTTGCTCAGCACAAGTGCACGGAGAAAGTGTGATCACACAGGGAGGTTTTTTTTGTGGTGGTAGGTAAATATGCTCAGTTAAGTAGATAAATATAGGTAAAAGATACAAATAAATAAATTCATAGCGTAAAGTTGAATCTTTTTTTTTGTGCGTGTGGATTTCTCTTTTTTTTAACCATTGCCAATGGACCTCCCAGAATAAGAGCTTTCTGAACTGACTTGAACCTGGATGAACCCTCTGCAGCCGTTAGCTGCCCCTCAACAGAATCAAGCCATGAATCATTACAAGTCAGGGGTGAGGGCTCCGAGATCGCCCAAATGAAAACCAGATGCCAAGCTAGCATATCCTTAGGACTGACTTTATAAATAACTAAATAAATGAAAAAGTCACCTAACTTAACACAACGTCTTCTCTTATTAGTTCACATAGTGCTGCACTTACAAATCTGACCTAATTTACATTTTATGTAGCTTCAAGGTGACTGTGAGTGGACATAAAGCAATAGTTCTGCTGCTTGTTGTCAGTATAAATTGCTATTCATAATGGCAGTAGAAACAAAAATCCCGGTACTTATAACCCTATAATTTGTTTACACATTTTCTAACAAATCCAACTACATTAGTTCATGAAAGCCTCTACAACGTCTGAGTCATCTGACGCATTCACTGCACGTCAGTACACAAGAAAAAAAGATAGAAGTAAATCCCCTCTGACTTAATCCAACCCCAGTCACCATTCTTCTCTCCCCTGTCCCCTTCCCTACTCTACGACTCCCGTCTCACCACAGCTGGTAAATATTGTTATATTGTGTTCCATTAGAAAGTCTTATTAAGCGGTCAGACGGGGCAAATGGCGCCTGGGAGCTCCCTATCTTGTAAACAATAGGAAGTGCCCTGAAAGCTGCAGCTGAGTGCAGCACAGTAAACTAAGGTCACATTAGAGAACTGAGTGAGTAAATATTTAAACGTGTTACAGCCACCCACAAATTGTGAGGGGCACTGTGTCAGGAGAACAGTGGGGATGAATTTTTCAGCTAAACTCGCAAAGATTTGTATGTCTCATGTCAGACTATGGATCTTCATGAAGATTCACAAACAATCATCAGCGAGAGAGCATAAGATGTGAGCAAAGAAAGACCATCATTGGACATTCTGCATGTGTGTTTCTGAGTAAAGCATAATTCATATATGATACATTTCCGACAAACTGAAGGATTGAGAGGACTCACTTGATGAAAAATAGGATTGTTGTTGTTTACCTCAGCACTTTTTTCAGAAGTGTCCATCCCCACTATGTTCTCTGTGAGGAGCTGCTGGAGGAGCTGCACCTGGGCCACGCTGAGGTAGAAATCCAGACTGCTGGTCACGTTTACCTCCAGAGAGTGGCCACACACCACCACCTCCTACAGAGAGGAAGGAGAGAGCAGGACAGACTTTCAATAACACATCAGGATTGTTTGTGACCTTGTGCACTTTTCTCTCTTATTCAACTTGTATTCTCTTTTTTCCTTCCTATCTTGCTCCCTTTAGCTTGGTTTTTCCCTCCTTAACCTATTCACCTTTCCTCTGCAGGGTCCCTTCCACAGCCAGCAGTTCAGACCTCAGCCTGGAGGCTACATCTAACAGGATATAACTCACTAACACCCCTGGTTCAACCACACACATGGGTCAGACCTACAGTAACGACACACAATGGTCTTTGGCAACTACTGAACATCATCTACTCAGACCCACTGCTGGATTTACTGTGTCTTTAATATATTCTTTCAGGGGTTTCCGTCTGAAATTTCTACAGCGTTTTACATGTATAACCATTATCATTATTTTATCAGTACGTTTGAGGAGCAGTCATTTTAATACGGGAGGTCACAATATTAAAAGATTACAACAATAGTGACAGAACATGTTCCAATGGTGAATAAATTACTTTAGATTACAAATGAAGAAAATACAAAGCACTTGAGATTTTAAAGCATCAATTCACAATTCATTAAAGATGATGGCAGAGTGCAGTTCAAAGTTAGATGAAAATAATTCTTCTTTTACATTGTATTAAAACAACAGCTGTAATTTATATAGCTATGAGGTTCAGAGTCCTGTTTGCGTTTTTATTGGCTCCGAGTCTCCATATCTCAGGGAGTTATAAAATCACATTGTGTGTGTGTGTGTGTGTGCTTGTGTGTCAGAGCAAACTATGGATTAGCTGTTACGCATTGTCAGGGGGTGCGTTAGCATGGACGAGGCATCAAAGAGGCAGGAAGTTTCAGAGAGCCGTGCCAGAAAACATCAGCTGTATAAGCAGAAAGGTCTGAACTCTGCGGGTCACAAGCCTCCATTACACAGCGGACCAGCGGAGGGACTCCTAATGAGTACGTTACTGTATGTTAGGGGAAAAATGTAACTACTTCTGACATGTCACGTAATTAATGTCTATTTTCATATGGACAACGGATTGAGAGAGTAATGGTTTCAATCATGGCTACAACAGGTCGGAGTCAAAGGGCATTCAATGTCAGCGGAGGTGGCACTGAAGGGAAAGAAAAATATGCCATGTCTGACTCACTGGGAGGGACTTTTTCAAGCAAATGCCCATGTATTTGATTTTTTAATTAGCTTGCAACAGCACAGATGAATGTGGATACTTTTGAGGGAAACATGTGACGCTGGATGTGTAAAAAAAGCAGTGTGGACACTGACCTCTGCCTGACCGCATTCAGGGGAAATATTCTTGCTGAAGATGATGGCGGGGGCAGCGGTCACCCGGACAGAGAAGTCCGTCAGGATCGGTGTCAGAATGGCCCGCCTCTCATGGTGCCTCCTGATACTGAACAGAGACACAAACAGCTTCACACTTTGGAGCTTCCACAAGATCTGTTGCTGCTCATGGTAAAATACTGGATGGATCTGAACATTTGGAGATGATTACTGCAGTCAAGGTTCTTTAATTAGAAATACAGCTCCAGAAAAAATTAAGAGACCACTGAAGCATTATAAGTTTCTCTTGTTTCACTCTTTATAGACGTGACTTTGAGTTATTTATTTAATTTTATTCTATAAACTACTACTGACACTATTTCTCTGTGTTGGAATTCAACAGACACTGGAATGGCTGCCATACATGTAGAGATTGAGATTTAAGAAATATTTGGAGTGGTCTCTTTTTTCCGGAGCTGTAAATACTTTCAAGCAAGTACACAATTGATATCCCTCACAGCATCTCAATAGATGTCTTCATTTAAATACATAATCGTATCACCCCCTTTGGTAACGGATGCATTTTATCAACATATTTGTATCTATTATTTTGTATTATTCTCTTGTCCTCCTTCAGATTTTGTGGATTTGCTGAGGGAAAGCGGGAAAAAAATATTCAGTCGGCAATATTGTGAACATCTATGTATAAATTGCAGGAACTGAAATGAAAGTAAAGCATTTCTGTATTCATGACTTGTTTCCCACTATGTTTTAACTTTTACAGTAATATTTAATTTATTCCAAACCGTTTTTAATGTATTTTGAAAGTATTTATAAACAATACAGACACTGAAGAAAACATTATTGTATGAAGTTATTGAAACATAAATGAAAAGTTAGTAAACAGAAAAGTAACAATAACTAATAAGATTTAGGTGAGTGATTATAGTTTCACACCACATCGCAAACGGCAACCATAATAGACCACTAACGTTCGAAAAAACCTTTATTTACTAATGACTTGTTATGGTTACCAGTTGTGAAATATGTGTAACACTGTCCCGTCTGCAGAGGAGGGACAAGTCAACAAAACAGTTAAAACCACAAAATGTTCAAAACTGAGATTTGTTTTGCTGGGAGCTGTCAGGCAGACACATATTTCAATCTTGCTCTGGATTTTTTAACTCAAACCAGTAGGATGAACAATCTAAATTGATTTTTTCTTCAAGGCCAGACTTGTGAATTATTCCCATAAGTAATCTCTCTAAATGTTGGTCTAACACATTTTTGCTGGAAGTTTGAACATGGTTACAGAGACAGGGAACAGCCCTTCACTGTACACCCAACATCAAATATAGGCCCTCTCACATCAACTCTCTCCATTTCACTAATGTTCAATCCCACAATCAACTCACATTTGTGGGAACATTTGTTAGTAGTAAAACAAATATACAAGAGGGCTTTATAAAGTGGTGTTAATTGCCACATCTGCTGCTATTAAAATAATCAAGTGGTACAGATTCCATTATTTATAGTTGGCTAGGATTATAAAAGGATCTGTTTCTAGGTGGCCTGCAGTACAGTACTTAAGCAGAACCAATATCATATTCACTTCTGCAAACACAAATGTGCATTACCAGTGCCCTTAAGGGATTATTTTCGGACACATTTCTCTGCACAGAGAGTTGAAGGAGGCCTAATTCAGAGGTGAAATGATCTGTGAGGGCAATTGGTGTTGGCTAATCCCCCCTCGGACAGGGATTGAAACAATGAGTGTCCCGTTGCAGGGGACAGGTGCTATCATTCACCAGCACAGCTCAGAGGCTTGAGGCTCGGTTTACCAGCAATGTGGGGTCCTCTAACTGCGAGGCTGTGTGTGTGTGTGTGTGTGTGTGTGTGTGTGTGTGTGTGTGTGTACGTGTGTGTGTGTGTGTGTGTGTGTGTGTGTGTGTGTGTGTGTGTGTGTGTGTGTGTGTGTGTGTGTGTGTGTGTGTGTGCACCTTCAAATGGGTGTGGTGCAACAAAAGAATGATTTTGTTTTCACAGAAAGCTACAGCGTGAACGTTCAGTGGAGATCTCTGTGGCTCGGACAATGGAGGGAGATGGAGCTCCATGACACGGGTCTTTACTAGCCGGCTATCCACACTGTTATGAGGACAGATCCTGTCAGTGGATCCATACTACAGGAATTCCCCTGCAAAACCTCAGGAAGCCAAGTGAGGACACTGCAGATCAGCAACTACTGGAATTGAACCCAAAAATAGCAGAGGGAACATGCCACTAATCCAAAGCTGGAGAGAGAGTGGGGGGTATCGATGTAGGGAATGAGGGAAAGGTGTGAACTTTGGAAGTGGCGTGTGTCAAAACTTGTTTAAAGCGAGGTGGTGTATTTATGCGGCTCATTGCAGCAGACAAGTAAAGCTGTGAATTTGATTCCCCTCTGCTCAGTGTGTTGGAAAATTCTAGATCACATGTTCGGTTATAACTGGGTCGTGGTGGTGGCTGGGGTATAAAGTACAGCATGCAGGAGTACGATAAAGATCCATTTCTTCCCATGTTCCTGTCTCTGCCAGGAGAGAGGGGAACGAGGAGGCAAGCAAAGCAACCTTACATGATTTATTTGGAAAGTAAAGGTGAGAGTCAGTGTGAAATGTAAAACCTCAACAACAGTAACTTGACCATCTCAGCCTGAAAAAACGGAAGCTTATTGTTGTGAACCAAAATAATTAGCTATATGCAAATTACAAGAGATTAAGCTAAATGCTCTGTATTGGCAACAAGTCAGTCTCAAAGTGACCTTTGTTACAGTGTTCCATCCTCTGAGTAAAAGACCACATCATAGCTATGTTAGACCCTCCTTTAATCAGATTCTGAATACATTTCCAGAGCTGCAGTTTGTATATAATGTCTTGAGAAACATGAGTCTACTCAAAAGGCATTTAGCATCTTCTGGAGCCCAACATCTCACCTCATTGCCCTGTCAGACAATCTGGCCCTGGCACAGAGCCCAAGCAGCCCTGTTTTCATCGACAGAGAGACAGATTGAGAGAGAAAAAGAAAAATTGCGTGGGGATTGAATCTCAGTAGCCCTGTGCTCAAATGAGCTCGCAGACTCAGTAATAAAACGCTGAGGTAGGTCCAGGTTTAAAGGGCTGTTAGACAACAGACCCTGGAAAAGGAAGATTAGTATTTTGGGATAGATGGTCAAAACTACTGTGGACACAGAGGGAGAGAAAAATAAATCAGGGTGGTCTACTAGGTACCATCTGATAGCTCCACACTGTTGTCATCGTTTTATGGAGTGGAGTTATTAAAGTAATTCAAGTCGAAACATAAAATTGAAAGAGATTGACATTGTTTTCTGTATTTTTAACCATTCTAGCAGTTTGGCCTTAGTTAGATAGTGGAGGGAGGAGAGAGACGGGTGGCTTGCAACAGGTCAACTTCCCACTGCTGTCACCCGGTGGAAGTCTGTGTTATAATGTGTATTGTTTGTACCCCATCTATAGCGTATTCATTTCCATACTGCTGTTCATAATGTTTATACCTCCTTATAGTATTCAAAGTGGACATACTTCAGTTTGTTTATATCTGCCAGATGTATATATTTATATGACACACGACATCACTCTGCACTTCACTACTTGTTCTGCATTCCTGGTCAGGTGCTCTCTGCATGTCGTTGTCTTAGTACTTTGAGAGCTGATCGTTCAGCTGCTCCACTATGACTCTATATGTGTTAATAAAACATCAGGTATTGTATGTATGATTGTTTGTGTGCATGTGCTGTCTACACCTTGACTTTAATTTAATGTAAATGTCAACACATTTCACATATCTGTATTAGGTTAGTTGAAAGCAATAATATTCATTTTAAACAGGTTCAGCTAAATATTATTGTTTTCAACTAACTTAACACAGTTAAGACATTTAAATGAAGTCTCAGTTTTTGGAGCGTTAGCTCTGATGACCTGAGGTCTGCATCAGGCTCTGTTAACTCTACTGTACTACGTTCTTCCAAAAGGTTATTTTTAGTTGACAGGGAACAAATCTGGAGTCTTCGCCTGTGATTCTGTGATTTTTGGAACTGTTCCCTCTGAAAACATGAGTGGAAAAAAAGGATGTGGGGCCAAACAGGCTGTTACACTTGTGCTTGTTTTAGCTCCCGAGTCTATAAAAAATGACAGGGTTTGTAATTATGACTGTGCATGGAGAGACTCCATGATAGGGCGCTAACTCAATAACTGTATGCTGCTTTCATGTCAAGACTGATGGGATACATTCAGGCACACACGCAGCACCTGATAGGGGAGGAACATTTTCATTTATAGCAGAAATGTGACTTGTTGTGATCATTTGGAGAGATTCATCCATCAGAGAGAGTCTCAATGTGAAGGTTGTTTTAATAATTAAAATATTTTAGTCAAATCCTGAGCGATGTAAGGCTCTGTTTTGAATATTAAAGCAAGACTTCATCCTCAAAACGGCCCTTAATCAATAATTCGAGAAAGAGATGTACTTTTGCTTACGTTAAACACAGCCCCTGTCTACTTCAATTCATCAAAACCGTTCTACGCTTTTTGATTATTCAGTCATCCTGGAGGCATGCAGACAAAAAAAAAAAGTATTTTAAGAATCTAAGCTAGATTCGTAAATAGACTTTGTGGTATGGTCACACTGGTTCCCAGGTTGTGCTGGGCAGTGAAAGCAACGGGATCTTTATTTACTTTATAGATGCATCAAATATTATTATTATATTAAGAATAAACAAACGTTCAATTTGTACAACCTTGATTTCATTAATCAAACACCATCCCCTTCAGTGTTATGGTTACATATGGAGTGTCCCTGACCTGCTGGCCATGTTCCACTCCAGCGCTGGGTTCTGGGAGCTCCTCTCACTCTCTACGGACACGCCTCCTTTGGTTCCCTCCTTCTCCGGCTTCAATTGCTCCCAGTGAGCCGTTCCAATGTTGATGGACTGAAGGTCGACCTGATACTGCCGGTCCTCCACCTCTGAACCTGGGTCACGCAGGATGCCGAGGTGCAGCGCATGTCTAGAGGGGAGATAAGGAACAGTCACTAACAGGCAGACAACGGAGATACCTCAGACAGGATCACATTCCAGTTGCCTAAATGTATTATTATTTAATGTTGTGAGGGTCATATTGTGTCCGGCAGTACTTTATATGGACATTAACAATGGAGATGACTCCAGGAGAGGACCAGGTAGTCCGTGTACTGAAGCAGTAAGAGGTTCTGACAGCAAAGCCGAACCTCTACTGACTGCTTTCCTCCCTTTGGAGGTTTGGAGGTGTCCGGTGCCTTGCTCAAGGGCACCACAGCAGGGCCTAGGAGCAGTCCACCTTCCATATTTCAAGTCTGTTCGGGGACTTGAACCGGCAACCCTACGATTCCCAGTCCAAGCCCCTACTGACTGAGCCACTGCTGGCCAAGCAAACTCCTCTCAGGATGATTTATGACTAAATCAAAGTTTCTGGTACAGCCAGGCCTCACTAAATAACCCCACAGGTCTCAGGTGAAATCATTTGCCTCTTAAAATGTTCAGATTTATGCCAGCTTATCATTGGCAGTAAACAGTGCTTACACCCCTGGCTGGACGGCACAGTAGTCTGGAGTCTCTTACTGCCTCCCTCGTTCTATTTCTGTCTCCACACAACTTGTACAGTATACACAAACAGTGTGAGGGTGGAGGAGATGTAGAGATATGTCAGCAGTGGGCAGGAACGGCACCAGTCGAGAGAGTAAATACAGTTGCCAAGAAAAAGTGATGTCATCTTGCCTTTGAGAGACAAGATGCTGATAAATTCATGAGGCAGAAGGAATAATCAAAATCTAACATCTGCATATGACATCAGGGCTTTCACTTCGTTATGATATGTTTATTTGTGCTGGTGCATTCAAATGAGAGCTTAAATGGTATAAATAAGGGCTTAAAATGGCTACAGATGTAGCGGCAGCATGAGTAGTTTTATTTGTTTCGGCAACGTCAATGGCAATTTTCATATAGCGTTTCCCCCCTCAGCGCATTGCAGAGGCCTCTACCAGAGCGTGATGTTATGACAATGAGCACCAAGTACAAAAACAATGGCAATGGAAGATCAGAGGTGTATAACTGGATTGAGCTGGATTTGTTGATATATAAACAAGTGAAACAGATCCTTAATCAACATTTGGAACCACATTTATCAACAGAGTATAATAAAAATCAAACCAAGAACCCTGTAAGATTTGGGTGGGATGTGTCAGTCCACATTCATTAGGGCTTTTGTAACAGTACCTCCATCACCCTCCCCAACCCCAAAATGTATTTTTCACATTAAACAAACCACAGTTACCTCATATGCTTTGCAAATTATCTCTTTGCTTCAACTTATTTAGGGGAATCTCTTACTCATAATCAACAGAACATGGGAGTCGGCAGCCAGGCTGTGGCATCACTAAGCTGCGGGGTCATCTACAATGACATAAATATATATGATAAACATCATACAGCCAGTGGAACCCGGCGTGATTTAATATCAAAAGACATATTTCAGCCAATCGCAGGAAACGGGAGAGCTTCATTTCTGACAAATGAGGAGGGGAGGAATTTTGGAAGTTCTCCTTGGGGTGCAATAATAATTGAAACCAGATTTTCTTGTTGTACATGTGGGGGGAAAACACTGGTGGTTTGACATATTTGATTGGTCATGTGAAGACCACACTGCTTGGCCAAAAGAAATGAGAGAATGCCTTGGGAAAGCACTCACTCTGCCCACCGTACACATGGACACAGACTGGGAGCGAGCAGGTGGAACACACCCTGGATCACACATCTGCCTGCCCTGCCATGTGTAAAATATAGAGCAAAATGAAAATAACAAGCCATAAACGACATACTTCTGCAGATGAGGAAAGCAAGGAGGGAGGGAAGGGAGAGGGGGGAGAAAGAGAGAGAGTGAGAGAGTCATTTTTCTCCAACACAAGTACTTAGTTTGCCCTTGTTCCTGAGCCAAGCGTATCTTAATTGCAGGAAAAGACCACAGAAACATTATTTTTTACGACAAAATTCTGCTATTTATAAAAACGGATCAAAAGCTCTGCAGAAAGAACGCTCAGTTTCACGGCATTCATGGCCATTATTAAAAAAAAAAAAAATCTCCTCCTTCTGACAAAATTTAAACCCGATTTGAGTCCGAAAAGCCACTGGGCCGATTTCACATCAGAGCTGAAATATGAAGGCTGCCTTCCAACATTATTATGGCTCGAAGTCAAAACCCCCATCCAATTCAAACCCTGCAGTGGGAAACAGCAGACAGAATAGTGGAGGCATGGCAGTGTTATGGAACAAGAATGCAGGACTTGGAAAGAGAGACTCACTGGTACTTCATCACAGAGAAAATAAAAATGATGTTCTAAATTCCTTTGAACAGAAGATATGCAGACACATTTACAAATGGGCAATTAATTGCAAGTTATGTTCCTCTGTTTAGCATTCTTTGGTTCTATGCATGTGCTAGGCAGAGCATCAATCATGATTTGTGTTATTAAGTAGACGTGTGGGAGGACTGATTGCTTCACATGGAGCAGATTTGGGAACGTGTGCTGAAGTGGTAATGGGATTCAAAGAGGAACCTTCTGGGCACATGCATGATGCCAGTTAATACACACATTAGCTAATGCACATGTATATACGGATAAACAGCAAATGAGCTCATGCACACACACACATGCACACACACACACACACACACACACACACACACACACACACACACACACACACACACACACACACACACACACACACACACACACACACACACACACACACACACACACACACACACACACACACACACACACACACACACACATACACACACACTGTGCTGCAGCATGCCATGGAGGCAAGATGTTACCAGTGAAGAATTTCCTTTTTTGTTGCACAAAACTTCCAAATAGCATCCAGACTTGGAATATAGAACTTGCACGATAGTTGAGAGAGAATTACAAAAAAAATAAAGGGAAATACATTAAAAGACCGTTACAGAAACATATTGAACTGAGCCAATGGGTAAATAAGTAAAAGGCCACGTTGAAAAAGAGCTAACGTGAACTCTCTGGAGGGGCTGATCACAAAGCGAAGGTTTCAAGGCTTACTGTGGTTCAAAGTTGTAAAAGCGACCACAGAAGGATCTGGCTGGGGTTCAGGGCCCGATGATAGGCGTGTGGGAGAAGTGGGCTGCGATTCATGCCGAGGGGATCCTGTGGGCCAGGGTGTATCATAGCCCTTGGCTTTACAAGGCCTTCCACCTTCCTCTCTAAGGCTCCATCCAGCCCCCCTCCCAAGGCCAGCAGGGCAAGAAGCAGCACGGTAATACCAAGCGCCGCTGGCTTCTGGATCTCGTCACTCTGAAACCCGCAACCTGAACCCACAACCTCAGACCTGTTTTTCACTCCATTTCCCCAACAATCACATGCAATACATGTCTGCTTACATGTTCAACAGAAGCAGGGGAGTGTGAGTGTGTGTGTGTGTGTGTGTGTGTGTGTGTGTGTGTGTGTGTGTGTGTGTGTGTGTGTGTGTGTGTGTGTGTGTGTGTGTGTGTGTGTGTGTGTGTGTGTGTGTGTGCCTATAAGTGTGTGTTCAACAGAGATGGGGCCCTCTGCTTCTGGTCTCATGGTAGTGCAGACTCACTCTGTAGAAATTGTGTTGAAGTCTCAAGCTTAATCTGTCTTTCTGTGTCATTACATTTTGCATTTGGGTCTTTGCAAATGCTAAAGTAACCTCTGAGGGTTTTTCCCGTACATTCCCAAAAACTAAAAGTTCAATTGTGGTTGTGAAGATTCTTTCCTTGCGGTACCAAATGTTAATAACCAACCACCATTAGCCCCCAGCAGCTCCTCCACAGCATGTGTGATGAGGAGAGGATAAAAGCTGCAAAGTGGGTTCATAATTTGCTTTTTATGACTCCTAGAGTCCCACTGGGCATGTGTGCCTGGGGGAATTCATACGCATTATGATTCATTAGACTTGCAATTACTTAGGTAAGTTAAGCACCCCTGCCGACGGTGGTCGCTGTGAATTGCCAAAAATTCGGCAACTTCTGAGCTGTGGATTTATGACCCCGGTCAAGTCCAATTGCTCTTAATTTGCATCTACCAATTATAGTAATTAGGCTGTGAATTAGAACGCTGAGCAGCACTCGCAGTCAGATGGGAAAATGATCTCATGGAACATGGCGCGTCAGCAGAATGTAAGCACAAGTCAGTCAGGGATTTTATTACCTTTGGCTGCTACTGAAATGATTTTTGATGACTGATGATGCCTTTCCAACAGGAGTCAAACACAGTGATAAAAACAACACGGACAACAAAGCTGCTAAATGGCTCCAAATATTTCACACTTGGCCACAACAAGGTGCTTGTTTTTTAGGCCAAGAACAACAATTACCATCTATAGTTGATTGCACTTCTCATGGACACAATAACCAATAAACATAAATTGCTGCTTTCCTGCATTATGTCTAGGCTTTGATGTAGGGGTATATTCCCACGGCAGAAATGTGATAATCTATTATTTTTAAGTCCAACAGTAATTACTCTTTACTCTTCCTCTCCGAACAGAAGCCTGTTATTCATCAGGCTGATTGCACTTTAAAGACACTCATACTCAACCAATTATTTCATATTTACACAAGCTCTTAAGGAGGAAACTATTACTTCTATACACACAATATAAGCAGGGCTAAGCTGGAGCACCCTCAAGACAATGATACGAGAGAGTACGGTGTTGAGAAAGACTCAACATAAAAGGTGAGAGCATGATGGAGGGGTCGCAGCGAGCTCAGACTGTAAGAACAGCAGGACGCTGGAGAACACTTTAGATAGCAGAGGGTTGCTGAGTACTAGGGAACAATGACTTTAACATACTGTTTCTTAATTCATGGAGAATTTAACTCCAATTTACATGTCAGAGAAGTACCTTTAGCTTTAACACAGTCACATGTTTTGCTCTGAAGACTCTCTAACATGTGCTCGCCATGATGACATGTTAAAGATGTCTGTCCGGTGTAATTCATAGGCTCATCATGCACTTCAAATGTGCTTCTTGCATTAGAACCCCATGTTGCAGGAGGCCATTCGTGAACACTGAGTATATATTTCATTTGGCTTCAGCTGATGTGTGTTTCGTGGAATTCACACATGCTAGTGACTATATAAATGAAGCTGCTAATCTTTCATCGCAGTCCATGATTCATTGTATAGTAAAAACATAGTTTGCTACACTCACATAGTGGACACCTCCTCATTTATTCATATATTAAAACAAGAAAGTATTTATAAAGCTGTATAATGTCATATATGCCTGGCTTCACATCAGTCAAACTTACATCCCAGTCTTAAGTACTCTGCAGCGTGTCCGTGCTAATAGCATTGCAAGTGTCATTGAGTTTCATAATGCAGACGAGATCTTTGAAACACACAGATGTCCTCATCCCCACTGCTTTTGTTCTGCTTCCCCCCCCCCCCCCCACACACTGCCCAGTCCGTTAAGCCTTAACTGTGCGCTTTCCCTGCTTCTTCTTGCAAGCATCTTTAAGCACAGAACATTTCTGGGTAACAGTAATGTATCAGCTTTTTAAGGGCACTGACTTCTCCCTGGATCTGTTATACAGTAGGTACATCTGCACTGGATCTACTTCTAAAAGGAAGCTAGCATCCTAAAGTGTGAGTAAGTGAAAAAGGCTGATATATTTTGTTTTGCGAACATGCGCATCGGGGTAGTCTAGAGAGTCATCAACGATATGTTCAATAGTTGCTGCTGATAATTACCCAGAGTCCTCCGTGTGTCACTGCAGGACAAAGCTGCTATTTTCCCATAACAGTGAGTGGGCCAGTACTTGTGAAATCCCTTCCTCTGTTGGCAGCACCAGATTTGATATGCTTCCTCCCTACTCTGCAAACAGACAGAACACTGCCTTTGTAAAGCACATCAGGCAGAGCTGCAGCAGTCCCTGATGCAGAGGTGTGAAGGGAATGCCTCACTGACTTCCTCAGACCTCAGATTGAAAACAGATTTGTGTACACACCAAGCAATTTCCCAATGACGCGATCCCACTGCCATTTTAATTTGAGAGGCAGTATCTTTAATTAATCGCATGGAATAGATTATTCATAACCGGCTGCAGGAGGGAATACGGGGAAGCCAAGGATCTGGATGGCCATCATATGCAGTCATTTTCATCAAGCTGAAGTAAAACATGGACATACCTCTTTGCTACTTTTTCACTAATTAAAGGAAAGTAATCCTTTAGCTAAAGGAATGATCCAAAGTATGTCCCTGGTCTCTGGCACGGCTATCAGTGTGTTCACTGGTCTGTTTGACAAAGCCTGACGTGAATCAAACCTATTTTGAAGCATAAGGAAGTCAGAATCGCCCAGGACCAAAACCATTAATCCAGATGATGCAGTAGATTGATGATAATTGATGATAAAGTGAGAGCAATACTTGTGCAGCTGCACTTCACATGTCATTTCAGACATGCTGTCCAGATTGTCAGAGAACACACTCCTCTCATCATTCCCAAATGTTTCACTTGTATTTAAGGCCATAACTGCATACTATACGGATAAACAGGCAAAGAAGCACATGTTCATATAAATAAATATATGGCCAAACTGGAAACGCATTAATGCTCACACGCACAGGCAGTATACATTCACCCTACGATACAAGTTTCAAACCAGGATGGCTACAGTCTTCAGAGCATTCCTTCTGATTTAGTCAGGCACATAAATTGTTCACTCGGTGCTCCGGCAAGGAGGGTGTTTTATAGAGCTGTAAAATTAGGCTCGCTTTATGGATCCAACAGCATAACATAACCAACTACTGTTTTTTCCACTTGATATTGATGAAGTGGTTCTGTGTTGCCAAGCTGCTTCACATTAGTGTACACAAAGGCACTGTGTGTATTTTTGAAGATGCTAATTTTTATCTGTGAAAACAAGAGAATTTGGCAGAGCAATTTGAAGTTGATTACACATTGTTTACAGCAATTATTTAATTCTGACAAATGTTTAAAGCAACAAGATTACATTTCAAGGCCTTTATCCTTCAACAGATAAAAAATGAACATTTTCCTAAACAAAGTCAGGGAGATGATAGCAAAATTTGATTAGCTTAATGTATGCTACAGGTTTAGCAGACAGGCTGAACACACATGTAATGAGATAGCTAAAACAGTAGGTCCTTCTCTTGATGTTTGCCTTGACCTTAAACAACATTTTGTTCGAATTCAAATGATCTTCTACCAAACAAATGCAGGATGAAACAAAATACAAAGACTCCATCATAATGGAATTAAAAATGTATGTCTAAATCCCAAGCTTTAAGGAGGGAAAGGCCCAACTCTGACATTAGAAGAGCAGCTTAGAGAGCCCCTCATGCAGACTACAGGACTATAACTGCTTTCTCCTGAGATAGAGTCCAAATACTTTTATGTCAGCAAGGAAAAACAGCATAACATAATTAGAATAATGTGGGGCACATTAGCTACATCCTACATCAGCTAATTCTTCCTGCTGAGCCAGTGTTTATAATTCTGAAGCAGATCTCGCATTCATCCAAACCGCCAAGTGTATTTATACAAAGTGACATTTCTATATGGAAGATTTCCCCTTTTTCCCTTCTAACTGAGGAAATCACATGGGGGAGGGCACTCCTGCATACTTCCACTGGTGGTGATGAGGATATGGGAAATAAAGAAGGAGAGAAGAATGGGGAAAAGCTACAAGAGTGTGTCTCAAAGACTGTAGCATCGTTTAAGATAAACCTAGAGTTAGACGTGTTCATATGAAGGACTGAGCTCTGAGTGACACATTATGATTATTAGTACCAAAGCACAGGTATATGAATATAAATGATGTTTTTTTTCTTATATGTGCCTTAGTGAGTCATAGCATTGTGAGGTGACCATTATTAATGATTGGCACATGTTATCTTACTACTGTATTTCTTGAGAAAGGTCTATCAGGTCTTTTCCTCCCCAGAGCTAACATGCATTCAAAGCGTCGTTATTCAAATTGGTATGTGGCTGCCACCCTAGCGCAAAAGTATGATCTAAGAAAAATAATCTTCAGCAAGACATTTAAAATCCCCAAACACTAAAACAATCAGGAAAACGCAAATCAATCCATCATGGCTTTTACTGTTGTGTCTGTTATTAAATTACTTGTATGTCATCACACAAATACTAAAGTGGCATTAGCAAGTGAAATGACCCAATTTCTTCAATGTGGAATACAGAGATGATAAGGGATGGACAGAAATGTCACATGAGGAGAGGTTTGGTGTCATTGGAACACCCTGAACAGACGGACAAGAGGTGAGAGTTAGAGGAAAGCTTCTTCTGCCTGTTACACTCAACATGTGCAATGCTCCTGAGGATAAGCCTGAGCCTGGTTCTTTCAGGGTTTGATGCTGCTTCTTGTTCCAATAACGCGGAAGAATCCTGCAGAACCACAAAAAAGGAGAGATAAACTAAAGGAGATGGACGTCCTGAAAAGAGAGATAATGTGGAAACTTCTGCATGGAAACTGCTGCATGATAAACAATAAGTAGAAGTGGGAATTTTGTCCAAATAAAAGACAAAACCCCGAGTGACAGAATGATGCTAAATTAAAAGAAGTATGATCTGGTGCGAGATGATCTCCATTAACAACAATTAATTAATTCAACTTCCTCATCATCTTTATAGAATTACCTCCACAATCCTTTTCTACTCTTCTTTAGGTATCCTTCCTCGCCGGGTGTCTTATTATTTTTCAAACCTCTCCTCTCTTGCCATGCAGTGTTGTGGTACAGAGGCTTCAGAACAGTGAGGCGGATGTGGCCCATGTGGGCTCCTGATAAACCACAACTCTAAACAGGCAGTGCCGTATGGTATTCAAACAAGATAAAGCCAAAACTTCTGACCACCGTGGCAACATCAAAACAGCTGCAGGCTTTGAGAAGGAAAATACTTAACAAAGAGACAGTAACAGATAGAAAAAAAGGACACATCAATTAAAGAAGTAGCAGAAAGAGATACAAATCAAAACCAGGCAGAAATAGGTCTAGAAGAGTCTGGGTTGAGCAGGAGAACGGAGAGGCTTGTTTTTATTAAAGGGAGCGAGACATGAGTAAGACACTCGCTAACACAAGCCCCCTCTAGTTCTGTTCTCCCCGTTTAAAGCATATTGAACAAAAGAGTATGTTGTGAAGCCAGACGCTGCAGGGAGCGATGGACAAATTGAGTGAAGGATGCTTAAGAAGGGAGGAATAAGTGGAAGGTCTGTACAGAAAACAGTCCAGGTGTAAAGAATCAGAGGAGATCAGACTCGGTGCTCTGCTTCTTTCCTGTGGCAGGAAATGCTCTACAGCATCCTGTGAGCTGACCAGAGAGAAAGAGAGGCAGCAGCAAGGAGACCAAACAAAGTTGGAGGTGAAGATCAGAAGAGGGTACATGTAGAAAATGTTCAGCAACATCCTGCAGAGAACAGGGAGATTAGAGACAGACAGTGGGAGGACCAAAGGAAGAACGAGGGAGAGGGGGAAGAGGAAGGAAAAGGGTAAAAATATATAGTCAACCTCCCCTGAGATTAGTTGGCCCTTAAAGGAGAGTAATACAACTGTAGGGGGGAGGTCAAAATCAGCCTGAAGAAGAAGAAAATGAATTAAGCCAAGTGTAGAGTGTTATATTTGTGAAGTGAATCCGTTACCATAGTTTTGGGAGTAGGGACCCCCCCCCCACCGCAGCCCTCATCACATGCTCTGATATTTATACCTGGTCAACACATCCAGTTTCCATCCTTCCATTCCCTACCCTATCTTTACCCACATCCATTCATTCCTCCCTACTGATACCAATGTGTCCCCTAACCCCCCTTCCCTAAATCCCTTTGACCTTCATCCTTCCCTTCCTTCAACCATGCATCCAACCCCATATGTTTAATCCCTTCGACCCTTCATCACTAATTCATCACATCCGTCCTTCCCGTCTCCCCTTATTTCTAATGATTTAATCTGCCTCACCAAACACCCTTCAGTTGTGACAGAGAAAGAAGGTGACTATGGACAGGTTAAACAATGGAAAGATAAACAGGTTTGATACAAAAACAGTTGTGTGAGGTTAAGAACCCATGTATGATCTGCTTAATGTGCTTTTGCAGTGTGTGTGAGAGAGTGTGTGTGTGTCTCTGTAATCTGACAGGTCACGTTGTGTTGTGAGCCTCTCTTCTCCCCCAACATGTGTCTGTCAGCTGGGTCTCTCCCTCAGCATTCAAACATGCCTTCTTCTTCTGAGAAATAATAAAAACAAACACACTCATGTGGCTTTAAAATGCTAATAACATCAGTCCATTACCAGGCGACGTAATGTGAGGCCTTCAAAAAGTCGTTTCATAGCCCTTCAAATGCTTTTTCAGCTGTTAGAAGGGGGGAGTTTTGCCAACAGTTTCAGCATATACTGTATATGCAGCAAAGCATACTGGCTTTTTGCCCCGGTTACCTGTGCATAACTAGAGCCGTGCGTGTGTGTGATTATAAAATGGGGTGGTGTGCTGTTTGGAGGGCTGTGTGTGTGGGGGGTAAGTTATAGGGAGACGAAAGGGGACCACCGCTGTAGAGTTGTCTACATTGTGGCCTCATATTTCCCTCTGTGATTCTCTCTAACCTGTAATGCATGCACACAGACACCACACACACACTCTCATCTTCTCACTGAAGGTAGTGTGAGGGAGTGTGGCAGAAATAAACCCTTCCATAGACTTACGTAGATATATTCCATCATTCTACAGGGGCATAAATAAGCATTCTTAAGAAGTGATTGCCTCAAGATGGCAAATCAAACCAGAGGAAATTCAATACCCACAAATGTTTTGTTTGAGAAAATGGTTTGTGTTCAGCAGGACTGTGGCAGAACAAAAGCGAACATATGAAAGTACAGGGTCTAATCAAACATATATCAGTGTTGATAATATACTGTACACTGAAGGAGCTGACATATAGCCGGGCCAAGTAGAAACAAATGGTAAAGACCAGGAGGAAGAGCGTTCTGAGCCCACTTTAGTGCCAGCCACTGGTTCTTTCATGTCTGGTCGGGCCTCCTGGGGTTGTAATGTGCCTCTTATTACACAAGCATTAGGCAATTACGCCACTGGTTTCACATTGGCTTCCCGGAGCCACAGAAGAGCTTGTGGTTTCACACATGGACATTTGAAAGCATCTGCACATTCCTCCTCTCTTGAGGTTGACTTTTTTTTCTCTTTATTTTTTACTCTAACTAAATCCTCTAATTGCTTCTGCTCTGGTCTGGTCTGATGTTCTACTGAACAGCCTACTGATAACTGCTGCTTGGCAGGAGACTACTGAACACACAGACAATCTAAATCAAACACGAGATATTACAGTACATGGACACAGAAATACACACAGGATATACACAAACTATGTGAAGAAGGTCCACTTATAGGTTGCTGTTTTGCCTTCAAAGATCTTAGAAATTATATATATATAGTAACACACACATGCATGGTCATGTATTTACGTAACCAAAAAACCAAAGTGCTGAAAAGTGTAACAACACTAGGCATACATTCTCACTGCAAGAAACACATTTTGCCATTTCCATGTAAATCCTACAAGAATTAACTCGAGAAAATGGAGACGCTGACTACAAATAAAGTATTTCTGACCCCCCCCCCCCTCCAGTCCACCTGGCTCTGATGCTGTGTGACGGTCTGACAGTGACACAGGATGCCGGAACATCAACATGTCATGAGGCAGGAGAAAAGGAACTAAAACACATCAATGCACAAGGCTGGGGTTTGACTACACACATGCACAACACACATACACTCACAATTCATGCACACACACACAACCGGGCAGGGGAACATCGGTAGAATGTGTATATCGCATGCTGCAGTGGAGGATAGAGCTTCCTAGGTAGGTGGTGGGGGTGTATTACTAGAACCTTTGCTTCCTGACAAACTCTCACACACACACACACACACACACACACACACACACACACACACACACACACACACACACACACACACACACACACACACACACACACACACACACACACACACACACACACACACACACACACACACACACACACACACACACACACACACACACACACACAGGCACAATCATTGAGGCCTGTGGACCGGCAGTCGACCTCTGGATCAGGCCCTCTCTGAGAGCAGGACAGCTGAGTGGTGATCCCTCTCGCCTCTGTCAGCACACCCCCACCTGACTGACAGCAGCATGCCAAAACATGAGAGCGCTTTCCGGGAAGTTCTGTCACCTTCATGCCACCAAACGAGCAACGCAGAACTACACAATGCTCCGATGCACGGACAGATGTTAGAGGGGGAAAGAAAGAAAAAAGCGACTGTGGGCTTAGCAGTGAGAAAGACAAACATGTGAAACACTGACGAGGTTGTTTGGATGTGAGAATCATACACTCCATGAATGATGTAGTAGTTGGGTGGTGCAAGTGAATTTATTGTAACCAAATCGCTAAGGGGTTATCTTCTGATGAAAATAGGCATTGTGGTTATTAATCATCTGTTAAACATACCCTTAACAAAAGTTGAGCTGTTAAATAAATGGAAGGGGTTCTTCTTTTTCAGGAAGATCATTTTTTAAATAAATGTCTGGTCTCTTTGACCTTGTTGTGTCCCTAGAAGAAGGAACCCGGTATTCTTGAAATATTTAACATCTTTACTCTTTGGACCATACTTGTCCAAATGAAATGTCATGGTTATATAAAAGCTATCAAGATATTTCAGGTTGGATCAAGCTGTTGGACCAAAAGACATATGGATCATCACAGCCTTTCCAATAGCCACAAAAAAGAGGGAACATAGGTTGTGGTTCACTTGTTTGAGTCCTAATACCCTCTTCTTTCCCACTTCTCCACCATCTCTACACATTACATTGAAATCACGTGCATACAATGGTCATAAAAATGTTCAGAAGGGCCAGGCTGGGGTTCTCTCATTCCTAATCCCCCTAAACCTCTAACTGCAGGCTGAGGAATACAAGTGTTGTGGTGCAATATTCTCAAAGAGCAGAGGGCCTGAGAATAATATCACAGAGGCCACAAATATTTATGGAATGAACCGCAGGCTGTACACAGAAGTCACTAGACACCACAACACAGCACACAAGACCCTGTATACAGCTCAGTGCTCAGATACAGCACAACACACTGCAGATCCACACAGAGCGCAGCGCTGCGGTCAGACGCTCTCCAATGGACGGGAAGAGGGATGATAAAGGATACAATATGATATATAAGTAAATAGATACAGCAATAAATCATCGCAAATAGAATTATCATAAATCTGTTGCAGGGCCTCTGGTCGGACAGAAAGAGGAACTGCTGGTGGTCATCCTGGACAGCGTGGAGGACATTCCTAAAAAGACAGATGGCCTCATACAGAGTGGTTGACTTGATTGAACAAAGCGGTCAGGTACTCCGGTTCACAGAGCAAAGATCAAATCCACCAACATCCATCTAGCTTCTTGTGTCCTGCTCTCGTAACATTAGCTCCACAAAAGTATTTCTCTTTTTCTAATGGCTGTAAAGACAAACAGCATTTTCTCTAATGTGAGAAAAATCAGCCTGCTCGTCACACGATACGTTCTCCGGATCATCTGGGACACAGAGAAATCTATCTTCCACACCGGTTCCCACTGAAAATAACACCAGATATCACTTTATCAAAAAGGAAAAAAAGGTGAAGGGGAAAATACTCCACCTCAAAGTCAAAGCAGCATTCAGTGGCTGAGTGTAAACTTCCTGCCCACATTACGACACGTTGTCTGAGACTGTTTCAACATGAGCACACTCACTCCCAGGCATCTGCTGGCTCTGCTGAAGCTATCCTGTCGGATTCAAAACATAAATTCTAGGGCAAACTTTAATAAAAGGAAGCTCATGATTTACTCTGGCTAGCGGCTGTCCCCATTCTTAAAACAATTTGATGTTGCATTAATCCTGAGTGTCAAGGAGATGTGAAATATGTCCTCTGAGTTTACCAGCACCAGGTGTTTCATTTGCTGGACGGAGAAAAAAACAATGCTTATTCTGGCTGACCCTCCAGTTCTTGCTTATTTTATCTTCTTTCTCTGTAGACCAGAAGGGAAACATGGACGTACATCCAAAGTGAAAGAGAGGAAGGTTAAAAGAAAGGGAGAGAAACAAGTGGAGCTGAAGGATTTACAGTTCACAAAGATTGTCTCTTTCCTCAGCCTGTATAAAACAGAGCAAATCACAAATGAACCCCGGCATTCAGAAGCCTTCAGAGCAATTCTTGATGAAAAAAATACTTGATAGCCACTTCACCTCTGCTGGGTGTTTCTGCAGAACTCCTCCATTCTGCCTTCTGTGCCCTGAACGCTAAAGGTACAACTGAATAACTTTATGATACCTGCACATGGATTAAAAAACAACATCATTTACTCACTTCGAGATCATGTAGTATCAAAATGATTACTGTAATAACACATATCAATAAAGCAATATACTCACATGATCCAACTAACAGATCAGATCAGCTATTTAGCACAACAAGCATCAATGTAATTAAAGAGATTTACTAAGTTGGATTGGTTTTGCCCACAGTTCTATGTTAATGACACACTGGCATATTTTCACAAAAAAAAATTAAGAACAGCAAGGGCTGAGATGAGGGCTTTAGATCCCCAGATTATATTTGTAAGCCTGGAAGTTGAGACCAAAATAGATAAAGGGAACTTTGATTGTAATGGCCCATGTCTGGATGGGTAATCCCCACAGACACCACTCTTCCTGCTCTGAAACGCTGATCTGCATACTCAAAGCCTTGAGTAGCAATGCTCCAAGCCAGCAGGGAGTAACTAAGAAGTTTTACAACATAACTTCTTTCAACACTACTATTACAAAATGTCATTTTGGTGTATCAACACATTTGCCGCTCATAATTTAGGTTGCTCTGCAGTGGTAGCCTAAAGAGATCCCACAAAAGCATTCCTTACAATGCAGTTAAAACAATTATTGCCATCATTGCCTCTGAAAGTAGTTCATTAACCTGCTCTTAATCTAAATCAGTGTACTGTATGTAAGTGTAGGTCCTAAATTGTCACTGTGTGTGGCCTGAGCCGCTCCTCTGCTGCGCAGCCAAGCAGAGCTGGAGCCCTTTTTTTTCTGGTGTAAACAAATGTAGAAACGGGGCACTGGGAAGCTCACTGAAGTGAGTGATGAGGCAAGTGTGCACTGAAGCGTCTAATGATTCATTTGCTGGGAACTCTGGGTTTTATGAGGAAAATAAAGATGAGGAGTGAGACAAGAATGGAGGGGATCAGCTGAGAGCTCAAACTTAAAATAAATTAAAGAAAAGAAAAGAAATAGTTTTTGCAATCAAGTTGAATCTGTGACAACACATCAATGATTACAGTAACATCTGCAATTAGATACAGAGCAACAGTAAACCACAGTTATTTGGTTAACTTCCTATCAGCTTGTATGTTTGTAGTATGCCAAGTTTCCAATAGTTTGTCAGGAAGTCTGAACTACATATGCAAATGTGTAAATGTAAGACAAACAGTTGGTTAGTGAATGTATGCGTTGGTAGCCAGAAGGCCTCATGCAGCAACACACTGTTCAAATGATCTTATTTATTTTCTTAAGCTCATGTTCAAAGGAAAATAATAGATGTTAACTCCTGATGCACCAAATGTTTTACCAACCCAGGGCCGGCTCTGATCAATTTGCTGCCCTAGGCAAGATTACCAACCAAATCTGCTATTCAATCAATCAATCAATCAAAGTTTATTTATATAGCCCAGTATCACACATTTTAGATTTGTCTCAGTGGACTTTACAGTTTGTACAGAACTTGAATACGAATAGGACACCCTCTGTCCTTGGACCCTCACATCGGACATTTAGTGACCCCAGACTTACGGGGGAAAAACCCTGCTCCCCGGTGTGCTGAATGATGAATCCCACGTGATAATCAACTGGATGTAAGTTGCCATTTATTATAAAAGTTGATACCGCATCTGAAGCACTGTAAGAGGGCGGGTGTTGAGCCGTGTTCAAATACTAATTTGGACAAAACAAAAATCTAAATACATTTGTTCTACATTGTCTTTATAAGAATCTGGAGAATGCTGGAGCGGTAGCAGATTTTTAATTCTGTTTATGAATATTGTAAACATATGGATTTATGTAGAAGGCAAACACATCTGTGCAGGTAGTATAAAAAGAGAAAAAAACTTCTCTGGTATCCAAGCACTACACTCGGATGTTACAGGAGGAGGAGGGTGCATATTACCGGTGCCAGAGAGTTTTATTGGTAACAGGCAGGGTCCTGGCTTCAGCAGCCTGTGTTTATCTATGGAGGGGAGATCCCCATCACAACCACTTATTAGGACATATATGTGGGCTTAGCCAGGCAGCCGTTCAGCAATAAGGGGCTTGCTTACTGACCACAGTGTGCTGGGAATGGGACCAGTCTAACCAACACTAGAGCAACGGAGAGTAAAGTGAGACAGGAAGGAAATAACAAATACCCATGGAGACAGAAAGAAAAGCTTATAAAAAAAGAGACATGGTGGGTTAAAAGGGCAGCAGAAGGTGAGCAAGAGTGGAAAGTCATGGATATATGGATGGATGGATGAAGAAGAGCTGTTTAGACATAAAAATAAAAAGAGCCTGCAGAAGCAAAAGGACAGAAAGAAAGAATGATGTGGAAGAGGGGGTGAAAGAAAATGACAAACAGAGGAAGAGACAATACACATCAGATATTTAAATGATGGAAGGAAAATATAAGAAGGGCTGGGCAAAGAACAATGGAAGGGTCCGATAAGGAAGGATGGAGTGCACAGATATAGGGGGAAAAGATAATCAGAGATCAGAAAAAGATAGAATAAAAAAGAAATTCGATACAGAAATCGAAAGGCTTTGAGAAAATGAGGATAATGAGAAGTTGGTGATGTGGGTATAGCTCTGTGTCATATGTGGGAATATTGGGATACAAACTACAGATGGAGGAGGAGGCAGAATAAGACGTACAAATGAGAAGACATACTTTGGAAAGTGAGGAACGCTGCAGGAGGCAGAGGATTAGACAGAGGGCCTTGATACTGCCACATCATGTTGTCATGTTGACTTAGTTCTGCATCACCACTGACACAGCAGCCATTTCTGCCGTTACCGTAGAAACTCAGGCGTGTGCACTAATCAAAACAAAAAAAAAAACATATCAAGCTGCAGCGGGATTCTCTCTGAGTCTCCCTCACAGAGACTATGAGGTAACCCAGTGTGTGATGGAATCTGGAGCTGTGTCATTTAGGTGAGGAGATGTCGGGAAACGAGGGATATTTCACACACACACACACACACACACACACACACACACACACACACACACACACACACACACACACACACACACACACACACACACACACACACACACACACACACACACACACACACACACACACACACACACACACACACACACACCAGGGCCATCTACATGGTAATAATCAACTAAATCATAAACCAACGACTATTATATAGTGAAATGATATCCACAAATGTGTGTGTGATGTTATTAAAAGTAACTTAAGTAGATAAAAGGTCAACAATGAGCTAAAATATTTGAGAAACTCTAACATGTGTCTCCATGCACCTCCACGTGGTTCTGGAAAGAGAGAACCCCATACAACAAGCTGAAAAAATCTCATTGAAGGAATAATGGGGAGGATGAGAGAAAATAGGAGCAGGGAGTAAAAGATCTGTGAGATTCTACAGAGGGCACAACCACAAGAAAGTCAGGGCTGAATGCATGCTGGACATTATCCGGGCCGGCGCTCATGTACTTGGATAGGAAAATGATTTCAGCTGTGTAAATTGACAGTGGCCTTGTAGCTGAATATGGAGAGGGAGAATCAGGGGAAGCCTGCAGCTCTGTGTCATAATTCCTGCTTAGTGAAGAAGCCGGGGTCCTACTCGTTCAGGGAAACGCAGTTTGAACATCAAATGAAACAGTGGTAATTGTTACCAAATGACACGGTGGTGGATATCAACTTATCTCTACAGCTTTACACTCAATCAGGTTTATTTTACCTTCTTTGAGGAAATCTATCTTCTCTAAATGAAAATACACACTGTAGCCTGAAAATGTGCGGACTGTTAAGGAAGCTGAGGAACTTTGAAGTGTGTCAGAAACAGTTTTAGTGGACCAGTATCAAGACATGCTCCGTCAGGATGTTTACACGCTCTCGCTATTTTAGATTTCACTCTTGTCTTCTCTCACAGGGTGCCATTACAGTAAATCCTGCTTTAAGACCATGTGAGGCAATCATTTCATGTACAGTAGACAATAACAGCATAGCTGCTTGGATCAGTCATTCAATTATGACAGTGGATGTAATTAGTGGTGGGCTTTAAACAGAACCGAGCAAATGGCTACCGGCTCTTACAGACATATTTCTCCCTATAGCTTCAGTTGGTTATAGATTGTAAACACACATTGGTTTACGTGATTACAGACTTTCTCTATACGACTTGGGAGAGCAAACACAGTATAATTCAGCACAAATAAAGCGCGTAACAGTGCTCCATATGTCAACAAGGTCCTGATCTCTCAGGGTTATCAATCATGTGAGTCAGGAGTGAGATGGTCCTAAATTGGAGGGCAGATGTGAACAGGGTAGGTGGTGAGGATAATGCACGGTTACACATGGGAGAACGAACACAGAGAGTGGTTTGACATAATTCCTGGGTTTCACTGCAGAGAAGGAAGTGGTGGCTCTTGGCTTCTGTGTGTAGAGGTTAAGTGAGTGTGGGTGTGGGTGTGTGTGTGTACACACAGCCATGCCTGCTGCTGCTGTTTGTGACAGAGCATGTAGGTGTATTCTTCTGTGCTTAGTTAGAATATGTTTGTGTATGCATGCCTGAGTGCAGACACCTTACTGTTTGAGAGGGCATGTGTACCAGACTCTGTGATGTGCGTGTTTAAGGCCTATGGTAGCATGTTTATGCTAAGGCCAGGGTGGACGCTCGTGCAGAGTAATCTCTGAGCAGATGTTGGCACCACAGCCACTCAGCCAACAATCCTCTCACTACCACAGGCAGAACATTACTAGCCAATATGGGGTAAAATTGCACGGCTGTTTTAACTGGTTTTTGGGGCAAAAGTCTGAGAAAAACTCCAGATAATTTTCCATGCCCACAAGATCATCATTTATCATTTGACATGATGATAATATGTCAACAAAAATAAATATAGGCCCAGTTTTCATGGAAACAGAGTAGTTACTACCCATTAGCTGTACTAACTTGTACCAAAACATTTTAGTACATTGTGTCGTTTTAGAGGGGATAAAAAACATATCCTCAAAAGTCCCTACAGAACAGTAGCTATGGTTACTGATCAACAACATGTTTACATGATACATCAAAGAAGCAAACAAGACACAGCTAGGGATAGATCTTCTGTGGAAAAACTGTGGACCATGTAGG
Organism: Eleginops maclovinus; assembly: GCF_036324505.1. Lineage (NCBI taxonomy): Eukaryota > Metazoa > Chordata > Actinopteri > Perciformes > Eleginopidae > Eleginops > Eleginops maclovinus. The sequence continues at coordinate 26,774,360 of NC_086351.1, forward strand.
GCAGAATGCTTTGATGGTTACAGATGTCAGGCATGCCCACCCCCTCCCTACCCTTGCATGTGACACTTCCAGCCGCCCTGCAGCCTGAAGCGGGCTCTCCTCTCCTTTGTTGGCCACCTCTTGTGTCAGCTCACATCTCACTCGCAGCTGTACAAAGCATTTGGCCCCACTTTTATCTCCCCCATTACATGTGTTTGCCAGCTCCATATCTGCCCATTCACACAACTGCTCTCTCTTCTGCACGCACGCACGCATGCACGCACGCACGCACGCACGCACGCACGCAGTGGGGCTGCGGTTTGGAGGCAGCTATGACACAATCCAGATTCTTTAAGCTGCCTATAGCAGGGAAATGTTTTGTGCAGAGCTCTTTCCCTCAGAAGTCCAGATTTCCCCTGCCTAGTTGCTTTGATCCACATGGCACGGGGGGCTTGTGTCAACAGTCTTGTGTTTCAGCTGGAGGGCCCTGCAGACCCCCAAGGTGTCACTCACTGCTCTGTCACTGCGAGGGCAGCTTAACCACTATGTGGCGCTGTCAGTCGCTCCTGAAAACCTCCAATCATTAGGGCACAGAAGTGCAGCATGCACAGCTGGACACAACACTTGCCTCACACACATATGGAGAGGGATACATCAGCAGAGGAGGTGTAGGAGCTGGAAGTGTGTGTAACATAAAATGTGCAACGAGAAGAGCAAGGATCATTTCAAAGGTTTAAATAAAGACTTGTATGTTTGGGTTACATTATTCAGCATGTACTGATCTGCTTAACAATAATTTGTGAATGATTATACTCTGTATTTCATCCCATTTTAATGTTATACTTACGGCAGAAATGTGTAACTGAATCAAAGCCACATATGGTGGACTTTCTATCTAACAGGATTTTCTTGTTTCTATCTACCATATGCTGCCTAATGTGAAGTGAGCAGAGAGCGGTTAGAAGGAGGAGAGCCGGTCTTACTGGTAGATGTCTTTCCGCAGCACTGTGCGGGTCAGGGGGTTATCCGCCTGGGGAGCCATGCTGAGGGAGCCCAGCTTCAAGACCAGGGTGTCCTCTTTTTTCATCTGAGGATCTAATAGAACACACACATGAATATGGAGGGACATCATGTCAATATGAATATGCACACACACCCTTCATGCACACTTAAAAAAAAGCTTAAACTAATGTGAATACAAACTATGCACAAGACAACACAACACACACACACACACACACACACACACACACACACACACACACACACACACACACACACACACACACACACACACACACACACACACACACACACACACACACACACACACACACACACACACACACACACACACACACACAGCCTCACCACTATAAGTCATTACTACCAGCAGACATAACATCCATCTACGACAATATGACATAACATGATATTTGTAGGAGTGTATATAAATGTGGTTGGTTTTTCAGAACCTCAAATATTTTTCTTAGCATCTGTTTAATGTGGTGTCTTTGCTGTGTCTGGGCGGCCGTGACAGAGACTTTCATACACACACCACAGACTTACAGAATCTAAATCATAGCCTGTTGTTTTCCGTCTGAAAACACAAATGTGTGATCAAAAGAGACGAGCTGTTCTCTGACCTGGTGCTGAGTATTTTTCCCTGGGACAGAAGACCCTGATCACGCTGGTGTTGATGTACATCAGAGGCAAACTCCGAGAGGTCAGAGTGTGGATTCTCATTGGCTGACCAGCTGACTTTCCACGCTCTCTGTAGCATCTTGGCACCGTAGCCTGAGAAGAAATCCAGTCATATATATAGAATTATAAAACATCTTATCACTACGTTTTGATTTCAAGCCTTAATGGTTAAAATAACAACACAAAGTCGACTTTAAATTGCATATAATTGTTTCATTCCGTTAACTGTGATCTTAAACTAACCTATGTATATTCCTAGATTCACCAAATTATTGCAAATAACATCTAAAATTGATTTAAATATTGAGATATATTCATGCACACTTGATAATGATATGTGGTTCATAAGGCTCAGGCCGGTACACAGCACAGTAATAGGAACTGACAACTCAGTGTATGTGTACCTGGAACACCCCCGCTACAGTAGCCAGCAAGGGACAGGACAGCACCACGTCAAAGGGCTGGGCTGTCAGCAGGATCTCTCTCAGGTACTGGGGGGAGCTATCTGCCAGGGGGTCAGAGTTCAGCCGCTGACTGCTGGTCGTAGCCCCGCTGCGTTGGGGGCGCTCCGGCCGGGTTGTGAGTTTGTGACGGACATTTTTGGTGACAGCCTGGGTGTAGGTGATGGACAGGAAGCCGTGCTGCTGGTGAGACACCTCCAGGACCTTGGCTGCAGTCTGGCCAGCAGTCAGACAGGACAAAAGGCACCGATGATAGTCGTTCTGATTCAGCTCATTTCTTTGATAAGGGTAAAGCCCTACATTTTCGGATCACATTTACTTTAAACAGTGCTCCTTTTAAAGGAAAATACTTAACTTCATCAAAGAAAACAACTGTCTGTGTTTCCATATACATCTCTAAAAAAGCAAGCTGAAGCTACTAGCTAAAACAGCATTCAAGAGCAAATTTATTCATATTATGCTATTAAGATTGGATCCGAAAATCAGCCAACTCTATGAAAAGCAATATATAATATATATATATATATATATATATATATATATATATATATATATATATGTACAGTATATACAGCTCCAGAAAAAATAAGGAGACCACTTTATCAGTTTCTCCAGTTTTACTATTTATAGGAATGTCTTTGAGTTCAATGGTTCAACATTTCTCTGTGTTGGAATTCAACAGACACTGGAATGGCTGCCATACATGTAGAGATGGAGATTTAAGAAACATTTGGAGTGGTCTCTTCATTTTTCCGGCGCTGTATGTATGTATATATATATATATATATATATATATATATATATATATATACATACATACATGTATATATGATTGCCACTGAAACCTGCAGCTGAATTATTTCAGATTTATCAGATTAGCAAGATTACCAATATTATGTTTGATTTATGAAGCAATAAGAGGTTGATAATCACATTCAGTAAAAGCAAATCCTCTCCAACTGTTTCATGATTAAAGAAAGTCTGGAAAAACATCCGCTAACAGTTAACTGTTGGTAAAGTCATTCAGCAACTGGAAATTATCTTAAAATCTGCACCCTTTTGGAATGCTCTGTAAAATTTAGAACAGAAAATTGGATTCCTCAGAGTTTAAGTGTGTGATAGAGTAATAACCCATTTAGGTTGTGTCCTTTGCAGCATTGTGTGTATATGATAGTTTAATTTGTGATTTTTACCAATATTATAATTCAGAACATTTCAGAGCAAAATCCTAATTTGTTTAAAAGCAAGTTAAAGAACTGGCTTCCGAAACCTCTCTGAGAAGCACACAGAATGATTTTGCCACTGTTAGGGGCGTTTAAGCAGACTCAACTAAAAGGAGAAGGGCTTCTTACAGGAGGGAAAAAGCCAGAGAAGTGGCTGAAAGATTCTTGCTTGCTGACGGGTCGAACCAACACAGTGCGTCTGTTCAGCTTGTCAGTGCAAGAGAGGAGCACTCCTCCACTGCCACCCGAGCTCTGCACTCCCTCCTCCGTACTGATGTTGAGGAGAGGGAAGGGAGATGCGTAGATGCGGAAAGGGACAGAGAAGGCAAAAAGTCACAGGGGGGAGATAAAAGCATGTATACAGATAGAGAAGGGTAGAGAGAACAAGACAAACAAAGAAAAAAAAGCATGAAACCTCAAAATCATTGTGGGAAAATCAAATATACTCCCTGATTAAACCAAAGGAAGTGGGGCAGCTTGATCCAGCTGACATTACGGAATGGTCTTATACTCTGCAGCACATTGGCAACTGTTTAACTGAGCAGAATGAATAAATGCACAATTTAAAGCCACTTTCTTATTATTATTTTATATGTATATAAATTATTAAAAGTATTTTTTTACTTTTAGTATTCAGGTAATGTTAACTCTGCTCTACATTTGCATTTGCCAGCTAGTATAAGACCATAACCAGGAAAAGATTACAGCAACAAGAAAATAGAGTAAAAAAAGTCCTAGTCTACTAAAAATTACATCCCAACACACACACACACACACACACACACACACACACACACACACACACACACACACACACACACACACACACACACACACACACACACACACACACACACACACACACACACACACACACACACACACACACACACACACACACACACACACACCACCATATTTCATCGCTTTGAGTAATCAACCAATAAGAGCCACTGGACAGACAGGGCAACATTATTCAATGAATGTAAATATCATCTTTTTATAATTGCATCTTGTTGTCAACATTTAATCGTATATCAAATGAGCAGACACCCTGTGTTCTGGCCGAAAAAACATTGTTTTTCATTGTGACTTTTTTTCCTGTCTGTCCAGCCTGAGTAGAAATCGGGGCTCCTGATAGGAGCAGCAGAGCGGCAGAGGCTCAGTGAACGGAGGCTCTGTGAGGGACCTCACCACTGCGGTCTCCTTGCACTGCAGAATGAGTCCTTCATAGGAGCCAGAGTGCAAGCCCTGCCCTGGCCTGGAGACACACACAAGGCCAAGCTTAAACTCGGCATCTGGTATTACTCATGCTGTTCTGTTGTGGCAGTTTATATCGCTTGAATAGAAAACAGTAGTTATTAAATTGCATTGAGATAAATGAGCCTATGTAGAAATACAAAGTATTGAACCACACATAAAGCAGCGGGCACATATTAGGACTTCAATGCAGACCAATTATGTATGGAAAGTCATTCCTATTGAATTTTAGACAGTGGTTTGAGATGTTTATAAAATGCATTTGATGCAAAATTGAATTCTGTTTGATATATTTTAAAGTGTTCTTCATAATGATGTTCTTATGAATTTTACCCTTTAAAGTGTCTTTGTGTAGCCTTAAATGTGCTCTTTAAAAACAATGTAATATTAGTATTATTATTGTGAAGTGGTCATGTCCTGTTAGGGACAGAATGCTCCTGTGAAGCACACATCACAAGAAGTTAACATGAAAACAGACACAGTCACTTGCAGCACAACATGAACTGACACATCACCAGCACGAGTGCATCATCAGTTACTGCAGGAAGCAGTAACAGCACCTGTATGGCAAAATGTTTCACCCAATGGACATGGATCAACGTTATCTGCATTATATCTTTATGCTTTTCTCAGTTTTTTAATCAATTAAGATTTAGAAAACGAACAGTACATTATAAGACAAGCACAAGTTTCATGAGCAGCCATATTCCATTATACTTTCCGAAAATGTGCTGCAGACCAAATCAAAATGGACCATAGGGTGCAGTTGGCCGTAGTTTGGACCCCCCGGTTCCAAAAGTTACCTTGTGTGCATGGCAAATCTTTCTGTGTTCCTATGTGATATCTTGCTGTAATCTCCCTCTCAGATGAGTGCCCACATCATATGGACCCCCAAAGCTCTTAATTTCTCCCATCCCAAGGTTGAACACTATTGTATTTCCTGAGGGACTCCTTTTCTGTCCTTTTCCTTCCCTCATCCACCCTTCCTACAATAGGTATTCAATTATATATTCACCTCACATATTTGCCTGCACTATTGCAATTTCCATTCATTTTCCAGCAGTTGAAGGCCAGATAAGACATTTTCTCTGTCAAACGTTATTTAATCTGATCCAGTACACACAAATAACCTGGGCTGGGTGATGAAATACCTCACAATTATCTGCTCACAATGATTCATATGGACTCCAACCTCTGTGGACTCTCTGGTGTATGCGGATGATACAGATTACAGTGGGCCAGGAGCCCAGAGGTCCTCCACCATGTCCTAAACAGCCATGACTATAACCTGGCTTGGATAATGGAGTGCTCCTGTCTGCCAGAACGTTGCTCTGTTGAAAGTGTGTTGAGACCGTGTTGTTAAAAGCACATTAAACTGAAACAACTAGAAATTGACCCATTATCTACTTGGGACGGCATAAAGGTCTACTAAAGGAATTTGTTGGCTCTATCTCAGATACAATTGGACACACACCTGTGGAGAACAGAGTCGTATGATATAATGACCCACGACACCTTTATGCTCCAAAACCGTCTAACCGCTGACTCTGTGCTGGCTCCGGTTGACGCGCAATACTGTGTGCAACACATGTGGCCTGTAAATAAATCAATTGCCTTCAGCAAAACAGGGGGGGCCGGGAAAACAATCAGATTTAAAGGCAAGACCATCCCCTCCCTCCCTCTCTGAGCTGTACTTCTAGAACACATTAAGGTGTTTTTTATCTGGCATATCACAATCATATCAATTATCACATCAGTGGGGAGGGCAGTGATTGCTGGGGTATGGGTTGAATCCAGCACAGGGCCAAAGGAGGGCCGTGTCTCCTTCAATGACTGGCTCTATCAGAGAAGTCGATAGGAAAAATGATATTCAGGCACGTAGGCACATGGACATGAACACACAAAATCCCAGAGAGCTATAGATCGCTGTTGCATTATCTCGTCACACAGAGACAGAGGGAATTGCCTCCTACTAAGTGGTCCCTTCCCAACAGAACAAGACCCCAGGCACGCACGCACACAGAGCACAGCCCGAGCTGACTCCATCACAGAGGTATGTGATCAGCAGAGTGGAAAAAATACAGGAAATAAGGATTTAGATATTGAAATGAGGCCACCCTTTTGGTAAGGACATGTGTTGTGGGCGTGGAAACGTATACCAATAATCTGTAGTAACAGCTTAGTCTCACAATGCCACAGTATATGCATTCATAACTCTTTAAGCCCAGAGCTAAACTACTCCTTTAGGAGTACTGGTCATGAGGAGAGATCACCAAAAGGATGCACTGAATCATCTCCCGGTGGATTCCTCCCCCAACACGTGTTAATGTTTCTGTCAATCAATTCAGACACCGCAAACTCAGAGAAAGATGACTGACGTACGGGCTGAGCTCTCCTCTGCTTGGTGAGTTAGAGTGCGGCCAGCCCAGAACCCGTTTAACAGCACTCTCTGTGAGTCTGTGCTCACCACTGCAACAGCTGTCTGAAAAACGACGACGCTGAGGTGATAATCCGAAAAAAAGAAACCCATATGAGCAGAAGTGGGAACAGACAAAGTGTTAGTGGTATTGGTGGTGAAGTGTGTTTAGCTTTAGACTGTGAGAGATTGTGTGGCTGCAGCGGAGTGACCTAGTGGATAGAGACTGCCCTGCAGCTGGAGGGTTCCATATTGATCACAGCCTCTGACAGTAGTGGTTCATTCAGACACTGCATTGTCACCAAAGCCTTTCCTACAGTGCTCGGTGACATACAGACAACAGAAACCTGTGTTCACCTCCTGTGTGTGTGCACTTCAGTGAGCTGTACTTTACCTGCATCTGTGGTGGTCGATGTTGAAGCTGCCAACCTTACATTTGATCTTTGTATAAACATCTTGGACATCGACTGAGGCACTCAGGTCTTCAAGTTCACTGATGACACATATTTCTGCCAAAACACAAAAAAGGGGAATATTTTTGTACATTTTAGGATGATGAAGCTAATCACAGTGGAAAGACAGTGTTTAGGGAACTGTAGTTGCAGCACTGTGAGTGCAGGCAGGTGTGCATATGTTTGTGTGTGTGTGTATGTGTGTGTGTGTGTGTGTGTGTGTGTGTGTGTGTGTGTGTGTGTGTGTGTGTGTGTGTGTGTGTGTGTGTGTGTGTGTGTGTGTGTGTGTGTGTGTGTGTGAATTACATTTCTGTTGGAAAGAACGTGCAATGTAGCTTTTCAGGTCCTCATTTATTTGCTGTGGTCAGTGCTCCAATGAGCCACCCAAATGCACCCAAACACACACATTAACATTTAATAGCACACACACAACGCATCTCCTGACATTTTAAGGAAGGCAGAAATTAGTGGCAAAGAAAGAATGAATACAAATCTCACCTGTTATAATGAACATGTGTTCCTGTGTGTGTCTACACAACACTGATTGTTCATGTAGACTCACACACACTGTGCATGTATTCATTGAAATGAATCATCCTGCCTCAATGAACCTTGTGTCTAAACAAGCCCACCCACTTGAGGCAAAGTGAGTAAGCTTCATAGAGAGAGTGATTAACTGTGTATTGAAGGGAGCCTGTTGCTCCTCTCATTGTTTCCACAGAGAAAGTCCCACAGCACAGGCTAGCTTGGGAAAATTGACTTTGTGCATGTGAAACTTTGGTTGTTGTTGTTCTGTTGCCTTGTGGTGATTCTGAGAAATTCAGAGGTTACTAACGGATTATTAAAATTGAAACACAAGGCATGTGAGTTTTATTGTGAATACTGAGTGGAAAGAACTGTGTTTTTAGAAACTCAAAGTCTTGTGTTGATTTTGAGTTTTCTAAACCCACCATGTAAGAGAACAGGAAACTTTTAGTCTAATTGTCTTAAATGGTTCATCTTAAAGAGAGGAACGTGTTCCAGTGGTGTGTGTGCCTTGAGCAGAGCCAGACTCATACTTGACCTCTCATATTCCAACATAACATAACAGTAAACCCAGACCCACTTTGTGTGAAATGGATGTTTTTCCATTTCTCTAGAGAGACAAGATTTTTATTTCCTTTGCAGTTGAAAAACACATGACATCATAGCAGGTTGTCTGCAGTCATATCTGTAGCGGACTTATCGCCAGTAGTGTACTTGTTGATAATAGGAATCTAATATATTGCGTGCACACAATTTCTAGTCCTCAATAACATGCTTAATGTGTTTCACTCAGAGAAGCCAGTGGGAAGTTCATCTCGCAACTCAGATGGCAGATATTAACTCAAATCCAAAGTAATGCCTATTTAGGATATTACTAAGTCAAACCATCTCTGTGAGGTCCTCCTAAACATTCCAAATCCACTGCGCAATCTGCTAGACAGATGCTAAATATTACAGACAGCAATTAAAGGTAAATCTAGCCTTGCATTGCCCCAGTAAATCTAAAGGAGAAAAGAGCTGGTTCGGGAATCATCATACATTTATTTATTTGTCTTTTCCCTCCATCCCTGCTCTCCTCAGCTGCTTAACATCTGATGAGAAGAACGGTAGGGTTGATCGAGTGTTGATACAGAAGGACTGTAAGAACATTTGTTTTAAAAAGTACTCCTGCTTTTGGAGTTGTCTCTATTGTCACACATTCGTCACATCCCAAAGTAGATTTGTATAAAGAAAAAAGAAAGTAATGTTGATTCAGAAAAACAACTGTGATTGATTATGTTCTCTCCCCAGAATCGTTCCTTAATTATTTTGTTTCTTATTAATTAAGAACAAAACTTTTTTTGAAAACATTATCCATTATCATCAGTTAATGTGAATATCAGGGATATGAAAACAGAGAGCAGTGAGTAGAATGTGGAGGGAAGGGTACCTGTCTTTTTGTCAGCTGGGTCGGGAGCAAACAGTTTAACTGTGACCTTCGGTAGCATCCACTGCATCCACAGGCTGACCTTCCCACTGGTGCCACCGATGCTGCTGGTTTTCTGCTCTAGAGTCACGGTGTCGGCAAACGGACCATCGTCTCCGGCCGGCACCGAGTCACCCTGGGGGGCAGAGACCAGAATGTGTTCAACCCGGTAACAAGCAATGGTTTAAGTCAAAACTTCGGACTAAAACTTAATCATGAAGACTACGACAGAATTCCAACATAGGTACATAACATTTGAAAACACCTGTAAAACATTCCATCCGGTTAAAGCAATTCACAAAGACTGGATTGTCAGTTAAGAACTACAACAGTCAAAAAGGTTTTATGAAAGAACAAAGCATCAATAGAACATTTACGGTAGAATTCTAAGATCAGTGTGAGCTTGTTGATGGTGTGCATGTCCACCATGTGTCTGTGCATGTACTGATGTTTGAAAGTGTTGTCGCTGTGCATGTAGCCATAACAAAGCAACCACCAGATTTCAAGCCTTTAGGAGTAGATGACCTCAGTGTCTGGTGAGCAGAACTCCACTCAGAGCTGAGCCATGTGCGGGGAAAGGACCATCCAGTGGAGCTGTCACTGGTGTTAACCCCAAACTAAGCCAGCGGCACCCACATGGCCTGCTTTCACTCAAACGCGCCAGGACACACACGTCTAGAGCCTGGGACAGAATAGGAAGTGAAGAGCCGAATGGGGGCGGAGGTGGAAAGGAGAGCAGGATGTGGCGGAGGAGCTCTAATCTCATCACTGTGGGTTTGGCACAGCACCGAGGATGAGAGCACGAGTGACATTTTGTATTTCTCTCATGCTCAGCCTGTTAAATCTGTTTTCAAAACATGTATCTGCCTGGCTGACTCGGAGTGAAAAACCTGCAAACAAACAATATGGCAATTTGCAGCTCTGGCATTACAGGGTTTCACTTGTTCCACAACTTTTCCCACGGCGGCGTGGTAATGACAGATTGTGTCATGGTGATCCAGCTTGACTGTGGTCGCTGAGGATATTATCAACCATCTCAATTAGAAAGCCCACAGCTGCTGGGCTGATTACAGTATTTTAAAGGGGCTCCAGATGAGGAAAATATGACACTGTTCTGCATCAGGGGGAGGGCAAAATTGCAAATGTATTTAGTTGCGGAATTAAGGGTGGCTGATAATAGACTTAAATAACAAATGATGACAATAAAATACATACATTATATTATGCTGAATAGATTTGAAATCAAAGTGTATGGGGATCACTAGAAAAGCGATAAATAAACATGATTCTTTGTAAGCATTAGCTATAGAACAAAGGAATGGTCCTGAAACACAAACGTTGCTTTCTGGCAGGACACCGAATGCTCCACAGGCAGAAGTAATACACTCCCATATAAGATACAATATAAAGTATGTATACAGTACAGGATAGAATGCTTCATAATAGTCAACATGAGCACATGGTGAAATTATTCCACACAAAAAACCACACTGAATCACTTAATTTCCTCAGAACTAGCTTTGTCTTCAATCAAGTGGCTAGCAGTGTCATTATTTGTTTCCATGGAACAAAAAGTGTGTGAGCATGTGTGAGTGTGTTTGTATAAGAATGTAATGCCATTGATTGAAGGTGAGTAATAGAGTAATGGTGTTCAGTCAGTTACTGTATAATGAGAGATATTTTAAAGTCAACTGCCATTTGGGGACTAATTATTGTTGAAGTTGAGTCAAAACATGGTGTGTGTGTGTGTGTGTGTGTGTGTGTGTGTGTGTGTGTGTGTGTGTGTGTGTGTGTGTGTGTGTGTGTGTGTGTGTGTGTGTGTGTGTGTGTGTGTGTGTGTGTGTGTGTGTGTGTGTGTGTGTGTGTGTGTGTGTGTGTGTGTGTGTGTGTGTGTGTTAAGCACTGTTTAGTTTACAGTTCTGGCTGATGGTAGGATTAGCCTCGGCCATGTGATGTGTGGAGCAGGAGGCTGGCTGTGGGGAGATCAGACCACTGTGTGGTTTCACCGCAGCATCCAACACCCGGCCCAACCTGATTCCTGGCCAGAATCGCTGCTGTCACTAAAAAACGTTCAGTCTCCTACAAGATCTTTCTACCCTGGCCCGTAGGAAAGAGAAAATATTATTGGCTTCTCGAGTTTTGGGAAAAACAAACATTTAAAAAATGATTTTCTGGACTTTCAATCAAAGGAATTTGGCACTTATTTATGTTTTTAAAATAAAAGGCAACAAGTTTACCCTCAAGGCAGTTCAGTTGAGGATATTTTAAAGCACAATAAAAACCTAAATAAAGCTAAGGTAAACATGAACGTTTTTGATAACTTCAGAAAATCACACACACACACACACACACACACACACACACACACACACACACACACACACACACACACACACACACACACACACACACACACACACACACACACACACACACACACACACACACACACACTCTAAGAAGGAGCTTTTTTCCCACATCTCCATAAGCCAAGTTGTAAAGTATACAGTTTGATTCCTGGGCCTCTGCGCTATAAACGGGCTGAGGATCCGGGTTTATTTTCTTTGCTGAGTTTGTCTTTGCTCATCAGAGAGACCCAAACACTGTAGGACAACAGCAGGCTGGGAGGTGTCAGCGAGAGATGGAGGGAGCAGCAGAAAGGAAAGAGAAAACGGTTTAGAACAAGTGAAAGAATGGAGGAAATGTAGAGGGTTTAACGTATGGGAGAGGTTAAAGAAGAAGAAAAGGGGGGATTGGGAGAGATGGACTGAGGGTGGGATTATGGGCTGTGCTTCACTAGCTGATAAATACAATTTAAACAGACCAAATGTTGTGTCCACAATATCTGAGGGTGGAGGAAGGATTTTAGAAGTGACTGTAGGTCAGAGGATATTTGTGCATGTGGCATTGTGTAGTTGGACATCTAAAAGAAGGAGCCAAAGGGTGGGAGGGGGGAGTGGGGTAGTAGTGGAGAGTGCTGCCACTACTGCTGAGACATATCAAAACAGCTCCGACATTCTTAGTCAATCACTGGCCTCCCAGAGGACGAAACACTTCTCCCAGTGTTTGTACGAAGGTAAACAGTGACAAGTGGACTGTCGGGGGCCGCTGTGGCCTTGTTTTAGACGCACCACACGTAGAGCCTCCACTGCTGTACTGAGCTGCTGCCCCCTCTGAGGGTCCACAAATGACGCAAGAACACACACACGTTGAACGCATGGAAACAAGTGCAGACGCAGATGCACATGGACATATGAAACATGTGTGTGTTCCCGCACAGACACACTTCTTTGGCTCTCAAGGCGGTATGATGGTTGTGCTGTGATCCCAGGGGCCCCACAAGGCTGACAAGGCCCTGGTGGTCAAAGAACATTAAGTCTTGGGCTAGTTGCCAGCGCTTAACAACACAAACACTCATCAACACCATCATTTTCAAGCATCCTACGTTTCAACACACACATATACACAAACATATGTACAAGGCCCTGGTGGCAAGGCCCTAAGGCCACGGAACTCCAGCTACTCTGCTACTGTACGAGAAAGGAGTAAACTCCTGCCACATTGTCAAAACCAAAGATAAGCATCACCTAGGGACGAAAGGGGGAAAAAAGTAATTCAACATTTGTTGTTGCTCCCTAAAAAATCTGACTCTAACTGTTCCATTGACTTTGCACTTCATGCTTCATTATACACTCTGGGTTTGATATTTTATCCGACCGAGAAATGTAAATACAGATTATTGTTTTCCCTAAATTAAGAGGCAGGTTTATACTCAATCAAGCCCCAGCTTACACAATCAAACAGAGCTCCCAGCCTGTCTGGAGTATCTGTAAGAAAAAGATTTTCCAGATTTTTCCAGCTTTGAAAATCCTTTCCAGACAAAACTGATTTTTAAAGACATTTTGCATGTTTGAAAGATAACTCAACAACTCATGACAATAAAACTACTTCAATTTCGGTCAAATTCAGGAATCAGCCACAGCATAATGTAAACAACAACAGCTAAAACAAAAAGCTCAGAGTTGGGCGTCGGGTGGGGTCAACTGGACTAATTAATCAGGTAGCACCACGTGAAAGAAAGGGAAAAGGGACACAAATACGTTAACGTAGATAATAAATAAATAAATACCAGGTGAAAAACTAACTGAATGAATGAAGTACTGAACTATTTATGTGCAATAGTAAAACAAATTGTTTGGAAAAATGATGAGGAGAGGATTGTGCAACATAGATTTGTGATTCATGAATCTCACATTTCATGAAAACAAACAAACCTCAGTGGGAGAGCCAAAGTCTGCAGACGGGCTGCAGGTGCTGGTGTCTGGCAGGGCGGTGCCAGCACTGCTGCGCACGGGGGAAGAAGGAACAGCACCAGCAGGGGGTTCTAGGACACTCGATGCCTGCCGCAGGATGCCTTGTTTCTGGAGGCGAGCCCATGTGGAGTTCCAGCTGAGGAGGAGCTCGTACAATAGCTGAACCTTGACAGTGACAGAGGCAGAGAAGAAACACTCAATGTTAATATACGGAAAAACAAATGCAGTCTAACATCAGGAAAAACTTTAATGCACATGCCCATGACAATCTATTGGTTTCTTATCTGAGAACTCGGCAGTATAGAAAGCTCTTTCTCACTATACCCAAACAGTTAGCCACAGCACTGGTAACACTGCTGAATACATATGGGGTCAAATCAGTCTCATAATACAGGAATGCACACAGAAGGATTCACACTAGCATTTCATGATCCGCAAAAGCATTCACACTTGTATTTTCTATGCACACACAAATGTGTTCCGTTTCATATACATGTAAATAAAATCTTGGCTTAGAATGGAGGAGACATCTGATTGTCTATAGATAGAAAACATTACAAGTACGAATCGGGTGATCGTCAGAGGACTCTCAAAAAACCCACACAGGAATGCACAGCGCTCCATGCACAGAAAGCGGTTTGTGTTTGCAGGTTCAGCGGTTTGACACGGAAAACAAATATGTGTGGATCAAAAATACACATGTAAAACTTTTTTCTGTATTTGGATTTTCTTTACATGTATATGAAACGGAACACATTTGTGTGTGCATTGAAAAAACATTTGTGTGGATCATGAAATACAAGTGTGAATCTTTCCGTGTGCATTCGTGTATTATGAGACTGATCTGACCCCATAAATACAATTTGAATACATACAGTTAACTGTGCCCATTGAGGGCTTTGAAAGATAGTCTGAAACATCACAAGTTGTGATATTTGAAAGCAGATTCAAGTCTATGTTTTTCCAAGGTCTGACTCAAAAGTTGTACTGGGGAATTCTCATGTACTTCTTACTTCTGATGCCATTACCACAATTTGGCTTGGCAGCTCTGTAGCTATGTGACACTTAACTTAGTTATAGTTGAGAGGAGAGGAAAGAGAGGAGGTGGGTACATTAGCCAGTAATGGACCACTATCCATTCCCACTCATCTCACTGTTCAGCTTTACACTCTAGTATTGTCATTTCAAGAGCCCTCATCTCACAAAAGTGATGTAAAGCTATGTGTTCATGATTTTATTCAATGTGTAACCATCTGCAGGCCACAGAATGGTCTTACATGGGTTTCACTGTACACATCCATAACAACAAAACTCCCAAGAAACACCCACAGAGGAAAGTTAAGTTGTGTCATCAATTTCCCTGAAAAACTCACCACGGTTAGGAAAAACTGAAGGCCTGCCGTCAAGTGTTCTCAACTATTTATCATGTGCTCACATGAGAAGAGGCCTGACTTTTAAATAACAACAAAGCCAAAAACAAGAGTGGAAAACATGAGGGGAAGGCAGGGGAATGTGATGTGATGCTTTCAGTTATTCATGCATTCACTCCCTGTTAGAGGAGAGGAGAGAGGGAGAGAAAGGGAGAAAAGCGGCACTCTTTCACTGTGAGCTAATTTTTGGATTTCAAATGCTTCGCTTCGGCAGCCAACTGAACCCCCAGCCCCCACCACTGAGGGTCCCTCCAAAGTAAAGGTGCACAGACACATGACCGCACACACAAAATAGCTTTCTCTACTCCAAACACATTTTGATCACTCACACACATGCACGCCTGTGAGCACACACGTTACAGGGAGGCCTTCCATAAATAAGCATAAATCAAATGAAAAGCAGCACAATACATTACAGCTGGGCCATTTCAAACATGTCCAGGAAGAGCTGCTAACGCCGATCCAGCAGCCTTCCAGGGACAGGGCCAACAGCTGTCTGCCATACCCGAACCAACTGCACTGCCGTCAGCAGAGCTACGGCTCCACACCCCCTCTCTGAGAGTCTGGAAGACCAACCAAGGACAACACGGCCTACTGCAGGCAGCAGCATGTGGAGGAAGTGAAGAAGGCCCAACAGAGGTGAGGGAGGTTGCCTTGGTCCTGTCATCCATACTGTTAGAGGGTCCATTTCAGCTGACAAGCACACACACACACACACACACACACACACACACACACACACACACACACACACACACACACACACACACACACACACACACACACACACACACACACACACACACACACACACACACACACACACACACACACACACACACACACACACTGCAGCAGTACAAACTAAAGACTGAACAGAGGCTTCCACAGTCATTCATAAAGTCACACAGATGAGAGATGGGAGAGCATGCAAGTGGTGAGTGTTCCGGTTCCTTTATCTAAGCACAGTTTATACAAAAACTTCACAAAAGTGACATATTGTTGGGGTTGTGTAGTAGCTGAGTACATGTGTACATATATACGAGTGCATATGTGCAAAGCGCATGGTGCCGGTGATGTGTGTGTGTCTGCTAAATACAAGGTGGTCCTGCTAAAGTAAGAGTGCAGCGATTACCCCCCCTCCTTGTGACACTCATGAATCATTAACAAGGGAGACACAAACTCAGATTAGAGTGTGTGTGTGTGTGTGTGTGTGTGTGTGTGTGTGTGTGTGTGTGTGTGTGTGTGTGTGTGTGTGTGTGCAACTGTGTCTTTGTATTTATTCTTAATGGTTTACTCACCCTTCCAAAGCCTACTGTATTTTTGAAAAATTGAAAAAGATAGACACTAATGTTAAAACTATTTAACCCCAATTTCGAAGTACTGTTTATTTTTGCCAGATTATGGAAAATGTTATTTAACGTCACATAAATGTAGATACCAGGAGAAGGCCCCTCTCGTTGTTGCCTTTAAATGTATTACTGTCTCAAAATGAGTGTGATAATAACTGATTGTTTTCCAAATGCTGGATGTTACTACCCCAACACCCCACCCGTCACTGTTCTCATCTAACTGTCTGAGTGGTTCTTAGTGCGAGGCGACTGTGCAGCGCTCCGACATCCCCACATACATTCCCACAAATGGAAATGCTAATTAGAAAGAGAAGTAAGTATTGTGAGGTCTCTTTTGTTCTGCAGTGGAGGGATTGCTCTGGCAGCAGTTCTTAAAGAGCTGCTACACGACTTGAAAGGGTACAGTATGAGCTTATAACCCCCCACGGGTCAGAAATGTACACTGAAGAGTGAAAAAAGAGAGGAGAACAGATGGGAAGAGAAAGCAGAAGGACTGCAATGAGAGAGAAGAGAGGTTTTTATTGGACCCAAAAACTAATAATGACTCATCATATAATCACAAAAAGTCCTCCCAGCTTTGCCAGACTCAGGCACTAAATTTGAAAGCGAGAAGAGAAAAGAAAGACAAGAAACTTTCCCTCAATAAACCAGTTGCTCTCCTCAACGCTGGGAAAGTTTTCACCACCACCAATTTAAGGCCTTCCATTTGTTTCTGGTTCCAATTCTCCTCAATATCACCACAGCTCATCTCTGTGGTCGGAGACATTTAACAGTTGGACCACTAAAAAGGCCGCTCCAATTAAGTGTTTACAGAGGAACCTAATTCAATACAGCTAATTCAATCCCAAAAAACAAAATATGTGTAATGGTACATGTAGATGTGATTATAGCGCTGTAATAACTCAATGAGAAAAACACAGAGACCTAACCAGGAGACAGACGTGTTCCACTTCCAATCTGTCCTGATTCATCCTGAAAAATAAAAACAAATCCCCCCCTCTCCTCCACTCAGACCTCAATATATTTGACCAAAGCAAACAAGGCCACACTCTTTTGTCATGCTTCTATTCTGATGACAATTATACAAAGAAGATTAAGCATTTTCTTCATTGGAGTCAATCTATATCAGAGAATCAGACAGGTTCATATTTCAGGACATTTGACAAGAGGAATATTTGTTGAAATAAACAATCCAATGAGTCTGAGATTCAGTCACACTGACCTGAGGGTTACAGCACTTGACAAGGACGGGTTGGAGATCAACATGGAGACAGACTATAAAGGAGTGTCTGCCTTCCGAATAGCTATGCAGCTTATGGGATGTGACAGCGAGTGTGGAGGTACAGCCCATTGGCTCCAACAGGCTCACGCTCCGCTGCTGGCCCAGCAACGTGTACACACTGAACTGACTCAGGCTAACCGTCCAAGGGAAGGCATCACCTGGTGGAAGACATGAGTGACAGAAAAAGAAGGATGCATAAAACATTTGGGAAAGGAATAAAGCATTAGGAGAGAGAGGATGGAAATTGCACCACGCAGACTTTGGCAGAGATTGAGAGGAAGAGGGAGGATGAGAGAAATGTCATGTGAAGGGAAAGCAGAGAGGACAAGCCTAGCAATTGTGAAATTAAGAGGAAGACAAATAGAATGCAGGCTGGATTTGTAGAGAGTTTTGCAATGGATTTAAACATCAGAAGGATGAGTCAATGTTTTTCCTGATCAAACAAGTCCTCTCACCTTTGAAATCAAAACCAAATACTGCACAGTGGGCCAGAAAGCTTCATGAAACACATAAAAGATTGACTAAGGAGTAGTTTCAAAGGATGAAGATCCCACTGAGACAAACTGTAAAAAATGTGTGGGTCTGTCACAGGATTTGTAATCTTGCCAACCCTGGTAGAACAACAGAGAGGGGGAACTTGTTTGGGAGCACATTTCCCATGCAGTGACGCTTTGATCCAGAGCGTTGGAAATGAGAGGAGACCTTTTCAAAGGTAGGAATGAATTACTAAAAGCAAGGATTGTTCATTTTACGGCAGGATTGAAAAAGTTGCAGATGTCACCGTTTTTGCCAGCGTTTTACTTTGTCCTGTTTCTAAAATCCATTTGCCCAATGCTGCAGTCATTGAAGCTCTGAGAGAAAAAAAGACACTTTTCGTATGGAGAAAAGAGTGTTGCTTATGTCCACTCTGCCAGGTGTGCAGACCACATGTGCAGGACCTATCTCTCCTTAAGTTTGTTTGTCTTTTGTCATGGTTAATGAGTAGAGGGTCAAAGGTTTGCTCGGGTTTGTTGAAAAGTCCTTAATGATGATCCATTTGCATTATGTAGAATATTGGCATTATTTTTTTTAATTAGTTAATAATTAAAATCTATTTTCAAAGACTCCTCATCATTGTTTTCTGAAGTTTAACATTTGGTGTTCTCATTTAAAACGTTCAAATAATTGCTGTTTTTAAATTTGGAGTCCTCACTGTGAAACTGGGTGGATGTTAATCTCCCAGTATTTCATTCATCCTGATTAAAGTACGTAGAGATTTCCTTAGATACGGTGTGCAGACCTACCTTCCTCCAAGACGGGCTTGGCGACCACAAAGGGGAGCTCCTGCAGCGGCTCCATGTACTTGTGCCCGGCACTGAGCACACTGATCTGTGGCAGGCAGACCACCAGGGTCCCGGGCATGGAGGACTGGCTGTGGTACCAGCTGCGGACGGTGCTGGGAATGTCCCCGCAGATGATGGTGCTCGGGGAAGGCAGGCTGTCCGTAGGCAGGAACACACAGCATGACTGCAGCTCCAACTGGAGAGGAGAGAGAAATAAGGAAGTCATAAAGTCTAAATCATTTTTAGTGAGCTACTCATGCCCTTGATGGATACTTTTAGAACATGTCTCCTTAATATTAAATCTCGCTTTCTGGCCTTGCCTCAGGTCACGGTTCTCTGTCCGTACTGTCAGCAGGCGTTTGGCTTTGGGGATTGGGGCGCCCTATTGTATGAAGAGGCTCTCTTCATCAGCTGTGTTCAGAGATGACCCCATAATTTCTTCTGAATGTGCATAAAGCAGGGTTGTAAACATTCTGTCCTTAAGACGATGATAGGACTCAACATGAGTCAGAGAGTGAGTCCCACCCTGCTCTGCACCAAACCTCACTGACTGTGTCTTCATGATGGAGAGCCTGAACAACTCTCCTTCTCTAACTTTAAATCTTTTTTTCAAAGGGTTTGAGACCAATTCCAGCTGCATTATCTCACACATATCTTTGTTCACCCCAAAAAATCAAGAAAATGTACAAGCCACTGGGTCAGTTACCAGTAGCATTAGCCAGTGAGTGTGAGGGCGGTGTCTTTTTCCACTGCGCTGATTTAAAAGAGCCAGAAAGAAGAGGAGAACAGGGCAGACAGCAGGTGCTGCCAGATACTGTGTGTGTGTGTGTGTGTGTGTGTCAGTCAGAGAGCTGCTCAGTTTAATGAGCTGCTACACTGTAATTTGTGTTTGGTACACACACACACACAATGAACAGACGCACACCCTCCACTGATGTTTGCAGAGAAATATGCCGCCTTTTGCTAATATCACACGCAGAAATGTTGGAACGCCTCTGAAGCCTCCGCCTGTATATGGAGGCTGGTTCCTCCTGCTTTAATGGGAGGGCAAGAATGTCAGAAAATAAAAAAAGCGTGATAGAGTGAATGAGAAACAGAGAAAAGGAGTATAAGAGAGAAAGAGCGAGAGATATGGTTACACTCTCATCTCACGCTGCTTCCTCTTTTGATTACTCTTCAAAGAGGGGTTTGAAATCGGAACACTTTTGCACACTGACACATCAGGCATGGGCCTTTTTAAGAGCCGGCACGCAGGAAGAAAATCCATTGACACTGCCTGGTCTGCTGCAGATCTTAGCGGGGTTAAGCTGTAAAGCAGGCAGACACACGGAACCTGCTGGCTGTAACGCTGTGACTCCGCCCTGCACCTTGAGCTCACTGCCGCAGGATAATGCTCCCCTGCTGGACCGCTTGCTTCAGTCACACTATTGCACATTACTCCTTCTTCTGCTCGGACAATGCCTCCATCATCAAAATGATTTTTGATTTTGCTAAAAACGTGGGAGTGGCAGTTAATGATGTATTTAGTGTAAGGCCCTTTCTATGTATACTGTAAAACCTTTTTTCCCTAAGTATGTCACAACTGAGCCCAGTGAAATTATATAAAATGTCTCGACGAGTGCCAAAAAAACAAGTGGCTTAAACTGAAACCAGAAAATATATTGTATTTTTATTTAATAACTTATTTACATATTACAATATTTTCAAAAAGTACTACAGTATAATTGACAGTTTAATAATTTACTAATCAACAGTTGTATACATCTGCATGTAGTATAATGTCTATGGAAAGGCTACTTCATACTTTAATAGAAAATTATACAAACTAATTTAAAATAAAACATATAGAAACAAACCCTTACATGTATACTTTCTTACAGTTTTAAATGGGTCCTTACAGAGCACACACACACGCACCAGTTCTGTTTTTTAAAGTTATTTTTTGGGGGCTTTTTGCATTTAATCGGATAGGACAGTGGAGAGTGACAGAAAAGTGGGAGAGAGAGTCAGGGTGGGATCCGGAAAGGACCACAGGTCGGGAATCGAACCCAGGTCGCCGGCGTACGGTGCAGGTGCCCCAGCCAGTTGCGCCACGGCCAGGGCCGCACACTACAGTTCTAACTACATGCCGCCGGATGTATCTGAACTAGTCTCTGTAGGATGGGTGACTCCATCTGTCACTACATATCAAAACTGATGAAAGCTGACCCCGGCTAAACACTAAAGGAAAGGGTTTGAGAAGACAACGCTTTTGAACTTTTTAATTGGCAATAGTTGGAAAATTACATATAAAGTACATTTAGTTTAAAATTACTATTCAGAAAGGGTCAGGTAGTTGTGCAACAAACTTTATGCCAGCCAAGTTTTTCTTTTTGGAAAAGCTTAACAAAGGAATGAGGGATTTATTTATCAAAAAGATGATTACCTCCCTTGTAATATATCAGAGCTACACAATGTGGCACCGACTGTACCAACGGACAATATAGTTTTTAGCTGAAGTGTGTACAATAAAACATAATGTAATTCCACTTATTGGTGGTTGATAAGAACTTTATATTGCTTTTCTGTTGCTCCCCATGGCAACGCAAAACCCAAGATGATGTCATGCGTATGGTAGCTACAGATGTGCCACATCAGTGAAACTCTGACAATAATCAGATAACATCTCACAGATGAAGAAGAAAGAGTTGAATGGCATTCACTGGGCATGGAGATAGCTGTTCTGGATGTTTACATTCAGGCAAAACGGCTCAAAATGCTTGAAAGGGCCTGACTATTTCATGGAAAAGAAAAGGGCCTGTCAGTCCTAAATTTGGGTGATAGAACAACAATCTTTATTTTTTTCTTTAATTATAGCTAATAAAAGCCACAAAAAGAGAGCAACAAACATGTTGTGATTTATAATGGAAGTGCATCTGAGGGCAGGGGAAAAAGAAACATTTGATTTTCTATTAAACGAAGAAGTTGAGCTCCACAGAGTAGAGACAAACAACAGTGAATTTGCCATATTGTGTGAGAATTCATGAGAGACTAGCAAAAATGACGAGTGATGAAGAGATACTAAGTACTCAGGATGCTTTAGAACAGTTAGTTCCATGAACCATGGCAACCTTGTGTGAGAGGAGGATGTATCCTGCTATCAGAAAAGCAGACAAAATAGGACCAAAAGAAATGTCCCTGGAAGAGGAAAGATCTCATCCTGGTGTGTAGGAAAGATATGAAATAAGTGAAATAAAAGTCTGGTCCTTTGTGAACACTGCATGACGAAGCAGAAATGTTAATGGTTTCCACCCTAATGGATTTGTGTTCAGGAAAAGTAATCCTTTGCCATGGAAATCCTCTACCTTCCCAGGCACAGGAAACATTCGGTAACGTAAAGGCAGAATATCAAACCTCCATTAAGAACAAGGTATGCTAAGATGTACTCAAATTAACGTCAAATATATTGTCTTATGATTGTAAATGCCAATCCTTGGTTCTCTGGTTGTCTCAACGCAGAAGGCGAACATGAACTCACTCCACCCTATTCCTGGGATTGTGCTGACAGAAAGTCACCCTGGTTAACATCCTCAAGGCTCCCCTCTGAGGTCTCATGTTAGAGCTGTGACGCAAACACACCAACACAGGGAGACAAAGGGGTAACAAAGGGCAAGAGGGGGGAGCACTGGCACTGTGCTGACAGATCCAAAGAGAGAAATAGTCTGAGGCCAGAATATCCCATACACATCACTGCTCTGAGCCCTGCCAAAACCACTGACAGCTCATCTCTCTGACCAATTTCATTACTAGTACCAATACCAGGCTCTGTCCCTGACACTGTTGAGGCCCGGCTGCTGGTGTCCAGGTCTCTTACCATCACCATTCATTGATTCAGGATGGAAATTCTGTGAAGAGAGATGCTATGACTGGAGCAAGGGGAAAAAAGGAAACCCTGAAGGAGGGCTGAGAGAAGAGCTGGTGGAAGCAGAGGGAAACCCAGTGTTTGTGAACGGTGGCAGGAAAGGAAAATCTCTGTACTAACAGGTCCAAGCAGAAAGGGAGAGAGTGTGTGTTTCATGTCACAGTTTCAGGTGTAAAAGTTCAGTGGAGGTTGTGCAGGGTCATGTTTGGTTTTCCACACACTTGTTAAACAGCTCTATAACAGGCCAATAAACAGAGCACTGGAAGCAGTTAGCGTGTGTGACAATGTCACCCTACTGTGAGCTGATGGACATGCCAGGTCAGTGTTTGTGTGTGTAAAAGAGAGAAAGCATGCTCAAAGTGACAGGACAGGAAACAGACAGGTATGCCACCTAAAACTCAACGCTAGGGAGGAAAAGAGACACATTTGCACTGTGTTACCCACAAGTGACTCATGAAGTTAGCAGAGTGAATTACATACTTTAAAGATAGTCAAAAAGTGTTTGGATTTTCCATGTGCAAGAAACTGAAAATATTGAATATTACTGACATTTTAAAAAAAAGTGTAAAACCCCTGAAAATGACAGTCCCAAGCCTATTGACTATTTGCAACAAAATGTTTGAAGGTTCTGTGATCACCCAATTTCTTAGCAATTTCAAGGGTGCTGCATCCCTGCGAGTTAAAGTCAGTTAAATCTCTGTTTTTTGGCCCAATTAGCCTGAGGAAAAGGAGCTGCTTAACAATTGTGCACACCTTGATATAGGGTGTTGATCTCCTTAGGCCACACCCTCCCACACATCATCTGATATGCTTAGATCCAAAACGCATTCAGGTTCATATATGGAGTTGAAAATATGCATAAAATAACGAAGTGGTCAAAATACTCGCTTGCCTAATAATTGTGCACACAGTGTGAGAACAGGAATGGACACAAATCATTTGAAAGCCAGAGGTATAATTGCAGTGTGGAATATCATAACATTACATTACTCCCCACATAAGGGAGACTCTAAATAATAACAAGTGAAAGAATACAGATTCAGGTTCACGTTGAAGCCTACTGAAGTTTAACATTGGTAGGTGTTATCATACAGTATGTCATTGTAGAAAGCTCACTGGGGAAAAGAGGAGTCAAAGAGTCATAATTGTTCTTATGTTTTGGCCAATGACATCATGTCCTGTCCCAGTGAAATGAAATCTTAAACATAACAATCGAGTTAACTGCAGGCAGCCTGGGACTGCAGTTCAGTTACCTTCTGCTCTAATAACAGAGTAATCCAGGAAAAAACACTGAGGGACATGAGTGTGTGTCTTTGTGTGTATTCAGGGCAGGTTGTATCACTCTATTAATATACATCAAAAACAACGGAAACCTTTCCAATTTTGACCAGGAAATCTCCGTAAAAAAAAGAAAGTTTGAAGCCAATCAACTCCTTATGACGCTGCACGTGGCAGCTTTTACTGTGAAAACAAGCTCAAATAACCCTTATACATTTACCAAAGCACACGTGTGTGTGCAGGTTCACATACTGAAAATGTAAACACACACAACATCCCGATCATATCACCAGCTGCAACAACCGTTATCAGACATTCAGAAGAGAATAGATTGAAGAAAATGTAAAAAAAAAAAAAACAAGACCCTGCAGAATTAACTTCTCCCGTCTTTTCTTTCTTCAAACAAGTGCTGCTTTGAGAGAGTCCCTGTCACGTTTTAATATACTTGCAGAGACTTGGTGCTGTTACCACTTCCTCTGAAGGATGGCACCTGCAACAGCAATGAACTCAGTTACACCACACAGCTGTAGCTATACGGTTTGAATTCTGCTGCTGGGTGTTGCATCCATTATATTCATTCTTCTAGTTTGGTGTAATATCAAGGACAGTTGTCCAAAAGCTGGGCTGATGGGAGACTCCCTGTTTAACATGATTTAAACAGCAGGATACTTCTGTTTCACATAGAGTAAGAGATGGAGCAGAGATTGCTTATGCTGGACTGATTTAAATCATTGCTGCTCTTTATAAATTCATCCCTGGTATGTAGAAAACATTCCTGGCTTGTTCATTTGGAGATGAGCGTGATAGATCTGACAGTACACAGCCATTAGGGGACGGGGACTAGCTGGAAATAATAAAAGAGTCTATATGTAGAATAAAAGGCGAGTGCTCTTCCGTTGAAACCTGAAAAAACCCCACAGGCCCAGAAAGTGAGACGGCCGGGTTTCTTGATGGACAGCAGGGTTATTTAGTAGGTGACCACTGCTTATCCAGAGACTTAAGCCTTGATCCCTTCCTCTTAGGCCTTTCAATGAACATGGCTCTTCTTACACTTTGATCTACAATCACAGTGACGCTAATTCAATCTGGATTCTGGATCAGGAATCCAGCTTATGCTGTCAGAAGTAAATAAATACTTCTAGAAACGAGACAGGCAAAGAAAAAAATAGAACTTTTTTTTCTTGATTAAACGGTAAGATGCCTGAAGACATTTTTTTTCTTTGTCTATTGGTTCCTTCTCATCCCTGTCTGGCGTCACATCACAGAGCTCTAAATATGGGATTGTTCCATTTTCTGAAGAAAGTTCTGCTCAGTTTTATTCTTGATTACTTCGGCACTCCATCAGCTAGAGTAAAGAATCCAGCCACATGTGTGGACCCTTCAGATCTTCCTGTCTTAATACCCCCAAAAACCGTCCCGTGCTTCCTCCTCTGCTGAGAAGCATTGGGAGTGTATGATCTGCCTTGTGTAGTATATCTCCCTTGAGTCTTTGTAAAGATGGTTTATCTGGTTCCAGCAGAGCAGGTTCTAATAGAGAGGAAGCTGAGGACCAAACACACTTAGGCTTTAAAAGGCTGGGGCCATGTGGAAATGGCCTATATAACCACAGGAGGCTCTTAGGAGCTGTCTGCCTCGCCAGTAAATGACAGAACAGTGAGGAAGACGGAGGACAGCCTGTCTACCCTGAAGAGCAGCTTCAGCCCAGAGTGCATTACTCTCACAGCGTCATTCTTAGAAGTACTATTAAATGTTTCAAACATGAAATGAGATTGCAGAAAAGGTAGTAAGACATGCCTTGTCTGAAAGAAAGAAACTACACAAGACTACTCTCAGTGCTTAAACAGATCAACACTATTCAACTATATTCAACTATTTTTTGAATGTTGTATGACCAAGATATATGCAAGGTGTCTTCTCTTCTAAAAAGCAGTTAGAGCAAGACAGCTGGGTTGCTACATTCATCTGACCGCATTAATTACAACGTCTGTGAGTCATCTATCTTAGACCAGCAGTAAAGCCGTGTCTGACATTTGTCCTGTGGTGCTGTGCTGTGGTCAGATCCGCTGTAAAGACATATTGTTTTCATATCTCTACAGGGAAGAGGAGCTTGGAGGCCCAAACTGTGCAGGCCTCAGCACAGCACAAACTGTAGGCCAAGATCTCTCTCTGTGGAGGGGCCGACATGTGAAGCACAAACAGACTTGCATATAAAACTTGCACAGACATTTTTTCCCTCATTCTCTGTAGTGCTAACTCTTTTTCGTATACACACATGAGCACACACACTAAGCAATCCAGGACACACAGGATATCACCCAGAGATAGAGAAGAGGAAATTAGAAACACCCTCCCAGCATCCCGGGTGAAAACATTTGCAACTCTGAAGCAGGAGAATCTCAGTGGAGAGATATGCAGCAAACGGAAAACACATCCTTTGTTTTTAAAAACCTGATACCTTTCCAAATGTAAACTTCCTGTGCCTGCACCAGACGGGACACTCTGTCTCCTCAGCGGCCGGTCAGATGAACAGAAAGAACACAGAGCAAAACCCCCCCGTCACTCTGGATAACCTTTTGCTCCCCCTTTCTTCTGCATATACTCCTGCATTTTCAACTTTGTCCAAAACCACATTTGGAGAAGTGAGCGAAATATTGTAAATAGTGTAAAAATAATGTAAATAGTGTCTCCCCGTAAATGAACATGATTAATGTGTCTCTCTGAAGATGACACTGTGCAGATGTGTGTGTGGTGAATACATGTACACAAATTAAGTTTTTCCTGCAACCTCACAAACAGCTTTCTTCCTGAAAGTCTATGAGAAAGGCATCTAAGCGTGATGCCCCCTGACAACAAATAGGCTGGGTCTCACCCACATGCTACCACAAGCAATAAGCTTGTGGCCTGGCACTCAAGCTCAGTCAGGCAGCCAGCCATCCCTGTGGCCCTGCATTCCTCTCTTCTAACACTGCTTACAGAAGCTGACAAGCGCTGGAGGTCTCCCTGGCCGAGGTGGAAATCTGCAAAAATAAACGCTTTAGGTGACATGAAGGCTTTGTTTGTTTTCTGCTGGCCCGGCTGTTTGTGTTAGCGCGGTGGGTTAATTGCGACTTTGATCGCTGCGTTTATTGATCCAACATTGGCCTTAGGAGTGCAGCCGGCCTGGACTGCCTTGCCTGCTCACACCCTAAACCTTAAACAATCACACCCGCCCCAGCATGGTGAGCCCCCCCAGACAGGGTCTTTGGAGTTCTGGTGTGATAGCTGAGCTCTCGCCTCAGCAGGGCCAGGGACCGTTAGGACGGGGAATTAGATTAGCCATTCATTGGGGATGGGGTGTATTTGAATGGGCTGAAGGTTGTGCAGTAGAATATGCAAGATACAGCTGACCACATGAAGTGGTCAGACTAATAATATGAGCTTGGCTTGGTTTAGCTACAGTAGTAGTGTGGCCAGACAGTGTTGCTCCAGGCCAGCTGAACAGAGTGGAAGTGGATGATTATGTTATGCAGTAAGTTATACTGGTCCAAGTTGGACCAAACGGTGATCGACTGCAGATGAAAAGAGATTTTATTTACTAACTCTGGCAGATATTCACCACTATTGATTGATGTTGCGTGACCGAACCAAGTAGGCCAAACTGGGCTGTTCTGTAGCTCAGCTGATCTGAGTCGACCTGTGTTTGGCATGGCATTCCCATCTGTCCAAAAAACAAAGGAAGGATGCATGCCCGCACAACTTAACTAAATTCAACTCCAAACAAGCTTACCAAAACACTTTCAGGAGACTGGGCTGAAAACCACCACCACCATTTCTCTCTGACAATTTCTAAAACAGCTCAATCTTGAAATATTAGCTGCTGTGAGTTTTTATCCTGATGAAAATCAGTTCCAGGTCTCTAGGCCCCTGAAGTTCAGGAGGTTACAGGCACAAGAGTATCAGGGTAAGCACTTTTCCAGTGCAGCCCAATGAGAGGGTCAAATTCGAATTCTGGCCACACATGCACATGAGCACTCCCTTCAACACACACGCACGCATGCTCACACACACAGTTTCTAACTCAGAAAACACCTAATGACACATCTTCTGTTTTGTTGTGCTGTCTTGATTTAGATCAGGCGACCAGAGAGGATAAGTGTGTAATCATGAGAGAATGTACACGCTTTCTCTCGCTCTCTCCTTCGTTTTCCCTGACTGCCTGGGCTATGTCATTCTCTTCCTTCTCCTTTCAAATTTGCTCTCCAGCTCCATTTTTGTATGGTGCATTTGTGCAGATTCACAGGAGAGACACTTTGTCCTGCCTTAAGCATGAACGTACAGCCAATCAGTACTTCATGCAGCGTTTCATTAGACACGTAGGGTCTACAGGTTATTTTCATGTCCCCTTCAACAGAAACCCTGCCATTCTCTGATGTACCACTGGGTGAAAATGCTGAATTCAGTCTGATCCAGAATTGCTGTTTGATTATCTGCTACTAAACTGTCCTGTATGTTTGGGGAGATAGAATGTGTCTTTACCAAACACATTTTCCAACCGGGGCTCAATGGTTGGCTTACAGACCTATTCAGGGTGGAGTTGGGGATGAATGTTATTTATATTACATGTGCAATGATTCACAATTGAAATTCCATCACCAGAATGATCCTCAGTGACCCACAGGGTTCAGGTCATGTTGATCTTTGAAAAGACAATTCCTGACCTTCATATATATTCATGGTGACACAAAGTTAACGTTGTACTTGCAAAACATTTGGAAATTGTGGGATCTGACAGCCAAAGAGGGTGAGGTGTTGAGTGGAGGGATGATAGGATGGAGGAGGGGGGCAGAGGATGAAGTAATGTGCCTGCAGAAGGCGCTCCAGCCGGGGGTCAAATCCTGTTCATGGAAACCATCTGGCCAGCTCCATCTGAGCCACACCAAACATCCAGCACTCATGATCTTCTGTTCTATCTCCCTCACATTCCTCCAGCAGTAAAAACCCACCTTCTGCCCACTTTTCATCTTCCTTTCCTCCTAACCTCCCTGTCTCCTATCCATCACTTTACCTTTCACCCCACTGCTTTTTCTCCTCCTCTTCTCTCAAAAAATATCCTACTCATTAATGCATGGCAGCTGCAGGGAGCAGTGTTACTTCATTTTTCCATGGCAACGCTCCCTCTGTTTCAGCAGATCCCATTTCAGTTTTGGTAGCAACGTGCTCCTTTGCCAGCGCTGTACACATTCATGTGTTAAATAGAAGGAATTATTGCAAAATTCCTGAAAGAGAATCACCGTACTGATCACTGGCAATTATTAATAGGGCCCAGAGAGAACATGGGAGTGTCATTTCTCAGCCCCCTAATCATGGGAGCAAAGCAAAGAGTTGAAGCAAGAGTAAAAATAAAGCATAGGATCAAGATACTTAGGGCAGTAGGCCGTTGATGATATGCCAGGCCTTCAGGCCTTATGTGAAGTGACTTCTAAAATAACTCCACCTGCACAGACTGTATGACCATGAGGCTTAGTTGCCTCTTCAGGGGAAATAACACATGCACACTCTGTACCTCGTGTATACTGCACTGATGATCTGTGCTGCATGTAACGTCATGCAGACTCCACCATCTTGGGCCTGAGGGACTCCGTTTGGATGCTGTGTCTCTCTGACCTCACCATGCCTGTTGCAGTGGTGCAACACACTGGCTCCAACACCCTCACTCAATGTCCTTTCCTTCCACTGACACACTCTCTCTTGATCTGATTTCATAACCAGTATTGAAGACTTTGGCACCCCTAATTGTCAAGGTGGGGATTCACAAGGCTTTATGTACGGCCTATTAGCTGCCATTCTGTCTCCATCATGGACAGTCCCTTGAAGAGATTAAAGGAAGTTGAGCCTTTAATTAATTTCAAATAATGATTCGCCCGTACACAGTTCAAGTGACTTTATGAGGCTCTGGTTGCAGCACTCAATTAAAGATAGAGCAACGTACTTATGGATTCAGATAGAACCCTTACCCTGCCTTATGGGCCATCACCAGGAATCAATGCTAGCTATTCCTGTCATTGTAAAAAAAAAAGGATGGAGAATAGAATGATTTTGGAGCAGAAAGCTACAAATGGAAACAGTGCATGTTCGGCTTTTTCCAGCTGCTATTCTGGTTCAAACCTTGAGTGGGAAATGTGTCTAAGACATTACATAAGCTGCACTCAGTATAGAGTCACAATAAAATGTAAAGTGCAGTGGGACATTTATTCTGAGGTTATGCTGTTTTTTGGGGTAAGATAAGTGATGATGCAGCAAAATGCATTAACCATTGAAATGTATGACTTTGTTTTCCCTCTGACACAATGTCTGTCCCATCAACTGCATCAGAAACTAGAACCAAGAGATGTATGGCCATTTATTATGTGTCCATATGTTTGAACTGTCATACGTGGTTTGAGCAGCTGTAGAATAAGTACATTTCTATCTTCAAATGTCGTTCCGTCACCTTAGCTTGATCCCTCGTGTTCCTCTCTCTTCCTTAAAAGAGGGAGAAAACTGCATGCCAAAATTGGGCACATGTGCAGCAGAAGTGTAAGTCATTAGGTATTCTGTTTAGACCACACTAAAATAAATGGAGTGGCTTGAATTTGGGGATATCCAAGGCCCGGGGTACCAGCTGTTGGGTCGTTCGGTTTGGTAGGCTTCCACTCCAATGTCAACAGGACAGACTGTTTCCTAATTACTGCTGCAGTACGTGGTGTGGTCCCAGGTCGCACAGCCGGAGGGGACAGAGGGAAGTGGAGGCAATGACGGGCTCAGCAAACTATTAGAGGGTTGAGTTAACTTTTGTGGAAGTACTGTAAACATCTCAATGGGCTGACATGAGACCTGGGCTCTGAAGCAGTATTTCAATTCACATCAATTCTTATGCGCAATGGCCTCTTTCATGTTTGACTGACATGGGTTTGTGTGGTCGAGGCAATAAGAATTAAGAAGAATTAAGAATGCTTGTTGGACTTCTGAATCTTCGATTATTGTTTACATGCATAGAGAAACAAGTCGCAGTCCAATGAAAGACTGATTTAGTTCACTGCACTTTGAATTCCATGGAATAGAGTATATCAGCTGCCATAATAATGGAAAACATTTGTACGCCTGTGATGCCAGGCCAACATCTACAACCCACACAGATGAATTGTTGACGGAATCAAGGTTATGGTCTCTGGAGGGATCGATGAGATGATAGTTGTTGACATCACCTTGTAACCATAACTTGTCTGACTGTTTGATGACAGTCAAAGGCTACAGTGAATTGTGGGATATCAGAAATCTTGATCAGGTCTCTTATCATGACAATATGATCCTAGTTTGAGTAATTCACCACTGTTATGATGTTTACACAGGTCACCAACATTAGTATATTTGAGAAGCAAAAGTTCTTAATAAATCAGCATGCACACAATGGAAGCACTTAAATATCCAGGCACATTTTAACAGGCGGACAGGGGCTCCAGCTAGCTAGACCACCACAAGGCAACAAGTGACGCTGCGTAAGCATCTGTATGTAGACCAGGTCGCTGGGTTAAGACTGGGCTGGGCTAAATATCAGCACATCTGAGAGATATATGAGGATTGACCTGTATTGGGATTCAAAGATTTAGTATCTATGTTTCAAAATACAGGATTGCAGAATGAAATATTTAGCCCTTTTCACTCTCCACACACACAATGTAGGTTGTTACCCAAATATCCAGGTAATTAATTATTTATAAGTAGCACTGGATTGTATTAAAAAAAAAAAAATGAAGTACAACTATATTTAATATAAGTGTTTTAAATTATAATGTAGTTGTTTTGTATTATGCTAAAATATAATTAAAAAGTATGTCTAAATGCAAGATCTTAAGCAGATTAGCATTATCAACAGTAAGTTTCCTTTCCTTTCCCAGACAGTTCAATCCTTACCGAAACATACATACATTCCAAGTTTCAAAGAATCATATTGAAAGAACAGCACATTCACTTTGAAGCTCACGATTATTTCAGCAGGGTGTTGAGTCCTATTGCAGTCCAATAGGAGACTTGCCCCTCCGCCCCAAACACAACATGTTAGAGACAAAACTTGCAAATCAAAGAGTGATAAACAACCTCAAAAGACCACCATCCAGAGGAAACGGGTATCTTGTACACCTGTAACATCAGTGCAACAATAAAAGCAGAGTTAGTGTGCTACCTGCAGAGTAAGGCGTTTCACAGCATCCCAGGCCTGGGCGATGAGCTCCTTCATCCTCTCCTCTGAGGTCGTCCATGACTCCCCTGCTGTGGTATCGGGCATCACTCTCATTGGGATGGACATAGGACGTGATTCTACAAAAAAAGACATTACTTCAGTGCTGTGTGTATCAAGCATAAATGTGAATTTGTTTTGTTCAGATTCCTGGTCCTGGGGTGAAGTAACCAAATTTACAACAGAAGTAGAACAGAGTATCTTGTGCTCTACTTTATATTAAATAAAATCAGTATAAAGGTACATGAGACTCTGTACTGCCTTTATGAACTCTATACTCTAATAATTAGCTTTTTTTCACATAAACAGTATCATGTTATATGATATTTAACTGACACTTCATTGAGGTGATGTAATGCTGACTCAGGTTTCTTGTCTCTTACAGTAGGCGAGAAAACCATGAGAACTGAGAAAATGCAATCACGCACACAGACTCTGATCTAGACATGACATATCCTAGTGTCCCTGCTGTGGTCCAGACGACGGTCGATTGTCTGCACTGACACTAATGGCAACAGCCAAGCACAGCAAGCACATGGTAACCACCACTCAATTAGCATTTAAACTGTATCAACCTGCAGCGCTCACAGAGAAGACACAGAGATAAAGGAACGAAGGGGAAGGATGGGAGGAGGGAGTGAGGCAGAACATACAGGTTAGCACGAGGTCTGTGTGTGTTAAAGTCATCAGGGTGTCACATGGAGACACATTCCATGATTTGAAGGTCTGCCTTGCTCAGCAGCTATATCCCACAGTTGTCATGAAACAGCGGTGAGGTCACAGCACCGGCGTGCCTTCTCAGACACCACACTCCAAAATATCACTAAAACAGCAGCATGGGTAGTCATGGCAACGAGTGTGTTGCCTGTGCAATGGACCAAAGAGATGGTTAGTTGTTCCCCTGGTTTGTTCTTCCCGTAGCAGACCTACCTTAATCTTGTGGGTATGAGGGTGAATGTGAGTGAGTAAGTGAGTAAGTGAGCGAGCGAGCGTGCGTGCGTGCGTCTGTCTGTCTGTCTGTCTGTCTGTCTGTCTGTCTGTCTGTCTGTCTGTCTGTCTGTCTGTCTGTCTGTCTGTCTGTCTGTCTGTCTGTCTGTCTGTCTGTCTGTCTGTCTGTGAGTGAGTGAGTGAGTGAGTGAGTGAGTGTGTGTGTGTCTGTCTCTTGTCTCTTGTCTGTCTGTCTGTCTGTCTGTCTGTGTGTCTGTCTGTGTGTGTGAGTCTGTCTGTCTGTGTGGGAGTGTGTGTGTGTGTGTGTGTGTGTTTGTGTGTTTCTGAGTGTGAGTGTGTGTGTGTATCATTGTGCCTGGCCTCACACACTCTTCATCCAGGTGCCTGTGGCATTCAGGGACTATGAAATTGGTCACGATGCAATCGGTGTTGCATCATAACGTACTGTGCACACGCCGTACAATTTGAACATTGGATTTCACACACTTTCAAATAGGCCTTCTATCTCATCCTTATTTGTCAGCCTTGTTTCAGTGAGTCTTGCACACAACAACTCTTGACTTAATGTCCGCACTCACAGACGTAAGGAATTGACTCTGACAGGGCAGATTGGGTTTCATGGTCTTCATGTCTCTGGGTGACTAATGTGCAGAGAGAGCTGTATTAACCGCTGTGATATCATTGGGTTGTCAATAGTGTGTTAGAGTATGCCCGTCACACCACATTATAGAGCTGGCCCGCGCTGCAGCTGTGCAGGGGATCCTTCCAGAACTGAGGCTCTCTGTCATGTGGCCCTGTTGTCTGGACTAAGGACACTTTCCCTCAGGGACAGGACATGCTCTGTGCTGTTGTGTGTTTATTTATGAAGTGCAGCAGGTTGTGATAAGGGTGTGTAAGATGCAATGTTCCATCAATGTCTGTCCACACAGAGGCATTTCTTTAAAGCGTGTTTATGATTTTAACTCTACCTTTACTTACGTCAATGACATGATTAACACGCCCCATACATCCAACAAAACAGTGCCTTAACATGTCAGACAATATGACACAAAACCGACCCAAACGAGTTCACACCTACGAATCTTAATGTAGACCCTGACCTACGTTCTGACCTTCGGGGACATCAAGCCTGCTCACACACCTTCCTATTCACCCAAATAATCAATCACACACCATGATGTTGTTAGCATGAGGGGGGAGTGGACCCTTCATGACCAGAAGTTTGAGACTGTTTTGCTGTGTGTGTGTGTGTGTGTGTGTGTGTGTGTGTGTGTGTGTGTGTGTGTGTGTGTGTGTGTGTGTGTGTGTGTGTGTTAATATTCTTACATGAGTAGGTATGCAGCATGCTACATGCACTATGAACTCACATAGAGCTGTACAACTAATTGTATAATGCACAACAAGCAGTGAGTATAATACATGTGGTAATAATTCCTGTTGGCTCACCAGCATCAGCAGACCATGAATCTCAGCCAACAATTGCAGCAATTACTATTAAATAAAACTTTTTACACCAACCTTCTTCTACCTTGCATTCAAATGTATACCATATTCAAATCGAGTCGTGTTCTAGAGGAACCCATCACTCTTTGTGGCCAGGCCTCAAAGTTGGTATACTTGCTGCAGTTTTCATCTAACAACCGGTTATTGCCCTAATCCTAGAGACCTTAATGCAAACTTTCACCTGAAGGAGATTAAGGAGAGGAGCTTTTTTTTCCTCTAGAAGGCAAGACTGTGCATGTCCTTCCCTGGAGAAAGTCTGTTAGGCCAATCAGAAAGTGTGTTACAGTACAGCAAAGGCAGAAACAATGCAAGGCCAGTCTGCGCTCCGATTTGTTTTAAATACCATTCCAGGACTCTGTTTGTTAATCCTGGGGTCATTATTTGGAATGAAACTGCCATATCTTGTTATAGTGACTTGGCGCCTGCCATTTCTGAAGGGAGGGGATTGAGAAAAAGAGAGGCAGGCAGGGACAGAGAATGAGAAAGACAGAGAGAACACAAGAGGTTGAAACTCAAGTGAAAGAGAAATATGACAGGAGCACCCAAAGCTCTTCAACCTGACCAGGCCTAACAAGTCCTGAGAGTCCTCTTAAAGTGGGGTTATTCCCCCTGTCTCATGCCATCTCAGCCATGTCCTCATGTTCACCCTCTTTAAGGCCCTTAGACGATGAAGGTTTTGGCCAAACTCTCCTTCCCTCCTCTGTTAGTTCTGACTCTCCCATCACTCCCTCCTTCTCTCTCAGTGTACAGTGAGATGGCCTGGTCACGCAGAGGCAGAATAACACTGCTGTGAAGTGTGTGGACACACTCATAAGACAAACTATCTCCTCTCTGTATCTCCTCTGTATCTCCACTCTGTATCTCCACTCTGTATCTCCTCTTTGTATCTCCTCTCTCCTCTGTATCTCCCCTCTGTATCTCCACTCTGTATCTCCTCTCTGTATCTCCTCTCTGTATCTCCTCTCTCCTCTATATCTCCACTCTGTATCTCCACTTTGTATCTCCTCTCTCCTCTATATCTCCTCTCTGTATCTCCTCTCTCCTCTCTGTATCTCCACTCTGTATCTCCTCTTTGTATCTCCTCTCTTTATCTCCTATCTCCTCTGTATCTCCACTCTGTATCTCCTCTTTGTATCTCCTCTCTGTATCTCCTCTTTGTATCTCCTCTCTCCTCTATATCTCCTCTCTGTATCTCCAATCTGTATCTCCGCTCTGTATCTCCTCTCTGTATCTCCACTCTGTTTTGCCACTCTGTATCTCCTCTTTGTATATCCTCTCTCCTCTATATCTCCTCTCTGTATCTCCTCTCTCCTCTATATCTCCTCTCTGTATCTCCACTCTGTATCTCCTCTCAGTATCTCCTTTCTCCTCCGTATCTCACCATTAAACAGCCTGATGGAGGGATTTCTGTATTTCCCCATGCCGCCTTCTATCTTTTTGGTATGTCCCCTTGTAAAATGGTTTATAGAGAGCTGAAGTGTTGTATATTCTGTTACAGCTGCGAGCAGAGGCAGAAATGGGGCTATTTAATAAACCTGCTGGCCTATTTGTTTTTGATGCTGGTAGGTGTTTATTTAAATATTTACATCACTCCATTTGTTACGGGGTTAATGAAGCAACCATGAAAACAGAGGACTGCATTTATTATCTTGCCCATTCCTACACAAACTGAATCCATGAACACACTGCATGCTATCTCCTCCTGCCAGCTCTGTAGAGGAAGCACTTCTGTGGCTCGGGGCCTGATTGTGCGTCGACCAATCAGAAGGGCAGCAGGTATATCCCAGCCTCTGCAGCCCAGCAGAAATGTAACCCCAAATTGCTCCCGTAGGCATGTCTATGGTACTGAAGTGTATGTAATTTCTTCTGCATAAAAGTGTCAGCTAAATAGACTGAGACGGTCATGATATTTGATTTTTTGTTTCATTATCCTGTATTACTATTTATTTTTTTAACAGTTTTTATTTCAGTTTCAATTTCATTATAAATGATCACGTTTTACTTATTATTACACTTATTCTACAGGTTTTAACCACTTAATTGTGTAGAAATGTTTTCCTAGCTTAACAATAGATGGATGGATGGATGGATGGATGGATGGATGGGACAGACAAGGCAGACGGACAGACAGACAGACAGATAGACACTTTATTGATCCCAAATTGAGAAATTATTGTGTTACAGGAGCACTGTGTTCAGGTATTAATATGTAAAAAGAAATTGAATAATGTTTAGACATAATAACTTTAAAAATCAAATCAGAAGATAAATATAAATATAAAATATGAACATATCTACAGTAAGACATACAGCTCTGGAAAAAAAGAGACCACTCCACATTTGTCTTAAAGCTTTATCGCTACATGTATGGCAGCCATTCCAGTGTCTGTTGAATTCCAACACAGAGAAAAAATCTCAGTAGTTTAAAGAATAAAATAAAATAAAAAATAATTGACTCAAAGACATACCTATAAATAATCAAACAAGAGAAAATGATAATGCTGAAGTGGTCGCTTAACTTTTTCCACGGCTGTGTATCACACACAACACACAATATAAAATATACCGGATACATTAAAAGGATCTATAAAAGACCAAAGAAAAGCTGCTGTAACAGAAGTATAGATTTATATTCAGAAGAAAGTATATACATTTAAATTGATCAAATGATTTAAGGTGACCATCATCCTGTATCATTTGGAAAACTATTATCATGGGTCTTCTCTTGCTTCACTTTCCATCTTTGTATTTGTCCCGCCTTTTTGATTGTCTGCCCTGCTGTGTCTTTATGGGCCCTGTGTTTTCTTGCAGTGCAATAAGTCTGTAAAGATGTCTGTCTCCGAATTCGCTCTCTGTCAGTCATCATACCAGATGTCAATGTTGTCTGTCGTCATTGTCTTCCCCGTTGTGCTGAAGCATGTTCCTGTACCTCCATTATTCCTGGTGTCATCCTTGTTTGTCTTTTCCTACTTTTCCTTTGTTTTACCTTGCATGCTGTTTCATTTCATAAATATCCCTTTTGTTTCTACCTTTATACCTGAATCCCTTCCAAAGACAAACAAAAAGAGAAGTGTAAAGAGGACCACACACTTCCCATGGCATTCTTCATCACACGCTTTATCATCAGAAATCAGCCTTACATAACAATTCTCAATAAAAAGCTGACCAAAGCCGAGGTAGAAAGGTGATTTTCTGCCAGCCAGACCATTACACAACTATTACAAATTAAAACATTAGGACATGTCTTCTTAGACTCCTATCCCCTCCTGTTATCTCTCATCTGATCTAAGCCCCCACCTGCTGCCCATTAGGTCCCCCCGGCTCCTCTCACTTCAACCTCAGGAGCCACAGCCTACATCCACCAGGCCTTGCACACTTATCATTCATGAAAGCAGGAAAGGATACATAAGGACATGTGTATCCCTCCACAAGAGATCTGAGTCTGGGCTCCTCAGTGTTCAGGGGCCAGAGACATCTCAGCAAGTACGGTCCCCTACTGACTACCACAATGTTTCCCGGGGGGAGGGCTCCTATCTCATTATTTGTTCTTGTTTTTCTTTCCCTACTCCAACCATCATTACCCTTGATAAATTATTGACTTTACCAGAAAAATTAAACTACATAAATAACTCCACAATGAAAATATTATCCCACTCTGCGGAGCGCAGAGCAGCCAATAAAAACCTGCCTGACTTCCATCAGGCTACTTTGGCTTGGATTAGAGAAATGCATGACTGTGTATTTCTGCATGAAGTCCTCTCATCAGTTATTTCTCTTTCTTTTATACATGTGTATACACATGTATTTATTAGTTTTGTTCCGCTCTTTCTTCCTCCAAATATATTGAATTATGGCTTTACCCAATATATACAGTATGTCTCTAAAGCATGGAACATGGACATTCTTTCCTGTTCCAAATCTTTTTACTGACCCCTCACAGTCCAGAAAACAGACAGACGTTGCGATGCAGCTCACATTCTTGACAAGCACCAGATATTGTCTTCTACATCGAATATTGACAAAAGCAATATGGCACATGTTTACATGTCCCTCCCTTTCTAGTCCTCACAACAAACAGCTAAATGACATCTGGTGCGATCAGCCAGACCACAAGCAGACAGGAATTAGATTTGTGTTCCAACCTGAAGGAAGCACAGCCTGATCACAGGGACAGGTTGGAAGTGAAAGCAGTATGTTTTCAGAACGCCAACGGCTAATTTTAGGATTGAAAAAGAAAGCCAGTGAGATCATTCCTCTGGTAGATGTTAGAACAATGAGAAGCTCGGGACTCGGGAGGCTCTCCATCAGAAACACAAGGCTGCTGCCAACAAGAACATTCATTAGGGACAAATAAAGAAAATACTTAGAGGCGAGTTTTATGAGAAGCAATTTGTGGCGTAATTGTGTGGGCAGACATAAATCAAGCTCAAACTGAGGAGAAACAACTTGTTTTTAGAGTTGCTGTACCACAGCCCATATTGTAAAGGATAATCACACAAAAACACTGTTCACACGTTTGATGATGTTACTAAGCAATAACCAAACAAACCCCTGATGTGTGCTCAATGATCTTGTGTTAACCTCTTTATAATGTAGTCAAATAAATCAGACTCTAGTTTATCCACCAGATTATTAAGTCAGACTATAAAAACATTCAGAAATATTAACTATTATAAAAGCCAACCAGAGCCATAGATTTATAAAAATCTAGAATTAATTTCAAATAAATCATAGTATGTGTCCAGTTTGTTTTTGGCTTTATTAAAAACAAAACTGTTCAAAATAAAATTAAGATTTCTTATGTGAAAGAGAGCCAATCTTAACAGTTTTTTTTTTTTTTAACAGAACCACAAGGTCTGCCCTAAGAAGGGATTGTGTAGTCCCTCTTAGGTCCAGTTCCTTTGGTAAACTGTGCTTCTCTGTGAGGGCTTCCCAACTTTGGAACACATACCAATACAGATAAGGAATAGAACCTTCTATCACACATTTAACCATTCTTTTAAGAACTGGCTTTTAAGCAATCAAAAATGTGAAATTTTAACTGCATAGTATGATAGTATTTAATCTGTTTGCATTTTTGTCTGCTCCTATTTATTGTTATGTTGTTGTATGTTGCTGTGTGTAGTTTGTTTTTTAATTATGTTTTTTTTATTTCTCTTGTCTTTTTGTGGTTATTCGAACATCTTGCCAAAGGACTACAGTTGAAAATGAGCCTGCTGGCTGCCATTGGCAAATGTACAGAAACGTTGATCAATGTGCACTGTCCTTTAAATAAATACATAAAGTAAAATGAAATGAAATAACATGAAAATACATTTAATATCTGTTACCATGTGGTGTGTATCTCCCGGAGCTTCGGTGAATTCAGCCTGTTGGTTTTGAGAGGCAGTGGTGTCCTGTAACATGTACCCTGTATACATACTTCACATGTGAAAGGACCAAAGCCAGAAAGGAAGAGAGACAGAGGGAAATGTTCTGTTGCCAAATGGAATTGAATGGATATGGGTTCTGAGACGGTACTGGGCACACACAGCCCCTGCATGATATCACCTTGCCCTCAGTGCTTTCTGGGAAAGTTTCTGCAGTGAGCTGGCTCTGTGTGTCTCTGTATATTTGCCTACACATTAACAGGCACCTTACAAAAGCCTAGAGGAAAGTCCCCGTTGATTACGAGGAAACTGTAGCTAGGCTGAGTGTGGTAACAAAACAACATAACACTCTCTTTACATCATAAAAGTGCCAGGCATGTGTTCAAATGGCCAATTGGAAGCAGGGACATCTAGCCATTGCAATTGTTCTGAGGAGGCTTTGAACTGCTAAAAGCTCTGAAAATGATTTTCTTCATGTGGATTATGATTTATTCTGTATTTCCTCATGGTAATTTCTATGGGGAAATCAATAGCTCCAGTGGAAAACTTTGATAATCAATAGGCACAGAAAGAGGCGGCTCTGGCCAATTTATGATCTGGCGGAACAAAACACAGCTCCATATCAATACTCCATATATCCAGCTATAGGAGTCATTGTATCTCATAATACTATTTCAGACAACCACAATATGGAAATAGCAAAGCCTTTACTTATTTTTTTTAATTGACGACTGAAGTTCATGGGAATACACAATGCAGGCTTCAGACCATCTCGGGCGGCAGGAAGGCCAAAGTGCACTCAGGGAGGATCAGTAGTAACAGTATTGTGCAAGTTTTCTATGAAGATTTTGGGAAGAATGCACACACTACTGTATAGGATCTATCAGCATTCCAGAAACATTATAATTGTTATCAGATAAATAAGTAGTTTAGAATACTTAAAATCAGCAGCCCTCTACAAACGACCAAAGGGAAAGCTTAACGAGAGCATCCTGATGAAATACAAACATTACAAGAACGCATAGGCTAAATATTTAAGTAATATGCTTAAGGTTGATTAATTTCCAATAAAATACCAGTGTTATGGTTCCTATGAGAACCTGGTGATCCTCCTGAAGCTGAAGGGCAGGCCCCACCAGAGGCAGTCTGCCAGTCTGATGAGTTTATTCCTTGCGCCTCCCTATGAATGGCAGTTCAAACACATGTTGACTCCAACTGGCAAACAACCTGCATATATCTCTCATAAAATTTCATTCGCAGTGATTAAAACCCACTAAAAGTCCCTTGACAGATGATATACCGGAAATATGTTAAATCAACCTTGTGATATACCTGGACATTTATTTGAAAACATGTTAAAACAAGAACTTTGGAGCTTTTGAGGAAAAGGCCACATGATCCATCCATCCATCCATCCATCCATCCATCCATCTTCTCCCGCTTATCAGTCAGGGTCGCGGAGGTAACAGCTCCAGCAGAGAGCCCCAAACCTTCCTTTCCCTGGCCACATCAACCAGCTCTGACTGGGGGATTCAAAGGCGCTCCCAGGCCAGCGAAGAGATATAATCCCTCCACCTGGTCCTAGGTCTACCCCTCGGTCTCTTCCCAGCTGGACGTGCCTGGAACACCTCCCTAGGGAGGCGCCCAGGTGGCATCCTCACAAGGTGCCCGAACCACCTCAACTGGCTCCTTTCAACGCGAAGGAGCAGCGGTTCTACTCCGAGTCCCTCCCGGATGACTGAACTTCTCACCTTATCCCTAAGGGAGATGCCAGCCACCCTGCGGAGAAATCCCATTTTGGCCGCTTGTATCCGCGATCTCGTTCTTTCGGTCATGACCCATCCTTCATGACCATAGGTGAGGGTAGGAAGGAAAATGGCCCGGTAGACAGAGAGCTTTGCCTTCTGGCTCAGCTCTCTTTTCGTCAAAACGGTGCGGTAAAGCGACTGCAGTACTGCTCCCGCTGCTCAGATTCTCCGGCCCATCTCACGCTCCATTGTTCCCTCACTCGAGAACAAGACCCCGAGATACTTGAACTCCTTCACTTGGGGTAAGGCTTCATTCTCTACCTGGAGTGGACAGTCCATCGGTTTCCTGCTGAGAACCATGGCCTCAGATTTGGAGGTGCTGATCCTCATCCCAGCCGCTTCACACTCTGCCACAAACCAATCCAGTGAGTGCTGAAGGTCACATACTGATGAAGCCATTAGGACCACATCATCTGCAAAAAGCAGTGGTGCAATCCTTAGCCCACCGAACTGCAGACCCCCTCCCCCACGACTACGCCTCGAAATCCTGTCCATGAATATCACAAACAGGATTGGTGACAAAGCGCAGCCCTGGCGGAGGCCAACCCTCACTGGAAATCAGTCCGACGTGCTACCGAGGACCCGGACACAGCTCTCGCTTTGGGAGTACAGAGATTGGATGGCCCTGAGTAGAGACCCCCTCACCCCATACTCCCGCAGCACCTCCCACAGTATCTCCCTGGGAACCCGGTCATACGCCTTCTCCAAATCCACAAAGCACATGTAGACCGGATGAGCGTACTCCCAGGCCCCCTCCAGGATCTTTGCGAGAGTGAAAAGCTGGTCCGTTGTTCCACGACCAGGACGAAAACCGCATTGTTCCTTTTCAATCTGAGGTTCGACAATCGGCCGGACCCTCCTTTCCAGCACCTTAAAGTAAACTTTCCCGGGGAGGCTGAGTAATGTGATGCCTCTGTAATTGGCACACACCCTCTGATCCCCCTTTTTAAAAAGAGGAACCACCACCCCGGTCTGCCACTCGGTACTGTTTCCAACTTCCACACAATGTTGATGAGTCGTGTCAACCATGACAGTCCCTCAACACCCAGAGCCTTCAGCATTTCTGGGCGGATCTCATCCACCCCCGGGGCTTTGCCACTGTGGAGGTGTTTGAATACCTCAGTGACTTCGCCCCGTGAGATTGGAGTTGATCCCCCTTCATACTCCAGCTCCGCCTCTAACATAGAGGGTGGAGTTGTCGGGTTCAGAAGTTCTTCAAAGTGCTCGTTCCACCGCCCTAACACCCTATCAGTTGAGATCAACAGCGTCCCATCCTTACTGTACACAGTTTGGATGGTTCCCTGCTTCCCCCTCCTGAGGTGTCGGACGGTTTTCCAGAACAACTTTGGTGCCGACCGAAAGTCCTTCTCCATGGCTTCTCCGAACTTCTCCCACACCCGCTGCTTTGGCTCGGCCACAGCTGAGGCTGCTGCCCTTTGGGCCTGTCGATACCTTGCAACTGCATCAGGAGTACCCAGGGATAACATATAGCGGAAGGCCTCCTTCTTCAGTCGGATGGCTTCCCTGACCACCGGTGTCCACCAGGAGGTTCAAGGGTTACCGCCCCTTGAGGCACCTAAGACCTTGAGACCATAGCTCCCCGCCGCAGCTTCAGCAATGGATGGATGGTTGGAGATGGATCTTTAGAGCACCTAATTCCAATCATAACATGTTAGATGTCAGCAACTCATGAGGTGACTGGGGGGGGGCTTTACAAGGCAAAATCCACCCTAACAACAGAATTCACATATAGGATACCCATGAATAAAAAAAGTCCTCTAACCCTTTAGTCAAACTGAGAACAGTAATGGGAATAACATGATGTGACCACAGATTACATAAACAATATATTCAATAGGAAACTAAATATCTGCAAATATTTCTCCAGATATCATGTTTCTATGTGTTGAGAAGTATCGCACTGTGGCCATCAAAGCCTGACGAATATGAAGAATTAACATGGAGACGGAACAGGATTCCATTTATGAATCTATAGAAGTGTTTGAAGTATCCCCACAACCCCAGAAGACGTTGGGAGATCCGATTCTTTATCATTGGCCCATTTGAAGAGTGAACTCATCTTCACATTCAAAGAAATAAAATAGTTAATCCCAGGAAGGATATATTGTTATGTACCAAGGTGGTATGGAAGGAAATGCAATACTTGCTGCGCTGTCCTCCTCTGTTGTTGAGCCTCAGCCTATAATGATCTCCTGACTGCAGGGAGGCTCATTGTTTCACCATGATTAAAACCACAAGGGCTGCATGCCTCTGCCCTTTGCCTTTCCTGATTGCTCGCGGAAACAATTTGTAACTTTTCATTAAATCTACTCCTGTAACACTGCAGTTATTCCCATAGAACACGCTGTACATTCATCTGCAAGTGCTATTCCAACATAAAGCCTCGGAGCGGGGGCACTGAGGCTTAGATTTCAACAGAATACACTCCCAGCATATAGTGACTACAAACTTGTTTTCAATTTCCAAGAGAAATATTTGGATAAGAAAAAGCTTGAGTCTGAGATGGTATACACATGTTTTTTAACATACTAATAAGAGAGAGAAAATAAAGAATAAACCCATACTGGTCCCACAGAGGGGAAATGCACATTCTGCATTTGAACCATCCTAGTGTTAGGAGCAGTGGGCTGCCATATGTAACGAGCCCGGGGAGCAGTGTAGGGAACAGTGCCTTGCTCAGGGACACCTCGGTAGCACCTGGTCTTTCGGGGAGTTG
The DNA here is from genome assembly GCF_036324505.1 of Eleginops maclovinus. Lineage (NCBI taxonomy): Eukaryota > Metazoa > Chordata > Actinopteri > Perciformes > Eleginopidae > Eleginops > Eleginops maclovinus. The sequence continues at coordinate 26,819,339 of NC_086351.1, forward strand.
AACCGGTGACATCCCAGTTCTCAAGCCAAGTCCCTACGGACTTCGCCACCACCGCCCCATCTAATCCAGTTAGATTGCACCAACTTGCCTTATACAAATAGGTAAAACCCTAAACACTATTCATCACAGGTTCCTGATCACTTCAACAGCTAACACAATGTGTGAATGCGTGTGTCGTCAGTTTATTCAAAAATCAGGCTGAGGATTTGTTTTCAGTCATCTACAAACACCTGTTTGTCAGACGGAGACAACACTGCGGAGAGCATGACTAAGAGTGAAAAAAAGTTCAATAGGGAAAGACAAACAGACAGCTCCCCACACAGAGAGACATCTTCACAAACAGGAAAATCAAGAAGTTGGGAAGCAGACGACCAGCCACTGAGTGAGCCAGCTGGTGGATAGGATGCACATCAACAGCCGGTCATCTATAGAAAGAGTGCTGCTGAGAAACTGCAGCCTGACTCAGATATGCATTTAGTGTTGGAGCCAAGGTGAATGCTTACTGAAGACCCCTCATGAGAGAGAATATACTGTAGAGATGTGAGTAAGCAAAGGTGCTATGGAAAAGCCATTAGTGCAGATTTTGAATGAAAAAAGGAGGGAAAACCAGAAGGAAGAGGGGCACAAGCTTTCAGCTTTGAGCTTTTAAAGCAAGGATAGAACCCTAATGGCCCTTCTTAGACTTTAAAATGTCAAAGGAGCGTTTTTCCTATCAAAACACTTGACAGGGGGGGACGTCATACACGTGAAATGTCATTTACAGCTACAGGATGACTTCACCCAAAACAGGGATTCATCACTGCTGCTCAGAACACATTTCTCATGGACACAAAAGAAAGAAAAAAGACATACAACCACTTGCTTATTTCCCCTGACTGTTCACTGCGATGATTTGGCAAATAATGTTTCAAATGTTAGAGTGCTTAGAGGACCTGGACCCTAGACACTCCGAGAGTCGAACAGTAGATGCTGGGAAGACCTTCTTTATTTCCTCCTCCTTTTATTATGCTTACTGTAAACTAATTCAGTTACACAATGCTAGAAGTTCCATTGAATCACATTAATTAAATATCTATAGGGGAACACGAGAGGGAGGGGCTGGGCTATTACGAACATAAATAGACCACATGAGCATTAAATAAAAAACATTTCTGCAGTCAGTAAGGCTCTGTGTTGTATCAAGGACAGCTCCTTAACAGACTGCCTGCTCCAGCCATCCTCCTGGTGGAATAATACATTTGTAAAGTGTGTGTGTTTGCTTGGTATTTTTTCTGATAATTTCCCCTGAGGTCCACTAAACAGATTCATCACACTGATAAAACAAATTCCATTTCAAGGTTTTTGTGTAGTGCATTGGTGCAGTAGAGACATTGCCAGTAGCTATATTTCTCTTTCCCTGACCTGCGACCATCAACAAAAGCTCATGGATACTGTTAGTGTCGAGGTTAATCTCACACTAAAGCAAAAATCCAAATCTGGCACGAGATCCTGAACTGTATCTATCCACCATCAACTCCTCCTCCTTTCCTTTGTATTCCCATTCTGTGCATCTTCAGTCAAAGGGTTCAGATTTTCCTACTGAGAAAACTAGGAGTGCTAGTGAATTCAAAGGAAGGACCATAGCAATGCTACATGAGGGTGGGAGTGTCTCTGTGTATATGTACAGTATGTATAACCCTGTATGAGTGTTTCTAAATGAATGTGCGTCCTGAAATGAACAGGTATTCTGTGAAGTTGTGTGTGTGCTCTTAACGTGTTTGTTCTGAACAGGGGGGGCCCAGAAAGCGGAAAGCTGGCATGGAGGCAGGCTCCACACAGCCAAGCCACTCATCTATTCTGGGCATCCAGAGCCCACAGTTCTACGAGCAGGAGAGGAAAACAGAATATGTGATGTCCTCTGAGGAACTGGTTCACTCAGGTGTCAGCGAACTGCAGTGTGTTATGTAATAATAAGAAAAAAGATGATTTCCTGACATAGAAAGAAGATAAAAAATGTTGTGAAATATTGTTATTCAATTTTGGCAGACCACATCCTTAAACATAGAAACAGTGGTACTTTTTTCAAATAGCAAGGGGAAAGTAAATGCAGTTTCCATTTGTACATTAATTCTTACATCACATCTGAAAACAAACACTGAGAGAAGATCTGTGTGTCTGATGCCCTTCAGCTGATGTAATGTTATTGTATGAAGACCAATCAGAGCAGTATCTTGAAAAGTGTACCCATGGCGGGAAACCTACCTGTCACTGTTTTAGTTTTGAGAGGGCTGCTGGCATAGTCAGAGGCCTGGTTGGAGGGTAGTTTTGGGGGGGGTGCACTCCCCACCGACACCTCATCCTCTCTCCTCTTTGCCAGAAGAACTGAACCTGGAGCCTGCAATGACATCAAAGCATGACTGAGCACCAACAGTAACCATGGGAAAGGAGCCATGTTGTTTTCTGTACCATAACTGCAATGACTCAGCAAATACTCAGTCTTTTAAAAAACAGCATGTTATCAAGAGACAGAGCACGAATGTTGTTATGGATTGATTAAGTAATAATGACCTGTAGATAACTCTAGACACCATCACAGATCTGGGTTACCCAGACAACGCAATGCATAATGCAAAGCACACCAAGGGTGGGGGGGGGGGCAGAAATACAAATGCAGTGGAACACAACAGAGGCCTCCAACACCAACAGGGATAGGGCTAGTGACAGCACGCTGTTGTTTTTGAGCAGTCTCCCATGCTGCTGGCACACACACACACACACACACACACACACACACACACACACACACACACACACACACACACACACACACACACACACACACACACACACACACACACACACACACACACACACACACACACACACACACACACACACACACACACACACACACAAAAAGATGCAGTTGTGTTTGCCTTACTGGGTCGGGACCCAAGGCTGGTTGTGGTTAGATGTAAAATATGGTTCCAAAATGACATCATGTTTTTCAAACTACTGACTAGAGGAATGATGCCAAAAACAAAAGACAAGAAAATATTCTTGACACTAAAATACATTTAGGTTCATGTGGTTGAAGGAAATGCCAGATAATTAAAAACAAATTGTATAATTCAGTTTCTACACTTCATGGAAAATATGCTTAGCTACATTTGAATATGAAATGCTACAGTACATAGGCAGCTCACCCAATGACCACCACTCATTCCTGGTGGATGACATGTTATGAGCTAACCTCTTGTATCACACACACTGAGGGGGGTGAAGACAGCCAGAGCAAGTGTTTGGTTCCAATTATTTTTTTCTTCCTCTTTCTTTGTATTACCCGTTTCCCGGTCAGGCTCCCTCTACCTCTCTGATTGGTTTCCTGTCTGTGTATCCTGCTCTGGTAGTTTCAGTTGACATTTATATTAACTCTCCTCTGCACCTTCTTAACGCTGCCCTGCTTTTCTGTTGTCTCCCTTGACTTCCAAACATTCTTTATCACTCCAATGCTTGACACACACATCGTTATTCCCTTGTCCATCTTTCTTAAGTTCCTTGTTGCTCATCTTTTCCTCCTCCAACAGGTCATGGTCCTCTCCTCTGTCCTTCACGGGCTGATGTGTGGCCTCTAGCTGAAGGACTCGTCTAAACCAGCAGAGCCTTGAGAAGTGGCCCTGACAAGCAGCTGAGCTCACAGAAACACACACATGATTACAAGCACAAACACACTCAGCCCGCGCACACACACACACACACACACACACACACACACACACACACACACACACACACACACACACACACACACACACACACACACACACACACACACACACACACACAGCAGTGCTGTGTATCCTTCACACTGGCAGCAGTTCAACTCGTAACATCTGTTTACCACTGTACAGCAATAAGCTCAAGAGTAAGGAGTTGGTGCAATTAACTCCCTCTTTCTTTGTCCGTCACACACACATATGCTGACAGCCGTTCCAAACTGCAGGAGGCATGAAGCAGAGCAAGTTGTTGAAAAAAAAATATGATACTTTCATGTACTATATATATTTATGTGCCTTTATGGGGGGAACCTGTGTTTTATCCCAGGCAATCAAACTGAGCATGTCTGCATGTGTGTACGGTGTGTGTGTAGTGTAGGCACAGAGCATTCAATGTCCATAACCATCACCATGACCCCTGTCAAATAAATAGAGAGAGAGTAGATGGAAGACAGGGAGCAGAGCACATGGAAAAAGGTAGCAGGGAAAGCAATGGAGCGGGAGGGAGGGAGGGAGTGGACATCTACATTCCCTTCAGGCTCTTGTCCAGAGCCGGTAAGAATCAGTGCAGCAGTAGAATATGCTGCAGGTAGGTTTGTATTAATACAAATGACTTGTTCAAGTTAAACAAGTGGAACATCAGCAGTAAAACATGAGGGTCCGGTACCTGCTGCCGGCTGCTCCCTCTCGGAAGCTGGTACAACATCCATGTGCAGAAAACCGGGTCCACATTTACAGATATGCCCTGGACACTGACCAGCAGGACTGCACCTAGACAACACAGAGAAAACAGATCAGAGACGTGGAAAACAAACAGACTTCAATGGCATTGGGAGATAAGAGACTTCAGCCGAGGTCAACGATGCAATCAGGTTCCCTGCTGATGGTCCCATTCCATCGAGTTGGAATGGTTTTTTTCTTCCAACTTGGGTGTGATTATAAGCTTTAAGTCTTAATGTGGAAGCAACACGGCTGTTAAAACCCGATGGGTTGTAATTCTTTTGATTAAAGCTTTGATGTCGTCATCTCATTGAATCAATTGAAGGTAATAACCAACAAAATAAAGTGACATAGGGCTACTCTGACGGAGTCTCTCCTGACCTGCTGGTGGGTATGCAGCCGGCTTGATGGAGCAAAGCAGGGAGCACAGTTTGTTTCAATTGCACCATTCGAAGTAGAATCACACTAAGCCAAGAATAACATTTTCTTTTGATACATTTCTATGACACTCGAGCCTTTCTCTGGGTTTTGGTTTACTCTTAAATAATAATCTTTACCAACAATAAGCAGACCCTGAGGTAATGCATTAGGATCCTATCAATAATGATTCCCATGCCGGCAGGATTAGCGCAGGGTCTCTGGCGTGCTGTGGAATGTCCCAGCATGACGATAGGAGGATGTTTCAGCTCTAGAAGGACTTTCAGCAGTTAAATGCAGCTTTGGACAGAACCCCGGTCTTCTGTTTCAGGCCCTGAGGCAAAGTGCTAAAGTGTGTAAGTCTAAATGTGTGTGTGCACTTCACCTTCCACAAAGCCTGATTGCTTGTTGCTTTGCCTTACATTTAAGAGTCTGTAAAGCATGGACAAAGCACACACACACACACACACACACACACGCCCGTGTGTGTGTGAGTGTGAGTGTGAGTGTGAGTGTGAGTGTGTGTGTGCTTGTGTGTGCTTGTATGTGCTTGTGTGTGCTTGTGTGTGCTTGTGTGAGTGTTAGCAATATCAAGTAAATGTGTGTGAGTAAAAAGTAATTTGTGTGTGTGTGCAATACAGTATGATGTCATGGTGTACGCATGTATCGTGTGTGTAAGTCTACTTATTTACCAGGTTTATTTCAGTCCTCAGCTATGTTTTCTTTTTGGAACAAAATGATTTCTGGGCAAAGGGGAAACCTTTTCGCTGGATCAAGTCAAACTGACACATTTCTTCCTTTATGATTCCCCATTACCTCCTTCCACTGTCTCCCTAAAAACAGCCAGACTGGCATTTGTACCCATTCTAGAACACTCAGTTACCTCATTCAGCCTTCATGCATACCTCGCCAACACAAACGCTATTCTCAGACTTGTATCCTTCATTGCCCCCCTTTATTTTACCCTTCCTTCTGAAACCATATCTCCACCCTTCCTTGTCATCCTACATCCACTTCTTCCCCCCTCCTCCCGATGAAGAATCACAACCTCAGCCCTGTGGCTTGAACTCATATACTACAGTGTGGCTGCTTAATAGGCTTTGGCTGTGGCTGTGTGCTGGGGCCTGACATGGAGTAGTTTCATAACAGCCCGGAACAGCTAGAGCCCCGTGAGGCTGGGAATGGGCTGAGCAAGATGTATTCAATGAATTGACCTATGGGATGCACTGAGCATGACAAAGCACATTCAGCAGACATGAATCATATCACAATAAATCATATTAGTTACTAGATGGATGGTTTATTTAAAAGTTATTGCTTTTTCTCATTAAAGAAATAAAAAATATATAAAATGGCTAATTGCAGATAGCTCTGTCAACCAGAGTGGGTTACACAGCGTGCACGTTAAGGCACACTGACACTAGTTATTTATTCATTCTATACTTAATGTGGAACAGTCATAACGAAAATAGAAAGTGTTCATAGAAAAGGGATCCTCTGCAGAACCAGAGCAGAAAATTGTGTCATTTAGACGAACAAATCAAAAACCCCACACATGTAAGATTCCATTATAAGCAAAATGTCTGATCATCAGCTGATGTGTTTTGAGAGTATTAAAGTCCAGAGTGCTACATGTCTAAGTAAGTGGCATTGTATCAGCAGTGTTTAACGTCTCATGCCAGCAGCTGTCATCTTATTGTGGCTGTGTTTAACATCTGTTCGGCTTCTGCAAATGACAGCCATGGCCATTTTGCTGCATCACAACCCCACTCAGAAAGCTCTCTTTCTGAAATTAACAGAGCAAGCAATCTTTTCTCTTTCTCTCTCTGCCTGTTGGAGAGTGACATAGAAACAAAATATGTGTTGAACTGGTGTAGGATGCTTTGAAGAACAAGGCTTTACCGTGCATGCATGCGTTTTTTTTGTTTCATTAATGTGTTGACATAACTGTCCGAGTCTGACACCTCCTTTGAAGCATGCAGCACCATGAAGCAGACTGGCATGCTATGGACCTACCTCGGGAGCAGGCTAAATGTTGTTCTTTTCTGCTCTAACAGGGTGGCATATGGGTAATTACAGAAAGTGATGACAATAATAACAGGGGTGTTTTTCTTACTTCCTAAATTATTCCTCAAGAAAACACCAGAGAACTGCTCAGTGACCAAGACTTTGAAAATACACAAAGCCGCAGAATGTCCGTGCAGACATCTGTGAAGACACACTTACCTTGACTCACCCACAGTGGACCTATTAATGTCAGAGGTGTTTTTTTTTCTAAGAACTGTGGAGTTAAAAGAGAGCACAGGGCTGCTGGTGTTGTTTTACGGGTGTCTGACATCAGGCTGCTCACAGCCTGAGGCTACAGCACAGCATTAGAGCAGACTGATTGAAGGCCTTTAACCTTTAAGCCCTGTCTAGGTTCTTCAGCCTCCGATGAACTGGGCCAACAGCCCCAGTAATCTATCAGCCACACATATTTCTGTCTTCATATTGTCTTTTTATCAGGTTACATCATTTATACATTGACATTTTCAAATGCAAAATCTGCTTTTGTTCAGTCACTACAAGCATGAAATTCAATAAAGTGGGAGCGGTCGGTTCAGTGCAAGTTCAAAAACCACGTCCCAGAGTGGAGACCAAAGCCCTGATTGGGGTTAGAGAGGGCGCAACCTCACAAATAAAGGGCCCATGACCCCACCATCAGAGTTACAGACAGGCAAAGGGAGTCGGGGCAGACTCACCATCCACCCCCCAGGTAGACCGAGGGGGAGGATTCATGTTTGAGCCCCCTCAGAATCGCTTCATTGTTGGACTTGAGGCAGCGCTGGGACCCAGAGTCCAGCCTCTCCAACAGAAAGTAAATAAATATAGCCAGCCCGCGTCAGCCAGATGACTTCTGACAGGTTTGGTTAATTTTGAAGCCAAGTAGCAAAACAAAACATTACGCCAGCGCGCAGGGCCTACGCTGCCTTTAATTGCTTTTCCGATGAGCTCATGACTCGAAGGTGTCCTGGAGCGAGCCCGGCTGCCCGACAGGTGTTCTACCGGTGCACGTGTCAGTGTGAGTGTCTGTGAATGTGTGTGTGTGTGTGTGTGTGTGTGTGTGTGTGTGTGTGTGTGTGTGTGCGGGAAAAGAGCAAGAGAGTGAGAGAGAAGCTGATGACAACACTAAATAGGGGCTCAGCTGTGTGAATTGGTACATGGAACAGTGTGTCAATGGGTATGATAGAAGTGTGCATGTGTCTTACTGAATTAAAGGAAGTGTTTCTTGTTGTAGGACAGTGAGCTAACACTGACTCATAAAGACACACACACTCACACATTTACTGTACTGCTTTTCCCCTGCTATGCAGTGGCCAAGGGGTAAAGGGCCCTCAGGAGCCCGGGAGATCAGGAAGGAACCCGGCAGCTTTGATTGGAAACAGATCCAGGCCTACGGAAAGTCTGCTCTCACTCTGTGCCGTACAACTCGCTGCACTGGATGCCGGGATATGTCTGTGACCGTGTGGGTGGGTTTAAGAGAAGATGTGTAAGTGTGTCTTTCAACAAGGCCTAACTGTGGTAGCCTGCAACTAGCAGCCTGTAGACCAGACTTGTGAAGGTTGACTATGGCTGTGGGTAGAGTCATTGTAAAAGGCAGGAAGAAAGCTGGAGAAAGACTCAGGAGTCAGGATAAAGGGGACATAGCGAAACAAGATAAAACTATTATGTAAATCTGTAATCTCAGAGACATATATATAGAGAGAGCGAACACACACTTAATAATTGACCATAGAAAAAATGTATAATGCACATCCCTACTATGTACTGTAGAGCAGCTCTCTCAAGCTCAATATGTTGATGCGGTGATCCAATGCCAAACATATCCCCATTCTAGATGATTCCTTGCTTCATAAATCCAGTTCAACTCTTGTGGTGTTGAAAAGACAACCGGACACTGCACAACTGAAACCCAAGAAGCCTTAATGTGGAATATTCCAGCTGTTATCTCTCTTCCAATCCTCTCTCTACTACACCATTTCTCTGATATGGCCTCACTTTAAATATCTCCACAGGATAATGCTTAAAGTTACGACCAAATGTGACCCTGGCCCTTGTCAGCAAGATAGCTAGCCTTCTTAATGAGAGACAAAACAGACTTGGTCCTGATTGCATTAATGTATCATTACCGTATCCATCATGGACATACAGTGCACTGTGTGAACTCTAAGTGAGCCCCAGTGTGCTGCAAGAGAAACAGGAGAGACACTTGTGAGCTCATTAAAATAAACAGACTTCTGCTTCTGCTGCTGCTTTCCCACAGACACTTTGAGTTTTGTGCAGTTACCTTGAAAACTCCTTATCGCTGCTATCATTCAGCTGGACCGCTTTCCCTGCAGTTCAGGCTAAGTTCCCTCAGATTGTCAGGAGGACAGAGGGAGTCAAGCAACTCCACATCTTTCATTAGCTGGGGTCCCTTCCAAGCATTTTATATGAATCCCATTGTAACAAATATAAAGGCCTAATGCAAATGTCAACATTTGAGCTTTCTTGGTATTGCAATTATGTCTCATACTCTTGTGGCTTAACATTTCTATGTAGAAGAAAATATAAATATAATATAAAGACTAGAAGAATCATTTTCAGTGATGCACAAACCAAAATCAGTCCATTCTGTAAAAGAACAATGTGCTACCTGTGAGCTACATGTGACTGGTAGTCATTCTGATGTTAACATTTTGTGAACTTTGACGGCCTTTAAATTATTTCACTCTTTGGAGCTTTCATTCTTCTTTATTTAGTTTTTCTCTCTGGGTCACTTTGAAACTCCAGTTGTATTTGATGTATTTTAATATTATTGCACATCACTGGAAAAGTGGTTTCATTCTGACAACAAATTGGTTATTACTTTCTGAACAAGGGAACTGCTGTAGTTATGATGAATAAATATTTGTTTACAATGTCATGATTTTTTAAAAATCATTTGACAGCTAAAATGTTATTGTACACAATTTGATGTTCAAAAATGTTTAGGCCAACAAATCAAAGATCAGTAAAGGGCTAAACTTATTCATTGATCTCTGGTTGAATCCGGCTGATGGAAGTCCATTTGTTTCACAAAGGTTTTTCTTGACATTTAGACAAGGCTTTTTTCTTCAATATCTCTTTCCTTCACTGATATCCATTGTTGATCTTTTTGTTAACTTATAATATATCTTTTTTGGTTTCTCCCAAATATCCTGATGTCTGTAGTTGCCTCCTCTGTTTTCTGTCTCCATCCGGTAACTGACCAACTTCACCACCCAGGTGTCAAGAAGAATGGCTTTCAGCTTTCTAGAAGCCATGCAGGACAATTGCAGATGAGATGCTGTCTTTAACTATGTTTGAGCACCTTCTCTGTCTGTCAGCTTGTCCTTTGGTCAGTTCAGTAGACATAGTAATGATCACAGTGACAGATCAAAAGTCCTTAGGCTGAGATGTAGGGTCACTCAGGAGGCTGGGAATGCCTGAAGAATCGGATGTTTGCACGGCAATACGCAATGGATCCTTATTCTTTGGCCTGAATACTGTGTGTGTGTGTGTGTGTGTGTGTGTGTGTGTGTGTGTATGTGTGTGTGTGTGTGTGTGTGTGTGTGTGTGTGTGTGTGTGTGTGTGTGTGTGTGTGTGTGTGTGTGTGTGTGTGTGTGTGTGTGTGTGTGTGTGTCCATCCATCCATCCATCCATCCATCCATCTACTGGTCTGGTTCTTTTCTAGTCAACTGGTCTGATTATACAATTGTTCCAGGCACGTCCAGCTGGGAAGAGACCGAGGGGTAGACCTAGGACCAGGTGGAGGGATTATATCTCTTCACTGGCCTGGGAGCGCCTTGGAATCCCCCAGTCAGAGCTGGTTGATGTGGCCAGGGAAAGGAAAGTTTGGGGCTCTCTGCTGGAGCTGTTACCTCCGCGACCCTGACGGAAAAGCGGGAGAAGATGGATGGATGGATGGATGGTCTGATTATATCTGTAAAGATATTTATCTGTCTTGTCTTAAATTCTAGTTAATTTGAAAAAATCATATTAAAGCTTCAGGTCACATTCACACCTAATAGTCCTCTTCTCTGGTGCGCACCAGACGCAAGTTTGTGACATCGTTTCATTTCTCTGAAGGTTTGGTTTGCTTTCACACAGGCAAACTTCAAACAGACTGTAAGCAAAAGCCATGTGCACCCCAGGTGGGAAGTAACTAAGTACATTTAATCAAGTACTGTACTTAAGTACAATTTTGAGGTACTTGTACTTTACTTGAGTATTTCCATGTTATGCTACTTATTACTTCTACTCCACTACCATTCAGACGTAAATGGTGTACTTTTACTCCACTGCATTTATTTAATAGGATTAATGATGGTAAATATAATCAGCCCTTAAATCAGACTGTAGTTCACCTGGAGTAAATTCAGCAGCTACCCTGCAGTATACAAAGCCATTAAAACTAGCTGCACCTTTACCAGCTCTGAGAACACTATAATGATCAATCATTATAAAACATATCAGAGATATTATTCTGAAATGGACCAATCAAACAATGACTACTTTTACTGTCGCTACTTTAAGTACATTTAGATGAGAGTACTTTCTACTTTCACTGGAGGAACATTTAGAATGCAGGACTTTCACTGTGACAGAGTATTCCTACACTCTGGTACTTCTACTATCACTCAAGTACAAGATGTGAGTACTTCTACTTTTACTCAAGTACAAGATGTGAGTACTCCTCCCTACTCTGGTGTGCACAGAAATGCTGTTCAACATTTGGTCAGACATTAAGGGGTAAAAACGTGAATCCCGGGCATTTCAACCATAGCCTCCACCATGGAGCATCGGTAGGTTATGTTCATGCCGCTGTTAATCTGGAAAGATATCAACAGACTCTAGCGGACAGCGCCTCTGATCATATAATCAGACAACATTATAACATGTATGAGACGTTCTGCAGGAGGTTTCACCGGCGACAGGGGGCTCTGATCAGATTGTACCATGGCCTGATGGCACTGATAAACCGCTCCAGAGTTCACTAGCAAGCAGTCCGAGACCACCTCTTTTAGGCGGACCAGAGTCCAGTTGTTTAGTTCACATCAGAGGTCTCAGACTGCGTTCAGACCAACCCAAACAAACCACACCAAGGGGTTAAACGCAAGAAATATAGCAGCATATATGCCAGCTCTGGGAGCTCAGATATTTACTATATATTATTAATGAAGTAACATCTATGCGGACCCTTGCTAGAGCATTCACCCCCCCCCCCCCCCCCCCTTGGTGTTTTTCCTATTTCATTGCATTCAAACCTTCTATTTAAAATGATTTAATTAAAATGTCAGCTGCTCCTCCAAGCAAGAGCATTGCACCATGACAACTACAGTGGGGCAAAAAAGTATTTAGTCAGCCACCAATTGTGAAAGTTCTCCCGTTTAAAAAGATGAGAGAGGCCTGTCATTTTTATCATAGGTATACCTCAACTATGAGAGACAGAATGAGAAAAAAAATCCAGGAAATCACATTGTAGGATTTTTAAAGAATTTATTTTCAAATTATTGTGGAAAATAAGTATTTGGTCAATAACAAAAGTTCATCTCAATACTTTGTTATATACCCTTTGTTGGCAATGACAGAGGTCAAACGTTTTCTGTAAGTCTTCACAAGGTTTCCACACACTGATGCTGGTATTTTGGCCCATTCCTCCATGCAGATCTCCTCTAAAGCAGTGATGTTTTGGGGCTGTCGCTGGGCAACACGGACTTTCAACTCCCTCCAAAGATTTTCTATGGGGTTGAGATCTGGAGACTGGCTAGGCCACTCCAGGACCTTGAAATGTTTCTTACGAAGCCACTCCTTCGTTGCCCTGGTGGTGTGTTTGGGATCATTGTCATGCTGAAAGACCCAGCCACGCTTCATCTTCAGTGCCCTTGCTGATGGAAGGAGGTTTTCACTCAAAATGTCACGATACATGGCCCCATTCATTCTTTCCTTTACACGGATCAGTCGTCCTGGTCCCTTTGCAGAAAAACAGCCCCAAAGCATGATGTTTCCACCCCCATGCTTCACAGTAGGTATGGTGTTCTTTGGATGCAACTCTGCATTCTTTCTCCTCCAAACACGACGAGTTGAGTTTTTACCAAAAAGTTCTATTTTGGTTTCATCTGACCATATGACATTCTCCCAATCCTCTTCTGGATCATCCAAATGCCCTCTAGCAAACTTCAGACGGGCCTGGACATGTACTGGCTTAAGCAGGGGGACACGTCTGGAACTGCAGGATTTAAGTCCCTGGCGGCGTAGTGTGTTACTGATGGTAGCCTCTGTTACTTTGGTCCCAGCTCTCTGCAGGTCATTCACTAGGTCCCCCCGTGTGGTTCTGGGATTTTTGCTCACCGTTCTTGTGATCATTTTGACCCCACGGGGTGAGATCTTGCGTGGAGCCCCAGATGGAGGGAGATTAGCAGTGGTCTTGTATGTCTTCCATTTTCTAATAATTGCTCCCACAGTTGATTTCTTCACACCAAGCTGCTTACCTATTGCAGATTCAGTTTTCCCAGCCTGGTGCAGGTCTACAATTTTGTCTCTGGTCTCCTTTGACAGCTCTTTGGTCTTGGCTTTAGTGGAGTTTGGAGTATGACTGTTTGAGGTTGTGGACAGGTGTCTTTTATACTGATAACGAGTTCAAAAAGGTGCCATTAATACAGGTAAAGAGTGGAGAACAGAGGAGCCTCTTAAAGAAGAAGTTACAGGTCTGTGAGAGCCAGAAATCTTGCTTGTTTGTAGGTGACCAAATACTTATTTTACAGAGGAATTTATAATTAATTCATTAAAAATCCTACAATGTGATTTCCTGGATTTTTTTTTCTCATTCCGTCTCTCTTAGTTGAAGTGTACCTATGATAAAAATTACAGGCCTCTCTCATCTTTTTAAATGGGAGAACTTGCACAATTGGTGGCTGACTAAATACTTTTTTGCCCCACTGTAAGGAGCTCTCCAAACAGGTCGGGGGAAAAGCTGTCAGCTTAAACATCTGAGTATCTGTTCATAGGACCACCTCATTCCATACACTCCGCAGAGCTGGGCTTTATGGGGGAGTGGCCAGAAAAAAGACATTGATGAAAATAAGAAAACTGATTTGACTAAACTGTGGCACAAGCTGCTCTGGTCAGATGAGAATACAAATTAAGTTCATGGCCATGTTAGTGCAACCTCTCATCACCCTGAAAACACCATCCATGAGTGAAGTTGGGAGGAGGCAGCATCATGTTGTGGGGATTTTATTTTATCGGCAGGGACTGGGAAACTGGTCAGAATGGAAGGGATACACCTACAGTAAATACAGGAAGATTCCTGAGGAATATGTGTTGCAGTCGTCCAGAGATTTGAGGTTGAGAAGGTTCACCTTCCAGATCATACTGCTGGAGAAACACAAGCACTTAAGGGGAAACATTGAAGTCTCTTGGAATGGCGTGGTCAAAGCACATACCTCATTCAAATAAGAAACTGTGGTATGACCTAAAGACTGTGCACCAGCAGAACTGTTTAAATGAAATAGCTCATATCTCTTCACCCCTTCTCATTCTATCTATATATACTTTTGTAATTTCCAGTCTCTACAGGGCCCTCTTCCACTATCAACCTCAGCCTCTTTTTGCTTGCCACAGTAGATTGAAGATTACTCCTCTTAAAGACAAAGCCTTAAGTGGTTGCACATTTGAACCATTTAGCAATTTTGTCTAATGGTTTCAGGATGAGCTATTTTAGAAGTAATGCAGCACTGCAGGGACGAAGAACTAGAGGAATGAACGCGATGTAAAGTCAAATAAAGCACTGGTGCTGATTGGCTGAAGATCCTACTAAAGGAAAGGGGTCACTGCAGTGTCAACGCTGAAAGGGATGAGCTCAAAATGAGATAGGTCGATTACCAGTGGAAAATGAAAAGATAGCAATAGGAGAAAAAAAATAGCAAGACATGTTAAAAATGTTAAAGAAGACAAGGCTGTTTTGGATTCATAAAGGACAGTAAAGTAAACGCTGTTGTTTTAGTGGATTAAGAGGTGGAGTAATTCCCTCTCACTCGAAGGTCAGTCAACCTCAAAGCCATGCAAATTATGTTACAAATACCATGATTCTTGATGACAGATACAATAAGCATGACATCTCTTGTGTTTGTGTGTGTGTGTGTGTGTGTGTGTGTGTGTGTGTGTGTGTGTGTGTGTGTGTGTGTGTGTGTGTGTGTGTGTGTGTGTGAGTGTGTGTCATAAAGCTTCAGAAGGAGGGGCATCTATGACCTGTAATTAGTCAGTGAGAACACCGCACTGACAGCAGAGGAAAGGCAGTGTGTGTCCTCTTGTTTTGGGAGGATGTTATTCATGTCTGCACACTCATAATGATAAGGAAGAGGTGTTTATACCTAACAGAGCGCAACTCAATACAGTCAGACATCACACGCACGCACGCACGCACGCACACACGCACAGGACGCTCCAAGTATTATCAGCTGCCTACATGAACAGACCATGGCACAGAGATGAGTCAGCTACTCTAAACACACTTGAAACTCTCCCTAGACAGGCTTATCCGGACCATGGGGACAGATAGGGAGGAGAGGGAGTTTGGTGGGGGGGTTAAGGACAAAAACACAAGGGCGGGGAACGGAAGAAAGAGGTGGGTTAAAAGAAAGGGAGGGAAGGTAGGAGAGATGTATAAGGTGTATGAGGATGTCCAGCAGTGGCTCAGTAAGGTCCAGCAGTGGCTCAGTAAGTAGGGGCTTGGACTGGGAAGTGTAGGGTTGCCGGTTCAAGTCCTATCACACTTGAAATATGGAAGGTGGACTGCTACTTGGAGAGGTTCCCAGTTCACCTCCTAGGCCCTGCTGTGGTGCCCTTGAGCAAGGCACCGGACACCTCCAATCCCCCCACCCCATTGCTCCCCGGGCACTGCACAATAGCAGCCCAATGCTCCTAGTACACAAATTTCACTTTGTGTGCTCTGCTGTGCACATGTATGTGATTAATAAAGAGGGTTTCATTTCAGGGTTTCAGGATAGGGAGGAAGGACGTGTCTTTGAAGGCCTCTAATTCCAAGAGGGATCATCAGGACACATCGAGAGGTTTAATTATCTCTCATGCTTGAATGTTCATATGAAGACACAAACACACTGCTGCTGCACACAGTACACACATCCTGCTGTCACGCAGACATAAGAACAGTGCAGGGCTGGATTTATTCTGTACACTGTTGTTCATCTTGTAACACCACTGCAACATTCCTTACGCACGCAATGCTCAAACAGTGCAGACGGTGAGAGCAGCAAAAGCCAGCTGGCCGACCATTCATCTCCACGTCTGTCAACTGAAAAAAACAGGCAGATGACAAATCCAAAGGTGATGCAAAAAAGCTTGTCATACTGTAAATGTTTCCATGGAAATCAAAAACTTGATGAAAACATTTTCTGTGTAGATTCAGGAGATTCTCAAAGAAAAAAGATTCTGTGCCCCCCCACCCCACCGTTAGAGTTAGTGGCACATTCATAGGATTGTAATGGAAGACCAGGAAAAGCTGATTCGATGCAGTGTATTGCTCATCACAACTCACTCTGAACGGTATCTTTGAACTTCTATAATTATGGCAGTTCAAATGAACTGGCATCGTCCACTACTTGTGATCCTGCATGGCAACGACAGCAGGAAATCTCCATCCGTGAACAAAAGCGGTGCTCAATATTAATGTGTAATAGCATCAGTGTTGGACAAGTCCCAAAATGTAATACAGTACATATGACTTATTACTGTCTTTTTAAAGTAATAGGTTACATTATTACTGTCTCTGAACTGTAATGTGTCACACTACTTTTGTGTTAGTTTGAGTTACCTTCACCAAAATAACCGCAAAAGTTTGGCTTTAAATGCTAAAATGTAGTTTATAGCAGCTCATTAATTAAAGCTATCTATCCGGCCCAAATGTCACAAGTAATGCATTATATTACTGAGTAACAGCAAAAAGTAATACATTACTGTAACTCTATTACTTTTTTTTTACCAACACTGAATAGCATTCCCTAAACCTCCACAGTGCAAGCCATACCACTGCTCCATCTACGGCTACACCTACACACCTCAGACCAAGACTGACCAAATGATCAGAAAACAACTTAATGTGGCAAAGGTCATGACCCCAACTGTATGCTTCTCTTCAGATCTGCATTAAAGCTTGATAAGCCATTAAAAAACAACCTACTAACCACTCTTTTATATTTGATTGTGTCATGGTCTGGTATTCATAACTTCCCTGCTTAGAACAGGTGACAAGATGAAAATTTAAACGGCCTTACAAGCATCAGGAACATGGTGGCTGCACCTTTAATGATGAGACAGAGGAGGCTGCTGGGAGCTAATCTCTAGTGGCTATTAGTGCTGGGAACTAGTCCTTTCATCTGCTGCACTTGTATATGCTGTGGGGGGAAGAGAGTGGTGCTAGGACTGCCTGTGTTTACTGCCTGTTTATCTAAGTGGGCATGTGTGTGGCTGGAGGGCCGCGGCAGGTCAAACCACACACAGCGAGAGGAGTCCGGGACCCCGGGACGACCACTAAAAGTGATGAGATTTTACAACTACTGCTCAGGACTACTGCTGCTGCTGCACACAGTAACAGACTGACATACACACACCCCTGACTCACAGTGATGAGAGTTTATTACTACTGTGTTGAGACTAAGTGCCCCCGGGGTAGGAAGACGAGTGGAGGGTTCCTGTGGACCTTTAGGCCCACAAGGCAAAGCGAGGGAAACACAGCTTTGAGAAGGCCAAGCGTGTATAACGGAAGTACACTAATATAATTTCAATCCAACAGTACAGTTACAGTGTAGTCCTAGATGGTGGAGTCCATAGGGACTTGGCTTGGTAACTGGAAGGTCACTGGTTCAAGTCCCAGAAAGACCAAGTGCTACCGAGGTGTCCCTGAGCAAGGCACCCTTTCGTACACTGCTCCCCGGGCTGGTTACATATGGCAGTCCACTGCTCCTAACACTAGGACGGTTCAAATGCAGAATGTGCATTTACCCTCTGTGGGACCACTAAGGGGTCCTTCTTTTTTATCATATTATATATATATATATTATATAACTTATTTTCATTTAGTGAAAATACTTGCAGTGTCCTTAACATGAATTTGACAAACCCAAATAACAAATATGCTTTAATAGAAATTCAATGCTGTTACACACATGTTGCACAGCAAGCAAATATATGTGAGTTTCTGTCAGACGGTCACACTGCTACCACCTGGGAATCGGATCTCCAGTAGCAGCGGCTGTACAGAGGTCTGCTTTGTGCTGACCAAAAGAGCCGGAGGAGGGGATTCTGGGAACGCCACTAGCAACCAGCAAATCAAAAGGCAAGCACACTGGTTTGTTTTTTCAGGGTACAGGGCCTGAGTAAAAAAAAAACTAAATAAAATAAACCTTTAATTTGACTTAAATTGGAAGCAACAAGAACTACTGGGAGTAAAAGCTGTGAAATGACGTTTCTTGCGGTTTGGGTTAATCCTGATTGAGGAGCCCCTGAGTTGAAATGTCAGCAATATGAGACTAAAACAAAAATAATTACATCCAAGGTTAATGAACACAACTGCCTGCAGCACAGGGAACTGAGAGTACATCGTGTGTGTGTGTGTGTGTGTGTGTGTGTGTGTGTGTGTGTGTGTGTGTGTGTGTGTGTGTGTGTGTGTGTGTGTGTGTGTGTGTGTGTGTGTGTGTGTGTGTGTGTGTGTGTGTGTTGGGGGGGCGAGAGAGACAGAAAGATGGTTAAAATGACAGATAGCGTTCGAGAGTACTCTAAAGGAGGAGTTTAAAGGGCCCTAATTCCTCAAACAGAAAATGTCAAAATCTGAGACCCTTATTTGTCTTCATCTGAGCTGCTAAAGCACTAATGTCGCTTAATAAATTGGAAATGAATGGACTGGCCTTCTGATACAGGACCATCCATCTGTGCCTCTGCTACGCCCTGGGTACTTTTTCCCCTTGAGGCTAATGACTTGTAAGGCTGAACGATATGACAGGAAGCATAACAGCATCATGTTTCCCTTTTACCGACCGCCATACTCCTCAGGTCATAGCATCTCTTTCCAACCTGCTTTAATCTCTGCTGCCCATACCTCCTATCTGAGCTGCAGGGAGCTGAGCAGGGAACTGAGCAGGGAGCAGGGAGTGGGCGGGAGACACCTGCACCTCACCCTGCTGCACCAATGTGTGTGTGAGCCTGACGAGAAATAAGGTTTACAAATGTACTTTACCAGTACAAAATGAATATTTGTACAGTAATGACAGTAATTGCCAGATGAACTACTAAGTTTGTATTACTATTTTCAGTTTAAAAATAGTTTTAGTCCGGCTCAATCAAATGTCTTTGTTTTCGATTTGTTTATTTTTATTGCTCATTTATATTATTTGTAAAAAATATAAATGAGCAATACAAATTATTATTATATTATTACAATATGTGAGGGTTTGTTTCAGAATCAACTCTGCATTACCCACAACACCATCCGCAATACAGTAGGATGTAGCTCAAAGCATGACGGTGTTGACACTTTAGTTCTGAGTATATCTGCATGATCTTTGGCTCAAAGGCATATCAGCTTGCCGCATGAACCCCAAGTCCCTCTTTATACATTTAAACACCACAGGGTTGTTATTCCAGTCGTGTGTGTGTGTGTGTGTGTGTGTGTGTGTGTGTGTGTGTGTGTGTGTGTGTGTGTGTGTGTGTGTGTGTGTGTGTGTGTGTGTGTGTGTATATACACTTTTTAATGCCTCATCCTCTGTGTATTCAAAGCTGGCCCTCCAGTGCACAGCTGCTTGAGGGGGCTGGTCCCGGCAGAGAGCCCCAACAGGAACAACAACAGCCTACATCAAAGAGTTCCATTGGTGGAACAGGATTATCAGCCTCTCTGTTATGAGTCTATGAGTCCTCCCTTCGCCAAATCATCCCTCCCTGGCAGAGGGCGGGAACTGATAAAAGAGGATAATGTGGTTCATACAAGCTGACCACAAACTGATCCCTTAGTGTCTTCCTTTTTTGTAACCTAATCTACTAAAGCGTTCTACAATAAATCCTCCATGCACTCAGAGAGACACGCCGTACCAAACCATTCAATTACTTATCCATCCATCTCCTCTGAGTCAAATGACATGTTCTTGGTATGAGAGCCATGACAGAATGCCCTTCAGGTCTTTTACCTCTGAAACAGTGACCCTGTGTGACAGAAAGAGGACATTTCCAGGGTGAATTCCACCTCTGGTCCAGCCTAATCACATCCTAAACAACTTTATAGCAAATACAATGTTTGGAATAATACAGTGCAGTTTTTAATTTAGGTTCAGATGTTTCAGATTAAAAGTATAACGTTACACTTGTTTATCTTTGGGAGACTGTTCAGTGTCCATTGGCAACTTAATTAACTAAGCCTCTCCGGAAGCTGGGAGAAATGATGATCTAAGTGTTGAGATCGTCTTACTTTCCCTGTAAGTCATTGGGCTAATATAATGTCTGTGATGATATGCTTTTTGGAGCCCAGACCCTGGGCTGGGTGCAGCCAGTCATCTCTTTGAAATCCAGAGGAGCTGAGTAATAAAGAACAGACAACAGGCTGAAATGAACATATCTCTTATTCCAAGCCCAGGGGAGGGTCAACAAGAATCCACATCGTATGACCTCATTTAAAAGGATTGTGTTCAGCTTGTGTTTTGGTTGCTGTGAGGTCAGGACCTTGAAACAATGTTGCATCAGACAGTAGATTGTGTTGCAAAATAGTTTTGCTGCAGCAAAGCATTCCAGACACGAACGTGACCGGCATGATGTCACACACACATGGAGTCCCGTACCTGAGGGGGTAAAGACCTCTGGTGCTATGGAGACGTTTCCTTGATGAGTCACACTGTTGTATTGATAAAGAGGGGATAAGCCAATCTGCGCTGTGTCAGAAAGTTAGGGATGAAGATTTTCGATAAGGGTCAAAATGCACTGAGGAACTCAAGGATGAACATGATGCACTTTGGTGAGTAAATTGAAATGTGACTATAACCTGTGTTTGTTTTCAAGGAATCTCCACAAGGTCCTTTTCTTGCTTCCTGACAAAACACACACACAGACACACATAAAAAAAGGCTACAGTATGCAAGTTGACTGCAGGCAAACAAAATGTGCATCCGCTTTGGTGACCTTTCAAGCCAATATCACCTCTGCAGTCCATGATCGCTGTGACTGTCCTCTGACAGTTCAATGACACGCTTCGATGTTTGAACAACACGGATGATAAAACCAGCTCCAATATTAAAGTTGAATTATCTGAGTTTTCTTCCAAACAGCAGGTGGTACAGTTGCGTTCTAGCTTGATTATTACATTGCTCAGCTCAACAAAACATGTGTACCATCAGTCATTGTAAATGGCACATGGTTTTCCAGCTGCTGCTGCTGCTGCTGGGGGCCAGACAGAAACAAGCTTGGCAGGCACTGAAAACATCCATTTCATGAATCTGCAGGAGCAAAAACAATAACTACACACCCATTAAATTGTAGTTGAATAAAAAAGGGCATTCAATGCTGTGGATAATGGGCATGACGTCAGCAGGACCTTTAAACTCGGCTCAGGTGTGGGTTTATTATTCTTGGCCCTTGGGATAAGTCATGAGAGAAGAATCTCCCTGACAGAGCCACAGCTAAACAAAACATTGCTACTACCACTTTGTTAAGTACCATTGCTCCTCAGTCATGCAGGCTACGTTCCATCTGACACCCATCTCCCAGTCCCCCCCTCCTGCCACTGGTGTAACACCCACCATTGGAATCGTACAGTGCAGTGGGGCACAGAACATCTGGAGAGGGCATGAGGGTTGCTCACTCAATGTGAAGCAAAAACCGCAATGTTTTACTCCATCAGTATTGAGTCCTGACCAGTGGACATTGAGGGTAAAGTCTGCAATACAAAACAGATTACTTAATGTGCTTTTGGGTAAAATGAGCTAAACATTTTAAAAATGCTTTATTACAGTACACTACAGCTGCAAACACCCATTTGTAATCCAAGCTCTGGCTCGGACAGGCCTTTGGGTGGACCTCTACTGTATGAAAGTTCCACATATGAATACAAAACAGTGTGTGTCCCTTTGTCCAGAACATGACCTAAAACATCTGGACCCTGACATTATATATTCAGCATTGCTTTAGACTAAAGATCCTGTTGGTCTGTCACTTTCTAATTGATCCCTTATAGATTTAACACGGTTAGCTTCAGTCACCTCTTCAGAGCTACTGTCAACTTCTGGCCTTCTCACATTAATGGATACCGAGATTGTCCCCTGGTCCTGACCTCTCTCTGGCCTTCTCAGGTTTCCTCTCATCCCAACCCACCATAAAGTTAAGGGAGTGTGGACATAATCTGTGGAGCTGCTGGCTCACCCCACCACGACCTGCTTCAAATACTTTACTATGTCTGATTACATCTATTCCTGTCAACCACAGAGGAGCTCCCAGGAAAGGACTTTGGAGTCTGTGATGCCTCAGAAAAATCTGCTGTGGTTTGGGTACATCCTACATATTACACCACGTAGAGCTGAGCAACAAGTGATGTGCTCGTTTCATCAGTAGACTCTGACCCCCCAATCCTCTGCCCCTATTCCACCTGTTTTTGCACTTTTTAAAAAACTTTTGTTGTTATTTTTCTTTTCTTGCTTGTAAAGTGCTTTGAGCACCAGGAAAAGTGCTACATAAATAACATGTATTGTGTGTTGTGTATTGTAAGTGTTCAGACAAGGAATAAAAATGAATAACTTAATTATTCCCCTCTATCCAGCTATCTCCTCCTCTCCATCATTCCCTCTTTCTGTCCACATTTCAGGCACACAGACACAATCTGTGCCCCCCCCCCCAGAGCCCAAGTTTATTTAACTAGAAAATGACCCTCAAAGTGTTTAACATATCTCCAATATTGTCATCACCAAATATTTATTTGTAAAGGAGAGGACCTCTGAAAGGCCACATTCCAACTGCTCAGACAGACAGACAGACAGACAGACAGACAGACAGACAGACAGACAGACAGACAGACAGACAGACAGACAGACAGACAGACAGACAGACAGACGCACGCGCACACACACACACACACACACACACACACACACACACACACACACACACACACACACACACACACACACACACACACACACACACACACACACACACACACACACACACACACTCCTCGATGTGTTTATGAGTTAAGCAATACTATCTTGCACATGTATAAAGGATGCAGTGCGCTCCGGTGGAAAGGGCGTCTGGTTATTTGCGTGATCATAGCCTAAACTCAATAACAAAGATAATGTACTGGGGGGGGGGGGTCTACAATTAGCTTCACACTGGGGGGTGACTTAACATATTGAACATCAAACCACAAGGGGGCAGTGATGTAACAATAACCTGTAAAAGGTCAGAGAGGCTTCCTCTTAAGAACTGCAACATAGTGAGAATGGAACTGGAGATATAGGCATGGAGGGGTAAGGAGAGGGGAGTTGGGATGAACAGCGAGAAGGAGAAGAAGTGTCACATCAGGGAATAAGAGAAAGAGGAAGGACGAAAACAGCACAAACTAGAATGAGTGATGTCAGGCAGAAAAGAGGGTGGTCATGGCAAATAAACAGCTGTAGAGAGAGCAGGAAATAACACGAGCGATTCAGGCCACTGAGTGTCAAACAAAACCAAGCTGCTTCAAAAGTCCATTTAAAGACCACCCAACTCTCACCTATGAGCGAAAACATCTATGATACATTTAAATGATAAACAGAACCCACATTTAATAAGCTAATAAATAATAGAACTTTTTTTATTTTTATACAGCCCAATATCCCAGCACCCTAAACCAAACAACGAAAGTTTCATTTAGATTTTTCCCTGTACTAAAAATACTAAAGCCTGTCTGTCAGCATTGTCCTTTGAGTGGCCGCCCACAGAACACAGATGTGTGTACACACAAACAAGAAGGATTGGCCTCCCAGAGAGCTGTCCCAGTGGAAGCACGGGTCCCAGAGGGGGCGCCCTCGTGTCTCTGGAGTGACCCTTCCCTTAAACAGGCTGGAGATGTTTGGCTGCAGCAGGCACCACAGAAGGAGAGTGTGTTACCCTGCTCTTACTACCACAAGTGTGTGACCTCCTGTACAGTCCTACTGCTAAGCAACCACAACAGACAATTATGTGGCCGATAATATACTTTGAGTCACTTCTTAATTTAATGTATGGTAGCTTCACCACAACAAGCCTCAGATGAACACAAACAGCCCCGGGAAAAAAAAGAGACCACTTCAGCATTATCATTTTCTCTTGTTTTATTATTTATAGGTATGTCTTTGAGTTAAATGACTTTTGTTATTATATTCTATAAACTACTGACAATTTTTCTCTGTGTTGGAATTCAACAGACACAGGAATGGCTGCCATACATGTAGAGATAACGATTTAAGGATCAGAAAATCTAATTTCACAACATAGATATCCTTGTTACACTCTTTCAAACATTCTTGGGTCGTACCATGTCTGCCATAGACACGGTCCAATTGCCTTCTCGGACATCTGAGCTGGGCCTGTTTGTGTGCCTTAACGTTGAGTTCCATATTGAACTTCCCAATACATTTCTATCTGCCTCATGATTTTTTCTCCCTGCTTGCCTTGAGATGAAGAGCACAGTGACCCGATCAAGGCCTATGGCAGAGCAGAGACACACTCACATAAAGCGTAGCATCACCGTAGCACTTGCTAACAAACCGCAAACAGTTCCAAGCAGACGTAGAACACATTGCCCCGGCACAACGATGTCTTTCTGACAAAGCATGCGCTATAAACAATTCATTTAAGGACAATCATAAAAAACAGTGTTGTATTTATCTGTTCAAGCCTTTGGAAAAACAAAAAGTGAACAACTGCAACAAGCACTGTAAAAAATTCATTTTTTGTATTAATATTAACAACAAGAAAAACAATCAAATCAGTCCTGCTGCTGTGTGTCTTCCCTGAATGCGCATAAAGTAGTGGGTTTTCTGTAACATTTTTGTGTGCTTACTTCAAAAGCTGCCAGTAATTACTAACTGGCATTAAAGCGGCCACCACAAACAGCCATGATGCTGCACGCCTTTCAAGCTCCAAATGGTGTTTATTAAGCCTCTGTTTCAAGACAAAATGTTCAGTGTCTGTCTGTTCAATCTCATTTAGTGGAGAAGATGTCCACTTATAGAAGGAACATATCACAGATGCTATTTGTTCTGTGTGCCTACTGTATCTGTAAAGTCGGGGTCACTTATTTATCCAGTTGCCTGAATGGAATACTATCACAGTATTTCATCCCGAAGGTGCACATTTAGTTTCTGACAATATTATTTTATTTATTTACGCTTACCATAAGACCGTTAGATATATAGAGAGCTAAAAGTGAGTCACTACGGTCGTTATGCAGAGTGTGAAGCAGCCATTGTCTGCTCTGTCGGACGGCTGTCTCCAGCACCCTGCTGCTCTGTGCTGTTCTTTCCCTCCCTTGGCATGGGTGACCTCATGTTGACACCTAGGAGAAGGGCGGGGGGGATCAGCACTGTCTCTGATATGCCCCTCTTCCGCCCTGATACCCCGGTAGCTCTCAGTCAGGCTGCTCTGTGTCCACACGCTCACCCTACCACCTACTGTGGGGCACCGGCTGAGCGGATCTGTGGGATGTCATGATAAGGAATCTTGCCTTCAACAGATCAATGGATTACACTAGATTACTCTGGATTCAGGCAGCTGGAACAAAACGCGCTGAGCATTAATATTTGACTATAAATGTACAGATAAGCCCAGTCACCCCAGCTCTCTCTGTACCTCCAGGCGCTGTGGCCTCTGTGGCTAAGGGCAGGCTGCAGAGGAAGCTCCTGTGAAGGTTTCTGATAAGGGAGAAGGACTGCTGGCTGATAAGAGAGGTGTGAACAGCAGTGTAGCTTTCACCGCAGGGGGCTGGAATGACAGAGCATCAGAGGTTGAAGTGTTACAAGGGCAGAGGAGTGGACGGCACAGAGTTGGGCAGTGTCCCACCTGGCTGTCATCTCAGACATGTAAATATCTACTATATGTACACAATCAGTCAAGTTCAAGGTAAGTGTTCCATGTTTTAAAATATTAATTGTGAACTAATAATTTCCAGTCTTGATACATCGGGCCCTCTTGTTATTTGCATTATATTACATTTTGACATTCCTTCATCATTTAAAAGAACTTTGTTAGTTATGGCATTTGGCACTGAGAGCCACGGCTATGATTTCTAGCTGTATGACTTCTGACAATGCTAGATTTACCTTGTAGAAAATACACAATCTATTTTTGAAAATGTAATTGTCACCTTTTTCTTGAAGCAAATTTAATTTACTTGGTAATAACAGTTTAGTTTGAAAGGTATTAATAAAGGTTAAAATTATCATGAAATGATGATATCGTGAAATCATCTTATAAAACATGTATTGGTGCCTAACAATACCTAGATGAAGAGATTGAGTATTTAGGCATTATTATATGTTAATTAGAATAGATTTCTGACTGGTCATTGAACAGAGACAGACTCCAGGTCCACACCATTGGAGCCAGTTCTCATATTTGTTGCAGTTGAATTGAGCAAATATCTACCATGTGACCTGGTGATAAGGTCCCTCCCCCCCTGTCTGTTTTTTATCACACTGTCACACTACCCGTGCCCTAAACCCTCCCTCCTTACACCCCCTACACATTGTGTAAAAGCACGATGGCATGACCTTTAACATGTTAATCAACTGCATTAAAGAGCCTCTTAAACTGAACTGATGGGCTGGGCAGATTGGGCTGACAGGGCGACTGACTGACTGGCCCAGAGGCTAAGAGGGATCCAGAAACAGCGGCGCTGAAATGCCGTCGCTAACACATTGAAGGTGGCAGAAGTGGTGGGAGAGTGTTGGTCATCACACGGATTACAGCTTAGCCAGCTTATTAGTTCAGTAAAGGGACCTTCCACACTCTCAGGGTTGTCAAACACTGCTTTGCCTCCTCGCCTGTTTAAGTCCTGTCTCATACAGGCAGAGGGTCTGTCCGTCAGATGCAGATGGAGGTGAATGGGTGAGAGTGATTCAATGATCCTGTAATGTCAGAGAACTTAACAAGCCCCGCCAAGCTAAGCAACACAAACCCACTTGCATCAGAACACACATGCGTCAAAGTAAAAAGACTTTCACCACAACAAAACATGTCTACATCTGCTAATGCTGAGACTTTGACTTTCCTTTTGAATGTTAATGATTTGTAACAAGTGGTAAAGTGACGGCATGTGCAGAATATGCAAAGTGCTGCAAAAGGACAAAGTCGCAGTCACCAAAAAATGGCTATTCATCAGAGAAAAGCTGAGAATATGATCATAGCTGTTGATATAGTTAACATAAAAGAGCACAAGTCTATAACTTATATATAAGAGGGTAATAATTCTAACTAGTACACCCAATGGATTTCCAACAAATCCACTAGAGGTGGTGTCTTCAAACTGCCTACATCGGAAGTTGGTACAAAATGAGTCATAAAACAGAACACAAGTAATTATACTTAGCCCACATTTGCTTGTAATAAAACATTCATCCTTCATAGTAAAATGTGTTGAGGGGAGCAGCTGGGTGAACTCACTGAGAATAACGCCTTTTGTAATGGTAATGGTGTCACTATAAATATTGTTGTATAATCATTGTTCCTTAAAATCTATTATCCATATTAAAGATGTAGTTCACTGATAAGGCACACATTCATATCTTGTGGTGGCGTACTGCATGCAGAGCACCACACATGCTGACAAGCGGTCTGTCTCCCTGTGTAGGGAATGTCTGGATTTAGTGTCTGCACCTGGCCACAGATCTTCTGCCTGTCCAGAAGCAGGCCTCGCAGAGTCACTTTAAAACAGAGCAGACTCATTCAGCAGTCAATCAGCAGACTTAATTTCCTCCCCAAATGCTATCTGTCACAATCCACCCTCTCTGCTGGAACACTCAGCAACATAAAGACAGGGCATTGTACAATAAAAAGAAAATAGCATTTTTAAAAAAGTAGAAAATATACATGTTGGACTAAAAATGTAAACAAAATATAAAGCAGGATGATATATATACATTAATTGTGTAAGGAATGGAATATTGAATACGATGTAAATGTAAAATGTAAGGTGTGAGTTTAAGTCCAGTTATCACAGTGAAGATGTGGAGCAGAGTTACAATGTTGTGTCAGTCTCTCATGATATTGTGGATTCATGAGAATAAATGTCCATACATTTAGTCTCAGGCACATTCAAGTATTACAAACAGGGATTGTAAATGGAGATTAAATATGTAGTTTCATGAAACATTAAACAAAACAAAATACCATTTAGAAGTGAATGATCTAATCCATTTAGTTGATCATACTCTGATGTACTATGCTGCCTAATTAGTATTCAGACATTGCCTTTAAAATACCAGCAATAACGGCAAAAGCAAAGACTCTCACACGAGCAGAGCACTGCTAAAAAGATCCCCCCAGCTCTGGGAAAGGCTGGATGCCATGATGACCCTTAACTACTTCCACGCTGCAAGGGATAGACACAGGCTGAAGTCGCAGTGTGAGTGTTGTATGGTATGATAGTAAGTTAGTGGTATAAAAGCATGTGTGATGTCTTCTATGTATAAGTGTGTATTTCTAAACCTAGTGAGACATAGCAGGTTGCCCAAAATCCGCAGAGCCTTATGAGCCACTACTGACAATTTGGGGCACAACAGAAACTATTACCACTTGTAGCAAGTTTAATATACAGTTCACACACAAGGGAACCAAATATCAACACACCTTCCATTCTTCTGGCATACACACATACAGTAAGCACAAACACAAGTCACTGCTTTCATCCTGCCTTCAATCAGATAAATTAGCTGCCTGCTGGTTACTATCCAGTGTGCCTCCTCATTCTGGGGGTTTCACGCCTTTTTATCCCCAGCAGGGAAGAAAGTGCTGGAAACAGTACCAGGAACATCTTGATTCCAGAACAGTTCCTGCACAGCCTGTACTTCACATCAGCCTAAAATATAGCCATATTATGTCGAGAACACTTAGGAAACTGTACATGAAACCACTTGGTACAAGTGTATACACATTTATACAGTAATGAAGCTTATGTCAGAGGCCTTGCCTGCTTTTCCTGGGCATACCCTAGAGAGAATGCAAGGCCCTAATGGTGCTGTCAACCACAGAGCTGACAGGAGAATCTGAGGTCCAAAGCCCTGAAACACAGTCGGCATTGGCTGTGAAACTCCTCACAGAAGCAAAGGATGTAGCCCCTAGGCTGGGTGTCAGACCTCCATCCCAGTCCAGACAGCTTGAGCAGTCTGAAAGCTGATTAAGCTAATACACATAGTGGGTACCGACACATATTAGCCACAGCTTTCAAAACACCAGATCATATTCCGCGTTAAAATGTTTTCCTTATTAATTTCAGTAATGAGTGTGTTTCCAGGTCGGTATTTGTCTCTCCCTCCCTCTCTGTCTCTGATCTGCTATAGACCAGGATGTCAAAAAGTGTGTTTATGAGTCATGACATAATGACAACCTTTGGGTTTAGGGCACCGCTCTTTTTTGCCCCTATTATTTCTCTTCCTGTGAAAATAAAAGAGACCCCAGGGAAGCAAAGGGCGTCAGTAGCCAGAATGCTGATGCCATTGATAAGGCTAGAGGGACTGACTCATGGGTAACACAGGTAAGAGTGGAAGCACAATGTGAGTGAGGGAATGAAAAGTGGCAATAAAAGTTGAGTTGAAGATGACCAGTCACATGACCTTGCATTGCCTAAAGAAGGTTCAGATTACCAGCAGAGCAGGATGCTTTCCTCACCCAGGGCATCATAACTCTCTCCGGGCTGGGATGACACCATGCAGAGCTGTTCACATCGACAGCCTCCATTAACATTCCTGCACAACCTGGCAGGAGAGTGAGTGAAGGTTAAGTGGGGTGAGAGGGTTGGGGGCAAACTGACAATAACACCACTAACACTACAGGTCTGCATTACTGAGCTAAAAGTCTATGTTTGTTCGTAGGTTCAATTTTAAGAATTTAAAAGTTATTGTTATTCTTTATATTAAATATACAGCCCAATCCACCAAGGAATACAAAATATGATTTTATAAATGGAAAAGAAAAACAACAGGAGGAGGAGTGCTTCTTGAATAGATCGAGTGGATCAGGGGGGTCCTGCTGTCCAAGTCATCAGAGGACAGCAGAGTGGACAGTTGGACATAAACCAGGCTACTGAGCACTGCCTTTAGCCATTATTCAGAAATAGCTGCACTTATAGACCCTGTTCACCGAGTATTAACATTTGTCCTTTGTGATCTCATCACAAGTGAAAGCACAAAGAAGTACGTGTGAACACACTCAAAAAGGGCGACATCCAACTTAGACTACATTCAGAAGTGGTTTGTCCACATTCTTTGGCAGTGGGTAAACAAATGGCCACATTGAAGGAACACCTACTCAACACCGAAGCGATACGTTTAGGTAAACCTACTTGGTAATAAAAGGATTCTGATTTTGATTCTGTCTGTATATTTGTCAGAGAGAAGAAAGAAGCATTTTCCCATATAAACTCTGCTAACACTTTAATAACCAAACTCTGAGAGACAGAGCAAGTGAAGTGAACTCGAAACATATTTTGTGTTGTTTCCATATTTAGAGCAGGTAAGTGAGATTCAATAACAAGTATTTGTATTTGTGTTTATTTATCTAAGAATTGATAATACACATGTCTAATGCCAGGTCTAAAAGTGCCATTGTAACACTGTAGCTTGAGTAAAGTGGAGGTGACTCCTGACCTGGTTTTATCTCTGCATTTAATTCTCATGCATATACTGTATGCTGTCTTCATACACATATGTATACACCCACAGCAGAGGGCTAAGTATGTGACATGCATCAAGACAATCAACCAAGTGCAAAGTAAAGTAAACCAATTGGAGTATGATGTATGTCACCTTAAACCTTGACATTATTAAATATGCCTGTAAATCATACACATATATTTGATTTACAGGTTTCGGGACACACTGGCATTACTTTCAAAAACGGCTTCAACATTCTCAGACTCTGCCTATGAATACACTTATCAGCCACAACATTAGGACTACCTGCTTAATATTGTTTAGGTCCCCCTTTTGCAGCCAACACAGCCCTGACCCGTTGAGGCCTGGACTCCACTAGACCTCTGAAGGTGTGCTGTTGTCTCTGACTCGACTAGATTTTAGCAGCAGATCCTTTAAGACCTGTTAGTTGAGAGGTGGGGACTCCATGGATCCGTCTCGTTCATCCAGATGCACACACAGATGCTTGATGGATTGAGATCTGGGGAATTTGAGGCAAAGTCAACACTTTGAACTCCTTGCTGTGTTCCTCAAACCATTCCTGAAGCATCTCTGCAGTGTGGCAGGGAACATTATCCTGCTGAGAGAGGCCACTGCCCTTAGGGAACACCGACTCCATGAAGGGGTTAGCATGAGCACCCTGACTGGTTTGGTGAAAAAAACAAGCATGTTATCAAACACATCCGTCATACTTTGCAGATACCCTCCACATAATGACGTCTAACTATCTATCTCACTGGATATATATTCTTTTCATTTTAGCTTGTCAATTGAGGATGTATTACCACTAGTTGAAACACAAGCACAAACACATCCTTCTTGTCTTAGCCGTGGTTTGGTAGTAAAGAAATTGCAGCTCTAAATATGGCTCATTTTCACTGCTTAAACTAAATCATCACAGCAGGACTGTTGGTTCTTTTATGGGAAATGATGGCAAAGTTGTTACTGTGTGGTCTATGGGGGACTCTGGACACACATGACAGCTCTTCATACAAAACTACAGAACTCCACAGAGGGAGCACTGCTTCAATATTCTGGGGATACTAATGTGCTGACAGAGTGAAAAATCGAAGAGCCTTTTTTCAGTCTGTCTGTCACTAGGATAAACAGAGGTGTTGGAAGATAGAAAGATAATCATTTTAACAACAAAGGCGACACCTTAGCTACATGAAATAAAGTTTTATTTCCCTCTCAGAATCAGGTGATTTCAAACAGTGCTCTTTACTGGCTCCAATGGTGTTTCTGAACATGAGCCAAAGACCTTGTAATTGGTACTATTGAGTTCTTCTGTGTGTGAATGATTGTGTAAAAGTAAGCCAGTTATATGGGAGAATTCAACATTAGTGTGGGTTGTGTCACATTCCATTCTTGACTGAGCCTCAATGAACCCCTGCAGCAACCCCCCCCCCCCCCCCAGCCCAGCCCAGCCCAGCCCCCACCTGGTCTGGTTCCTACCGACTGATTCTGTTAATTACTTTGCCTTTTTTTCCTGGGAGAATTGTGAGAAATCTCCTTCACCACCACCACCATCCAGCCCAAACCTACACCACTGCCCCATAACCACCACTGGCTTAATTAATTACATCTTAACAGTGCTACAGCAACAATGTCAACATCAGTATTAAAACACATTTGAAAGAATAATAGCTCTTCTACATCACTTTTCCACCCTCCATTCCCGTCAACCACCTTTTCATCTTTTCATCCTCACCACTGCTGCTTCATGTGGGACTGAACTTGAACCAACAACTTTAATATTTCCTCTTTTCTCTTTTGTAGAGCTAGTGCTTCTGCAGCATTCTGTGGTAAACCTTTGCCCGCTGTGTATAAACAGACTATTTGGGCAACCGTGCAGCCTGGGAAAATGTGTGTAAAGTGCTGAACTGGGGGGGTGGGAATGGGAGAAGAGATGAGGGAAGGGCATGTCTTGAGAGAGGAGGTGCGCCGCTGCAGCTGAGCTGTGAAGAAGCTAATGGGCTCTCATCCCCTTCCCACGACCACCGCGTGTTTTCTGATGGCCACTCAAGCGACCAGACACATATTGGTTTGGCTACTGGCACAGAGCTCAGAGTCAGCCTGCTTCAATACTGCCGATTCGGCATCTGACTCAACTATGCATAGCCTGTGTGTGACTTCAGGACTGGCAGAGTATGAATCAGTAACCAACCTCTAATAATGTGAGGAGGTGGTGGTGGTTGATCTTGCGCATAGCTGAAACAGCAGGAATGAGATGAGAGGCAGAGAACTGATACACCTAGAGATGAAAACAGGAAAACAATACAAATACATGTTTGTCTGTCAGCAAAGACAAAAAGGAAATGCTCAATCACAATTGCTACACCACAGCATGTTGCATCAGCACATCTGTACAGTTTATCGTGAAACTTAAAACATCATGTCAAAATAGATTTCAAAGCAAATAAAATATACACTGCTACTTCACTAACCTAAATAATTGATATGGGAAAATAAGAAAAGCAAAGTATATTCTGATAGTTTGAACTGATTCCGTGTATGACTAAAGACAGAGACCTGGCCCTCAGCAGTCCCTCTGGACCTTACCCTCTCTCATTTGTGAGAATAAAACACCGAGCCCCTGACTATTCAATCCGGGGAAGCCAATTGTTTTGATTTTGCTGTATGATGCTTGATCCGACGCTGTGGAATATGACAACCTTTGATCCAGTGACAACACTCAATTACATATGGTTAACTTAATTGAGCTACTGCACCTCTGGCCTATACTCAGGATAATGTGTAAACAGCTCATATGCTACAGAGTAAACCCAGGATTACCACTGTTCACTTTAGCAAAAAGACAGCGTGTCTTCTTCCATTAACAACACACACACACACACACACACACACACACACACACACACACACACACACACACACACACACACACACACACACACACACACGATGTGAAAGCTCTCTTATTACTAATGTGAATGAAGACTCTTGAAGGATGTAGAAGGATCTACAGCTGGTAGAGTACTTTGAGCTCTCACTCTCTCGCTGCCTCTTTCTCTCCAGAGAGCTTAAGTTGTAATTAGTCATTGTAGTAACTCTGCAGTCAAATGGGAATTTAAAATGATGGGAGTGTATAAAACTGGGGGGGGGGGGGGGGGGTCCTGTATTAGTCTCTTCACAAAAATGTCTCGCTGACAAACATTAAAAATGAATCAGGGTGCCCTGGGAATTACATTACGCCCAGTAGCTGACAAGCTAGATTATATTTTCCAGCTGCTGAGTAGCAGGGCACGCATCTCGCTCATCCCCACAAAGAAGAAATGGAGAAATGCAGAGAAGGCTATAGAAATTAAATGACTTAGGTCTTGCCTAAAAAGGTAGAAAATAAAGCTCAAAATTCAATGAGATGCTACTTATCCACTGTGGTGCAGCCAGTGTGTCACTAAAGAGGAAAAAAGCCTCCCAGATGTGCTAACTTGCCATTTTATGTGGAAACTGATTATTTTATTATTTTTATTATAAATTGGCTACAAGGTTTAACACATACAGTATTTTGTAGCATTTGTACAAAGCACATGTGATAGCAGAGGCCCTCCTACAGCCAGTAAAGCCCATTAGGTCTAAACAGAGATCATCTTAATGAAACTCATGAGTTTATATCCTCTCCACTTTCACACGGTAAAAAAACGTATCGCTCTTTCCCTCTGACTCTGCCCGACCTAGACGACAGCTTTTACAAGTGAAACTGCAGTGACCCAGAATTACCTCTTTTCACACTCAAATACTACATTTGTATCTCTATCCGTCTCACTCACACAGCACCCTGACTCTGACAGGCTGTAGTTTAACCGCTGTGTTTCTTTAAAGTGCGGTTAGCCTGGGCTTTCTGCAGCTTCAGACCTGTCTTAGATGGAGAATTACTAAGCATCAGATCTTTATTATTAACACCTGTGTTTGGATATACATTTGTCTTTGATCAAATAATTCACATTTGCATCATTGGTCTGGAGTTGCTTATCAAGTGTTGACTGTAATTATAATCCTTTTCTATCTGCTGTATTTTGGTCTTTCTGCAGCGATGGCCAACTTTCCCTTATTATTGATGTGTAATCTATTTGCAAACCCCAAGCTAGGACTGTTTCAAATCTTTAATTTGGATCAATTGAATGATTTTCAGAAAAGTTGAAGAATGGCCAATGCTAAATGGTCGCATGGAAGCTGTGATATCATGTAGGGGTGGAGGCTAGCCTGAACAGCAGCTTTAGCCCCAGTCACACTCCAACCCAACCCCATCTCTAGCCTCAGCCCTTATCCCTTTGTACCCAATCCCTGTCCCTCAGCCTCACACTCTAGAGAGGATTTAAGCACTGTGAGAGTGGCCTAAGTAGCCAGACACTTCACAGACGAACAGTTCCAGTAATGGGCCATGATTGACCTCAATACCAAACTCTGAGTGGGTTCCCTTGGGTCTAATCTCCACATTACCTGCTCTGCTTAACACACACTGACTGACAAGACATGATGAGAGCGGCTGCCTTGAAGATTAAACAGACTGTTCGGGAAGTTACAACGTTGTCAAACAAATAAACAGCTGAAGCAACCTCTTATGGTGCAATTTCAATATATGAATGAAATCTAAATTGAGTGTGGAAACATTGTAATGTGTATGCTGCAAAACCTGGAGCATTTGCACCACATACAGCTGCGGAAAGAGACCAAACATCATGTTCTCTTGTCTTATTATTCATAGGTATGTCTTTGAGTTAAAACGTTTTTTTTTAATTGTATTCTATAAACTACTGACACATTTTCACTGTGGAATTCAATAGACACTGGAATGGCTGCCATACATGTAGAGATAAAGATTTAAGAACAATTTGGAGTGGTCTCTTCATTTTTTCCGGATATATATATATATATATATATATATATATATACACTTTAGATTTCTTTGAAGTAATTTCAGTTCCTGAAAAGCTACACAGCCACATTACTAAGAAGGCTAGCTAAAGAAAATGTTCTTTTGTGCATTCTCACAGGGATGTAAAATAAATGTATTATTAGTACCATTTGGTCTAGTGTAGGTCTATCAGCTAGAGGAAATTCAGACCAACAGCTTAAAGCCATCATGCTGCTGCCTGACACAAAGCCAGACTGTTGATTTAACACTCAATGGAGTGAGTGAACTAATGCAATGGAGGGAAAGAGTATGATAGATGGACATATGAAAGTACGGCAGGCCTTTGAAAGATTGAAATGGAGGAGGCTACCAAGGGAGATCACAAAATTCACACCCCATCTACGGTGTCAGTTTGACCCATTCAAAGGCCACGGTTTCAGAGGGGAGGCAAACATGTGTGGCAAATGTTTCTAAGTGTATGCATGCCTGTGCACGTGAGGGCTGCTCAGTGAGTGTCTGCACGCATGTGTGTTTGTTTGAAATGGTCACATCAAAGTCAGGTGGCGCTTCATTCCCACCTGCTGTCATTGGTCTCTGGGGCAGGCCGGAGTGCTGCAGGATCCCAGCTGTTTCTGACTGCTGTGGACACACATACTGTACACACACACCAACGCACATGCATGCACACGCTAAAGCACACATTACTTTAACGATGTGTCACCTTATCATTAAAGATGCATATAGATATAAATACCAACTCAAGCAAAAGTTAATACAATTGAAAAAACATCTGTATTAATGAATGCGTGCATTTGTGATTCTTATAACCAAAGGAAACAACTGCAGAAACATGTTACAGTATTTAAAGGCAGTTCAGTGATCAAGAAACATTGTTTTATCTATACAGGAAGTAAATATTTTTAGCTTAAGTGTACAGGGGGAAATACTCTAAGGATTAATTTCATGTAGCTTACCTTATTCATCCCAATATGTTTAAATTAAGATTAAAGATCACTTTGTTTCCCTATTCCCACAGTATGGTAAAGAGATCAAAACTGGAGGGCTTTATAGGGAACATCTTAACATTTGCCCTGCTCTCAGGGTGCTTGATTAAATGTAACATTTTGAGATCCCAGAGTTCTGAGAAAAGCATAAATCATTGTCTCGCAGCTGCTGGCGTGCCTGGGGAAAACACATGCTATCCCTCGCTCTCTCTCACAGTTTGTCTTCTCTGTGATCATAAAGCCCACCCGATCCGGGCCCTCCCCCTCTGGTGCATGTCAGGGTGGTGGATAGTGGAGGGAACACCTGCAGGCTGCCGCTTGCCCTGAGGTTCAGCATAAACCCCAGCTCCTCACACGCCCTCTAGCCCTCGCCTCCCTCACACTGGCCTTAGTGTTTCCCATCCATCAGCAGAGACAGGCCCCAGACCCAGCCTGGGAGGAGAGTCAGCTAGCCACTGACAGGGATCTAACCAACCGAGCTGTCTTTTTAGTTGTAGCATTGGAGGTGATCCTGAATGACATGGTCAAGGATTTCCTTTCCTTAGTGATCCATACACCTCCTCTCTACTCTGATAAAATGTACAAACCATGACTAGATCTACTCACAGTGGATGAATACAGCATCAGTGTGTGCTAGTGAGGGATGACATGTCCCTGGCTCTCAGCGGGTCCCTGCATGTGGAACACTGAGCAGTGCCTTTCTCATGCAGCCTGCCAACCTACCTGCCACTGTGACTTCCTCAGCCCTCCATCACTCCTCCCATCGCTGCCTGGCTTTCTTCTCCATCCCTCTCTTTGTTTCTTCCCGATACTTAATAACAGCATTGATTTCTCATTATTCTTTGTGTCATAGCTGAGCACTATAATGAATCACGTTTGGTTCTTGTAAAAGGAGAGAAAAATGAAAAAGAAAACCGGTAGTATACTTCGAATGCCAACTATCTGGAACTAAAGAGGGGGAAATTGTCTGGGACTGTCAAGTCGTTGATGTTTAAAGGGTTAACGGCAAGATGTGAAATAACTATAGGCCTTTGAAGCAGATTTCCTTAGATCTTCTGTGTTAAAACCCATGCCTTTAATTGTGTTTAATTTTTTATAATGTTCCAGCCTCAACTCTGGTAAATGACAACACATTTGTCTGGGCCTGGAGTTCTACAAGTGTAGAGGGACTCCTTCCAACCGCCATCATTTGCCATCCAACCCAATCGCAAGTAAACTGGAATTTAGTTTTTGCTGGTAAACAATTAGACAGAAAACAGATGTCGCTGGCCATATTTAAAGGAACTTCTCTCCTTGATGAATGAACTTTGCTGTGAGAGAGATAGAAAGAAGATTAAAACATGTCTAAAAGCTGCCATTAGAGTGCCAGACCACAAATTCAATTATTCAAAATTAATATTCCCTAAGATGCTTTTGGGTTTGTTTAAAATATTTCAGGCAGTCAATTGTGTTAAAGCAAGAGATGGAAACAGTAGAGGACAGAACTAGACTTGAGTTGACACGGTGACCAAATCAGAAGTGGCCTCAGAGATTTCTGGGTCTTAAAAATGGGAAAATGCAAGAAATGGCTTCTTGGATTAATTAAAGGATACATAACGAAAAGGCCGGCATTTTCCAGAGCCTGACACATGCTGTAAGAAATGAGACAACCCAGAGGTCTCACATACATGAGCAGTGGAGAAACAATGAAGGCAAAGCTTCTCTAGACTCATATTCAGTCCATCACATTCAAGAACACATGAAAGCACCATGTGAGTATTGAGAGTGTATTCAAACACTTCAGTGACTACATGTTGGTTGCTTGATGACAATTACCAGCAAGCTCCCCCATCCTTACACAAATGTTATGCTTTGAGAATTGGGCGGACAGATCCCAGTGTGCTTTTGTATTGCATCTCTACAAAAAGCAGAAGCAGCTAATCAAAAGAAAAATAAAATAAAAAAGTTGATTGTGGCTCATAACATATTAATCTGTTCAGCATGCCTAGGGTGTAAATAGTTAGCCTTTCTCTAACTTCCTTAGCCCAGTGCTACGCTCGATGTGTAATGGTCATACTTTAAGAATTTGCTAAATGGAATCAACAGAGCCACATGGGATGGATAAAGTGTGTTTGATGCCAAGGCCAAGAGCTCCAACAATTCAGAAATGTCATGATCACAAAATGTTTAGCCTCTGAGTCGGTCCTATGGGAGCAAAGGGTACAGTCGATTTAGAGTGGTGCTAACTCCACCTTTCCATGTCTGCCTGAATGAGGCGTTTCAACCATCAGTCCATTAACACCGCTCTAACAGGCTCCCCGTCACCCTCTGGACAACAGCGGGGACACGGCACATGTGGACTGACCAAAGGCTTTGATGTAATCCTCCCCCTCATACAAAACACAGACATATAAGTGCACACCCAAATCGCCTGTGAACACACACTGCGTTTGGAAAACTGTTCCTTCAATAGTTTGACACAACACGGCACAGAGAGAGAAACTCTCTGCTGGAATTCTCTAATGGTTACTGCTGCTGACTCTAGGTATATCTCAGATAAAAGTAAGAGTTCTGGCAGAAAGTGTGTGTTAAAATTGAATACAATTCATATTCAAATTGCTTTTATTCATCCATTTAAACAGCCAATAAAAATGAATGTCTCATTAGACGTTTAGGAAACAAAAGGAACACGGATGTAAGCATGATTTTTTTCTAGATTTGAGATTAAAATAAACCAAAATGAGCGATAGAGAAAAAAGCAAGCGAGAAAAAGGGAACCTTCAAGCCAGTAAAAGAAAGAGAGGAGAGTATTGATGCAATGATGAGAAGGAGCCAGCCTCCCCCTCCCTTTCATCTTCATCTTCCTTCACTCTCCCCCTCTTCTAGCTTCCTTCTGTTCTTCTGCTTTGTGTTCAGACCAGCTATAAATATTCCAAAATATGTCTTTATGAGCCATTGCTTTGCTGAAATAATATGCTCTCTAAATCAAAGTAAAGGTCTAAAACATCAAATATTTATCTACAGCCTTGGAAAAAATGTATAGAAATAAGTTAAATGATTTTATTTCGAGCACCAGGTCTGCTCTGACCACCGGTACACTAACCTATTGGCATATCCTTATTGAAAGTGATTTACTTGGTGTGTTTAGATAAATAAATAAAAGAAACAAAAACATACACATTCATGCAGGTCATATGCACAACAAAACAAATACATAGGCACAGGCACAATCAGCAAGATCAGGAGGAGTAAACGCCAGAGAATAAAAGTGTGTTTTTAACTTGGATTTAAAACAGTCAATGGAGGGGGCTTATCTGATAGGGGATGCTCTTCCACAGTCTTGGGGCTGCAATAGAAAAGGCTCGGCTGCCCCTGAGTTTACTTCCCTGTGAAATACAGCTTTACTGTGTATTCTTCCTCCTCACAGTGTGGAGGGCCTAAGGCTGCCTCTACCTCCATCTCAGTGCTGACATGTTTAATGATATGATTCAGATTTTGAGGGGTTTACGCAAGACAAGAACACACAATGAATCTCTGAAGCCCTGCATAAAGTTATGTACAGTTGTGACTCTTAAAACAGTTATTATTGTTTTACTTTGTCCACGATGGCCCAGAGTGTCCTTTGGGAGACTTACCTTTTGTGGGTTTTTAGAGACTTGGGAGCAATTGAATTTGCTGAGTGTGAAGGTCTGAATCTTTCTTGGGAGCACAGCAGAGCTGCCCAACAGGAGACCATGCTGTATACATGAGATGCATTGAGTTGTAGGCATTAAATATCCAACTCACCTAATAAAGTGCAACAGCACTTTGAGCTTTGGAATCTGAATTGTGTTTTGAGTGTTTTGGAACGGCTATTGAATAATCTTCTAAACACACATGCATGCACCCAAACACTCTCAAACTGACACCAGAAATATAATCTGTGGTGAGTGCAACCAAGAAGCTCAACCTGACATCAGTGCGGCCTTCAGCAGCGATCCTGGAGCGGTTAGCTGCTGTTTGCCAGCTCTGCCCCGCGCTGACAGAGACTAACTGCTATTTAGAAAACTCCTGCTGCCTGTAAAGATGTGCCAACATGCCAACCCTGCCTCAAGGATACTGGAGTGGAAAACACTTATCGGCTTTACCAAACAAATAACTGAAAGGGGGCATTGCGTGACATTATAGGAGGAAGGAAAATCTGACGAGCTAAACAAACTGAGACTCTTGCATTAGATCACCGTTAATTGAGATGGAATATGGACTACCAGTGCCTGTGACAAGTCCAAACACCAAAACCAACACCGGAAAATATCAGCATGCAATGGTGATTTCTGATTTCCAAAACACACAGGCCGAGTATGAAACTGTTCTATAGAGCATGTGCAATTATAGATGCATTTGAAAAACTTTACCTGAGTTCCTGCAATCGCCTCCTTGCTCTGGGACTTGGACAGAAAACACCAGAAGGTCAGGAGCCAGCAAAGATTCAGGCTTGCGAATCTCATTCAACCAGCGGCTCATGTGGAGTTCTTTGGTGTCGGACGGGCCCTGAACCAGAGGAACCAGCTTTTCGTTAACCCCCTCTCCTGAACCTAAGAGACAAGCATTTAAAGCAAATTCATATTTTACGCATCTGTTGAAAAAACACTATGTATACATTATTTTCATGCATCACCAGCAGATGTTAATTTTCAAACAAGAAAATTAACTGCACATGCTTGTGTCCCCTTTTATTTCTATATTGACAGCTGCAATATATCTTATAATCTGCCTGACATCATGTGTTCAGTTTGACCTTGTGAACTCTGTGCTATGACACTAGCTCCAATAACATCCTTGCTGTTAAAGACATGGCCAGAGACCAATGACAGCGCCCCAGGAGAAAACAGCAACTGAATCGCAAAGCTGGAAAGAAATCAAGATAAAGATCGAGCGGGACAAAAAGTGGGAGAGTGACAGAGTGAAGTGTATAAAAGTATAAGTTAAAGAAAGTCAGAGAAGAGTCTAGTCACTCTCCCTCCTACACAGGCAGTAAAGTTTTAACAGGGCACAGCTGCACACACCTGGGGTCCTGGCGCACACTTTTACAGCTCCCACGGTTCCCGAGGCGCATTTCACCGTCGCACGACTGCAGAACTTCAGCTCCAGGTTTTGGACCGAGCCTTCAAGAGTCGGTGATCGGCCTGGAGACTTCACACCTAATAAAAAACAAAATGTAAAAAGTGAAAATGAAGTGCAGTCCGGCAGGTTTAAACACTGCTGCTGTGGCTTCGTTAAACACTTGATTGGCATTTAATTGGTCTTGACCCTTTTCTCTCCCTCTATGTCCTTCCAAAGGTTCTGAGAAACCAGGTGCTCTCCAACACAGATATTACCCACAGCACATGGAGTGTGTGGCATATATCTAAACTCTGGATAGAGATGCCCTCTGTTATGTGAACCTCTTGGTGTGACTCTAAACAAATATGGCAAACAAAAGCTCATTTCTATATTATAAACTGTAAAAGTTTGTTAAACAGTGAACTGTGCCCAAAATCGGCTCACAATTTATTTATTTATTTATTTATCTATGCCAGTCTTATAGTATTTATGTATTATATAAATATACAGCTCTGAAAAATATTAAGTGACCGATTTTTTCTCAAATCTCTAGATGTATGGCATCCATTCAAGTGTCAGTTGAACTCCAACACAGAGAAATGTTGTCAGTAGTTTATAGAATACAAAAACATAATGTTTGCTTTACTCAAACACATACCTACAGTATAAATGATAAAACCAGAGAAAGTGATCACTTTGCAGTGGTCTCTTCATTTGTTTCCAGAGCTGCATATTATAATATTTCTAAATGTATTTGTTTGATGTGTATTCTTCAGCGAGTAAGCTGACAAGGTTGGCACATCTTAACTGTATTTTTACTTCTCTGGATGTAGCAAGCTGCCTGTGAAAACATTTACAGTATACATAACCCAGGAATAAAATAAGAAAAGATATAAACCATATAATTGTCAATTGCTTGGTCTGAGTGTTTCACAAGGTGCCATCAAATCGAAAAAGTTGAATGACAGTTTTAGTTAAATAAGAGACTATTAGGAGTATGAGTAATAGTCCAATATAAAGGAAATATCTTTCCAAAATATCGTCCAACACAGTAACGGCAGTATCCAGCTTAGTGTCAACTACAACTCACCAAACACCAGTATTACATCACAGGAGACTCAAACGCTTTTCACTATGCGATTATTATTATTATTTTTTTTAATGGTAGCATATGGAAGAATCTTCCGTCTGCCATTTTTCCAAAATGAAACAGTGTGTGTGTGGGGGGGTTACACATTCGCTATAATGACATGTCAATGTTAATCGTATGGTGAGAGGCTATTTCAATCACAAACCAACAGGAGGAGGGAGAAATATCTGGCTGGCTTTAAGATACTGAGGAGTTAAGGGAGTGGTATGCCAAACAGCCTGTTGAGAGAGGAGAGGAGGATCCATCCATCACAGGCTACATTCTTCCAGGGAGCTGGAACTGTCTGAGGGAGTCACATTAGATTCTTACATCACCTGTTCCAATAAGGCTTCACTTCTCCGAAGGATCCCCTCTTACAGTGATAGCACTTCATTTCCTACGAGTGTCCATGCCACGGAGTCTATCATTTAGTGACGTTACAATAAGGCACAGATCTAAACAAATCTGTACTAGACATGAACAAAGATTATTTGAGTAGATTATTTTACAAATTAGCTAAATGATTGATTTGAAGTTGTTAATCTTAGTCCAATGTTACAGCAGACAGAGTGGGTACAGAGAGGACTCATATTGACACAGCACATTCAAACTACTAGGAAGTGCTCAAAACAACAACTAGTGACTTCCCTTCTCTCCCTATCGGAGACAAATTACCCAGCAGCCTCTTCACCTGCTGTCTGATTGGTAGCTATCAGGTGGAAGATGGGGATGGTAATAACCTCGGTCTCCCTGCCTGCAGGTCAAACAGAGTTGTGTTCACTTCATAGATATCATGTACTTTTTTCATCCACTCTTGCCTAGCTGATTGTGTGTGTGTGGGGAGAAACCAATTTCCCTCTTGAGGTTCCCGTTCGACTAGAAAACATGTTGAATGTTTAGTACAAATACTTGTTGCGTTTTGTCGATGTTCTCAGAATGAAGTTAGTCATCATCTTTGCACACACACACACACACACACACACACACACACACACACACACACACACACACACACACACACACACACACACACACACACACACACACACACACACACACACACACACACACACACACACACACACACAGCTGTAAACATA
This sequence comes from Eleginops maclovinus, assembly GCF_036324505.1. Taxonomy (NCBI): domain Eukaryota; kingdom Metazoa; phylum Chordata; class Actinopteri; order Perciformes; family Eleginopidae; genus Eleginops; species Eleginops maclovinus. The sequence continues at coordinate 26,863,357 of NC_086351.1, forward strand.
TAATTTGAAAAAAGGATTTCCAGATCCAGTGACCATTTGGCTTTCTGCATTAGAGCACTGAATATGATTGCAGCAGTGATGAGGAGGATTCCACACAGACGAACTGTCCCCGTGACTCTCTGTTCTTTGTGAAAAACTTGGAGATGTCCAAAGTGCGAGCCAATCTGGAGTACAACAGGGGCCATCCCCTCTTCTCTGTTTACTCTTTGAAAAGTGGAACTAGGGGTATCACTATCCCATATTGCCCACATAGATGTTCTAAAGGGCATGGTGCACCTGCTGGGGGTGGTGCTTTTGCATGGGGGGGGGGCTATGGACAATGTTTTGTCCAGCTGTTAAGACTATAAAAAGTAGGGTACACAGGAAGAGCAAAAACACAATGGTTGGTAGTTTGTGGATTTAACAGTTGTATCCAGTTTGGTTTGTGTATGTTAGAGGCATATGTGTGTGTGTGTGTGTGTGTGTGTGTGTGTGTGTGTGTGTGTGTGTGTGTGTGTGTGTGTGTGTGTGTGTGTGTGTGTGTGTGTGTGTGTGTGTGTGTGTGTGTGTGTGTGTGTGTGTAACAACCAGGCACGAGTGTTTCTTTATGTGAGTGAGTTTGTGAACGTGTGTGGTGCTGTTACTCTTCAGGCAAGAGTAGGTGCAAGTAGTACATTAACACACAGCTAGGGGCCAGAAACAGCAGCACTCCGTCAAATATTGTGAGGGCCACGGTGGGCAGCTGGATTTACCATCCTGAAGGTGGAGGAGAGAGAGAAAAATACCAATGGAGGAAGGGATGGAAAGTCAGTTAAGAAGTACTGAGAAAAATAATGAAAGAATAGATAAAAAGAGAAAGCACAGATGCAGAGGCAATATGGGATGTGAAGGCTGCTTTTTTGCTCCCTGCATAGCGCAGTAGTTAGCATGCACATGTCCGTGTGTGTGTGTGTGTGTGTGTGTGTGTGTGTGTGTGTGTGTGTGTGTGTGTGTGTGTGTGTGTGTGTGTGTGTGTGTGTGTGTGTGTGTGTGTGTGTGTGTGCAAGACATCTGCAGACGTGCCATGTTTTACACATTCCAACATGTCCTGCTCTCACTGCTTTGAGGAATGGTATGAGAACGTTGTCTGCTCATAACCCTAGACCAGGCCAAGTTACATTTTAAAACAAGAAGTACAGTGTTTGTTTTAGCCTACATTTTAAAAAACATGTGTGATAATACCTTAGAAATACTAAGCAATTCTGATTCTTATGCTATGGAAAGGGGTTTCTTAAGCCAACAACCCAGGACATTCACACGGGAACCCTGAACTGTGGTTGGACAGACGAGGGTAAGGCAGAAGTTTTTCTCTTGGTGTGAAGTATATGTATGTTCTGCTTACTAATCTCCACTCAAAGCAATTTCATTAAAGAGTGAAGATTTCTCCTGGCCCTGGCAAGTATTATTACATTAGGGATCAGCTTTATGTGGGATGATGATCAGCTGACAAGAGGAGGAACAATATCACCAAACCCTAATGGGCAAGTAGTCAGACAGAGAAGGAAAGAAAAGCTAAAGTACTAAAAGCTCTAAGTCTGTCAGGGGCCCACAGCAGCCAGGGGGCTGACAGAAAATGAGGTAGACATAGACAAGTTGGGTAGACCAAAAGCAGCCAACTGAGCCATTAAGTGCTGATGCAGAAACAATAAGTGTCTCTCCTTAGTCAGGAAGGGCTGAAGTAGAAGCAGTAAGTAGGAGCAGGAGGTCTTCTGGCTCCATGCCCAGTACTGACACACAGCACAAATACAGACACATGCACAGAGAGTGGGACAGGAAAACATACAAGGTGAGCCGGTGAGCCAGTAGTAGTTAGCCCTGCTCTCAAAGAGCACAGCAGCTCCGGCAGTCAGCAAAAACAGTTTTAAAGAAACATAAAGGTTTCAAACTTGGTAGAACAGTGCACTAAAACTAAGACCAACAGCCCATTGCCTTCTGCTGCAGAGGGTCCTCTCTGAACCTGTCCCCCCTCATTTAACTATAGTTTGTCACTTTTTGGCAAAAGTATTATTTATTTGTTCTACTTTCTACCTTGTACTGAAAAAAACAATAATTCAGCCAACATGGCCCTTGACTCAGCAGGGCTTCTGTTTTTTTTTTTGACACAGAGGAAGAAGCACTTTACAAACATTTCAGCTACAACAACAACAACAACAACTGCTGATCGTCATTTACTCTGGCAGCTTCCATTGCTAAAAACACACACACACACACACGCAAAAAGGATGTGGGCTTAATATAAAATGTAACAAATATGTCCATGATAATCAATAATTGTGTACTTACATACAGGCGCAAGATGTTACCATATACACCCTTGCAATACACACACACAGTGCTCACTGCTTATAACAGTGGTGGTATTAAGACAGTGATGGGTGTAAGTGCTGCTAGTAGCAGAGGCTGGGGGTCTAATTTCCATGATTACCCCCCCCCCCCCACCCCTCCAGGTGCTGCCTTCCTCTCCGTCTGCCCACCGAAGCAGTGACACATGTTCTCTGCACATTCAGACTTGGTTCTCTCTGCCACTGAATTACCACAATTAAGAAATCTTCATCCGGAAGCAATTTGGCCAACACTAATGGGCCTAGGCAGTTGGGTTTGGGAGATGGGAGGGAGGGATGCAGAGCAAAGCTGTAAGAAAAAGTTATTGAACGATGGAGAAGGATGACAGCAAAAGAGGGGAGACAGATGTGCGCGGAGTGAACAGAAACATGCGCTGTGACACAGACCATTCCCACAATGCCGATGGAAAGGAGATGATTAGTCCGTGGTCAGATAGGCCATTAAAACACAGTTCTGGATGAGAGGGCCTGCCTCTCAATATTGAATCTCCCTACATTAATGCTGCCCTGACAAATGTAGTTAGCATAAGGAACAGGGGCACTCTGACTTTGAAGAAGCAGTCAGGATGGAATGTCAGTGTGGTTCCACCATGAGATCGATGCTCCAAACTCAAGACTTCAACTAATGACTGTAAGTACCACCACCACCCCTTCCCCTCTGACTACAACTCACACTTGCTCTTTATCCGGCGTTGTCTCCCTCTCGTTTTTCCCTTATGGAACAGTATTTTATAGAAACTAAGTAAACGTCCTGTTTATTAATAATGCTGTAAATGAATTAGTATGGCTGATATTTGCAGGGGCGTGCGTGCGTGCGTGCATGCGTCTGTCTGTCTGTCCGTCCGTCCGTCCGTCCGTCCGTCCGTCCGTCTGCGTGCGTGCGTGTGTGTCTGTGTGTGTGTGTGTCTGTCTGTGTGTGTGTGTGCGCGTGTGTGTGTGTGTGTGTGTGTGTGTGTGTGTGTGTGTGTGTGTGTGTGTGTGTGTGTGTGTGTGTGTGTGTGTGTGTGTGTGTGTGTGTTGGTAGCCAAGACCTGGCTGGGGTTTTGGTGCTGCTGAGGCACTCCGATGTGAGTAATAGAAGAAATGTAGGGCTAATTTACGGCCTTGTGACATGGAGCTATGTGCTCAGTCGGCACTAGTCACTACCCTTAGATGGGACAGTTGGCTCTCAGCAGGGAGCCAGCTCTGCAGACACTAACAGATGACATAAATACAAAAAGATTTACATGGAGCTGTCATTGATTTGGGTTTGGTAATAGTCAGAGAAGCCTGCTGTGGGTGCCCATTCTACACAGTGCATTGTGTGTGATGTCTCTGCAATGCTCTTTGCATTGTGTGTGTGAACCTTTTTAAACATGGTATTAAGCTGCTAAATTACTTATTAAATGACCTTTTCTTTTAAATGATTTATAATGCAGTGCTTTATGTAATGTATCTTTTATGATTATTGGTCTTCAAACCATTAATTAGTTTTTAAATGAATTAAATTTTAAATTTTAATTGATTGCAGACAAACATCCAGGTTTCTAAAAAACAAGGAAGATTTTTAAGACCAACAAAAGATGTAGGTGCTATAGAGTGCCGATGAGTAGTGCCGATTGAACATTTCTCCTCTGTGGGACGAAAAAAGCTATTCTGATTCTGTATTTGTAGTAGTTGTAGAGAGGAAAGATGTCTCTGAGAAACCATAATTGATTCATACAATAAAAACAATGGACACGAAAAAATCTAGCTTACAGATCCTGTACTGGAATCACATCTTTTTGTATATTCCATTAATGAAAAGTGGGGAGGGAATATCATGTGCTCATTCTAAGTATACCTCAGATTTCTTAACCCTCAAATGGGCATTTACATAGAAATATTTTCGAAAAGTTTTTGCTTGCTATTGTCTACATTACAGCCCTATCGCAGCATGACCACACTTCTATTACATCATAAATACTCCCATATTATACTGATAACATGTTATTATACAGTGTAACATGTGTTATTACACCCATATAACATCATTACACCAATATTACTATTTTATTACACCGTAATTACTATGTTGTTACCCCCATTTTAGACATGGTCACAGCCATCGTCAAATGACAAGTGAAATTAAAAAATGAAAATATCATCCTAACCAGAAGCTAGCAGATGGAGAGAGGAACAGGGGTATCTGGGAAGAGGAGTTCTAAAGTCATCAACTATTTGGTTGTTTGTGATAGAGTGGCAGACCTCAAAAACTTTATGTTCCTCTCATCCCGTAAAGATAGAAATAACCATGTAATGTCTAATTAGTGGACAACACAACCCAACAAACTTCTGTTTTGTATTACCTCCACTTGCTTTTCTCATTAGCTCTGGACTGAAGTGAGCAACATAGAAAGGGCAGACAGCTTCAGGAAGACAAAAGAAAGGAGGAAGGCCTGAGTCTGGATTGACTTAAAACATCATCACAATCTGCCAGGAGTGGAGCGAGGGCCGTCTGTAGTTCATTGAAGTTTTCATTGACAAGAACCGTCTCAAGTTCCATCCAAGATTTATTTATCGGTTCTCTGATGCTGACACAACCTTTTTAATGTCAGAAATAAGGTTGCGTATGGATGAAAAGGCCCTCTTTCTTTTTCCCTCCTGCTTTCTTCCTACCCTGATGTCTATCCGTGAAGCAGACAAGTAGACAGGCAGAAATGTCTCTTAAACCAATAAGTTACCTCTTCAAAGAAGTATGGATTCTTGAGTGAGGATCCAGGCTGAAACAGACATCTCAGGGTTTTCATTAAGCTTCCCATCTCTTTACTGACATTTGTGACAACCACAGAGCATAAAAAAACTCTCATGTCCTTTCTTCTTCTTTCATTGTGGAACATTGCAAAAGGGCTATCTGGGATGAAAAAGTATAGATGGGTTGATTCTGGGACCAGATACCAGGAATTATTTTATGGAGGCGAAGGGGTGATATGAATTTTTTTTCCCCCTCCAATAACACAGAGCTATTACACCTATTACACCACACCGGCACAGGGGGATTAGCGTCAGACCTGTGCTCCTGAGGGCAGTGAAATCACAGGGAGGTGAACTGCTGGCCATGACAGGTGCAGCATCTTTCAAGCAGTGCAAAAATACATAAAAACTGTTGATGACATGCTTCTTCTAAGATATTGTTTCCAAGCGACGGGAAAGGTCAGTGTGAAGTCTCCTTGATGCAACCTTCAATACTTTAGATTTTGTTACTACTCTTTTTTCCTCTTCACTGCCCTACCCCCCATTGTGTGTGTAGGGGGTACTTGTTAAAACACAACTCTTGTTTTAATAATGATACTGTTGGGAATGAGAGCATTAATTCTGGACTATATAACAACAAGATCCTAGCCGCTATGCAGTGAGCACAGGCCTGCTGTATCCAAACATTCTTGCAGTCACTAAAATGGGATCATTTGCTACATACAGGGATGTTTAGGGAGATGAAGATGGGTTTTTGTGTGTGCGTGCGTGCGTGCGTGCGTGCGGCGTGCGTGCGTGCGTGCGTGCGTGCGTGCGTGCGTGCGTGTAAGCTTGATTTAATAAAGAGAAGCAACTGTCAGCAGTGTTTCTGGGCACTGAGATCAACCCCACACCCTCACTCTCACTTTTCCCTCAAACCTTTATTTTCCGTCAAATTTTCATTTTTCATTCTGCTCATTATATTGCTCACTCTCTCTCTTCCTTTTCCTCTGTTCTTTTCCCTCTATGTCTGTCACGCTAAAGTGATGTCACAGCTCGTATATTACCCAGCAATCCTCTAGAGTACGTCTGGTGACCACCACCAACCAAACCTTTACAGGACCCCCCTCCTCCCTTCCTGGTCCAGACCACCACAGAGCTGTGGCTACAAAGCCAGCTGTGGTAGCTGCATTACAGCTGCATCCATCTCTGGTAGAAATGCCCATGTTATGCTTATTCAAAAGGCCTTGAACTTTGGTTTTTCAAAATCTAGATTTTCACAAGACAATAAAACAAGTGCACGGATCACAATGTCTCTATTCCTTCCAGCAGCTGGTATCCAAAACTAACTGGCCTGAGTTTCTGATCAATGTCCCAACTCTGTTCGAGATTACGGACTCGTCCCAGAGCAGTTTATTTAGGGAGAACAATGTTCAGGATGACACTTAATATGGGAAAAGAACTGAGGCAAACAAACAAAAAAACATTTTCCTCGGGACTATTTCATTTGCAGAATTATTTAAAATTATTTTATTTATTATTTATTTATAGATGTAGCTCTCTGTTTAAGAGCTCTCTGGGATTCAGCCCTGTGTTTTGAAATTGAAAGACTCAAGTTGATTGACTCTAGTCCAAAATACATTCAATTAAATAAAATAAAGCTAGTATTAACAAGGAAAAAATGAATAATACTTAAAGAAAATATCCATATTTTGTATACAGATCATCCACTCATTTATTGATAGCAGTGTTAATAATATGCTACCCTGTGAATTCCCTGATAAAGCAAAAAGTGGTTAGTACAGAGGTAATCCAGCGGGCTGCTGACAGAGCTGCATACTGTAAGGATGCATGCACTAATGAGAGCACAAACAAACCCCTCCCTTTATACCACTTTACTGTTTTCACCAGACAAACAGACACATGAAGTATGACATGCTGCAGTGCAAAAGAGGAATGCTATGAAAATGTGTCACCACAGGGAATCATTGATTCAGCACTATCCAACAGACAGGTGTGTGACCGACCCAAGCTGTCGTGTAGCAAGCAGTGGCTGGCAGCATGAGTGTCAAGGCAAATATGATTTTACAGTTTGTTTTCTGATTTAACTAAATCCACTCACACAGGCAACACTGTGTGCTGCTCGCTGATTTGACACTGTTAAAGCCTCACTGCTACTCCAACTCTTACAAGTCCCCGTGGCTATGTTCCAGTCAGCTGCAATGATTTTAAGTCTCTGACTGTTGCTTTAATCTAAGTCCACCAATTATTTTTGAAGAACATTTTAGTCTGTCAGTACCTTAAGATTAAAAATATAGCTTTTTCTGCATGCTGAATTGAAAGGGAATGAAATATACCAAAACTGCCCCCCCCCCCGCAAAGAACACTGACCATTGGTGTTATCAGCTAGATCTCGATATGAAACACCTTTCAATATTGAGAAACTCAGCAACATCAAAAGACAATAAGGGAGGAGAAATTCCTAAAGCAATGAAGCATGTGCGTGTGTGTGTGTGTGTGTGTGTGTGTGTGTGTGTGTGTGTGTGTGTGTGTGTGTGTGTGTGTGTGTGTGTGTGTGTGTGTGTGTGTGTGTGTGTGTGTGTGTGTGTGTGTGTGTGTGTGTGTGTGTGCAATACATGCTGTCCTTACAATGACCTGAGGACTGCTGGTTGGTGACACAAGAACAACCAAACAACCACAAGACCTAAATCTGGATCTGGATCAGAATCTTGTGAGCGTTATATAAGACCTTTGCTTTTATCACAGACTGTTGCAGCTAGTCAGCCGGCATCTCACACTAGTGGAAAAATGGAGCCATTACTAAGAACCATCTGAGCAGTTCAACAGTTCTTTCCTCATAAAGCTTCAACAAACAAACAAATGTGAAATAAAGAGCACTCCATCCAGGAATTTTAGCCTTTGCAGACCATTCACATGCACAACATCTTGTAGAACTCTTTGGCTCATTTTCCTTTTATCCTGTCACACCAATAAGTGAGAGTGGTAGGAATAGGAAACATCTTTCTGAAAGCCTATAAGTGAAAGTTTCAGTTAATAATTATTACTAAGTTTTTCCACAAAAAACCTATAACTACACATCACATATTCTCCTTCACTCTCGAGCTTGCTAATCCCAGTCCTCTCGCCACTGCTCTTTTTCTAACCTGCAAGGACACAGACCAGATGTGCAAATGTTTCTGTATGTTTCTATTCAAAACCCATTCCAAGAGAGGCAGAGTGCGGGGAGAGGAATATTTGACTTCACTCCACGGGAGACTGGTTTCATACATCTTGGCGGCTGCACCACGGTGAAAAAGGTAGCTTGGCTGGCTGAGAGAGAATGTTGACGGCATACCAAACAACATGATCCTAATGAGTTGGAAAATCCCCGGCCCTCCTGAGGACTGTCCAGATGCTACCATCATGAGAACCGCTACTGTTTTATTGAATTCAGGCTCCCCCTCCCCTTCTTTAACAAGGAGCAACATATGTTATTTGACCATTAAGGCATCCTAGGTGACATGAAGCGTTACATCTTTTAAGAGTTATTCTGCTCTGGCTGCAGGTCCAGCACCCCACACTGGGCACAAGACAAGTTGATCTTTATTTCAAAGTGTCTCATGTGAATGTGTAGAATTCAGGACTTACACTTTTGGGTGTGTGCTTGTACTGCAAGTACAGGGTCTGTAGTACATTTGCTCAAAGCTTATAAGCTACTATCAGGTTAATTATACAACATGTCCTAATGTCAAATTGCTATAAGCCAGGGTGCATTTCCCTTGCCAAAACACACAGAGAAACATACATTGGAACAATCATCACACACAAATCACAAGTCACGACTGTCTCACTATGGTTTGTGCAGCCCTAACAGAACTACTGGTCAAAGACAAAAGACCCAAGAACCTGTAATATGCTGTGATACTACAGACAGTCCATTATCTTCATTTGGTCTAGAGCAGAGATTGTTGTTTACCTGGACCTATGTACACCTCACGGAGCAGGCTTTCGCTGAGGGTCACTGGCGCTCCGTTGACCATGCTGTGGGTCCAGCTCTGACAGATGGCTTGGAGCAGAAGCGTCTGGGCCCTTGTTGCCTGGACAGTGAAGTGGGGAAGCTCAAAAATACACTCTGTGGTTGGGACTGAAGATCTTTTGCACCTGGAATAGAGGGACATTAGATGAAGAAAGACAGTTAGATCATGGATAGTATATGGAAAAAGAGAGAGAATGATAAAGTGACAATAACAAATAAAAGAACGGAGATTCGCATGTCAGTGCCAACATACACTTAAAGAAATGGAACCTGTTTCATGACTTCAATGAATCCATCAATATCACATCACAATATCAAACAGCTCATAGATGAGTGGCCAAATAGGTAGAACTTCATTCCAACAGCAAATTGAAAAATGACCAAGTGCAGGCCAAGCTTTCCTTAGTTACTTGGCAGACAGGTGCACTTCTCCTCTCTGCCGCCGACCCTTCTCCCCCCTCCATCAGAACTGTGATGATGATTTATGTGAAGGGATGAACAGCCCAGAAACCAGACCCTTAAAAAAATCTCTGTGCATTTATCAAATGGTAAATGCTATCTGTCTCCAAGACTGTATAAGGAGAGAGGATGTGTGTAGGGAGAGAGGCTGTGTGGATGTGTGTGTGTGACAAGCTGATGAGTGAAGCGTTTAGGGGGATGAGGTAACAGAACGCAGGGTGTCCTCCAGGACCCTGTCCATCAGAACCTCAGCGGACAGTGCTCTCATTTATCATCTGACACACACACACACACACACACACACACACCCACACACACACACACACACACACACACACACACACACACACACACACACAGAGGACCTCTACACAGGTGGTACCGCAGCATCAGGGCTAAAACCACCAAACTCAGAGACAGTCTCATCCCACAGGCCATAAGAGTACTTCATGCCTGATATTTCAATACCTGTATTGTTTTCTTATTTGTTTTATGTCTTAAGGTATATTTATATTGCACTGTTGGAGGAGCCTGGTAACTTAAGTTTTTCATTGCATATGACACTTTGAATCTTTGAACACACACACACACACACACACACACACACACACACACACACACACACACTTAAGATCCCATCCATGACATCAGGCCACCAACCAAGGTTTGGCATCACACAGTGCTGGGACTGACAGACCACTCATCATCATCAGTTACTCTCCCTCTCCCCTCTGTTCACAGGGAAAAACTCCCAGGGAGACTGAACTCAACACTGGTCTTTTCCTCTCTGTTCTGAGAAGTTATTCAGTTGGGTGTTTGATGAGGGGCAGTGCCCTCGGCCCACACATCAACTTTTGGGGGCGTTCATGCACATATGTTTGCCTACACACTGTAACGGAAGGACAGAGGTACTACTTAAAAGAGCAGTCTCTTTTTGGGTTAAACTATAACCGTGACTAATTCCAGGGATGGCTGCAGCGTGTCATGAACAAGCATCACAGTTCATTTAATCACAATTCCATTTTGGTCTGGTCCCAGTTCAGAGTGTGGGATATCTCAGGGGGTCTCTCCCTCTGCTCAGCAGCTCTGCAATCGTTTAACTCCTCCGTTCCCTCCCTCTCCTTCTCTGTGTCTCTTTATCGTTCCCTTTATTCTGCTCCTGGGTGGTTCAGCAGGGTGACATGAGCTGTTAGCTGCACACAGGCAGGCCCAGAGTTCTTAACTGCCTGCTGTCTCAGAGGGGGACTACTATGAGACAGAAAGCGAGAGAGAGTTTGTAAAAGAGAGATGTAAGAGGCATAGGAAAAACAAAGAGAGCGAAACTCCAAACCTGACAAGGTCAATGAGTTCACCCCGACAGCGCACATATACATTTTGAATTCCCTGGACCATATGGTGCAATTGGCACCATGGTGAACCATGCAATGTCATGCTTCTCTACCGCAAGAAACCAATGCTGTTGGAAGCTATACAGGAGGATATTAATCAAATACATTTTTCTTTTGTGTGATCTAACGTGTGCATCCCTGTTTGTGTGTACACATAGCAGATAACACTGTGAACAAAAGAAAGTGAAGGGGACCCAGTAACAACAAGGTCCCCACATGCAGAGCAAATGTGCCTGCAAAGCCACTTCAATGGGAGCGCTGGCAAGGGATGAAGGTTTGTTGGCTTTTTCCAGTGTTAATAGCATTTCAGGGGAGCTGTCATGTGCATGTGGTCGTCTAAAACTTTAATTATGCACCTGTTATTATTATAATATGCCTGATTCTTTGCAAACAGCAACTTAGATCTTTGAGCTAAATGAAAAGCAGAAACTCTCATTAGAGTGTTTTGGGAATGCTGGATGTGAGGACAGCCAGACACTCATCAGATTTCATTAAGTAGCTGGCACAGACTGCAATACTTGCTGCAACATGGTAAACAGCTTTTTGGCGAGCAGCTCTTTTACTGTTACCACAGGCTTTGAAAGAACCAAAAGCCTCCAAGAAGGAGAAATAAAAGTGCTCACACCTGCAGTATCAACAGCAGTAACAAGTGACTGAACCATATAACCTGTGAATGGAACATGGCAAACCCACATATAGACTTCTTCTTGCACTATTCTGATTTTATTTTTATTTACTTGGATATCTTGCAACATTCTCTTGCACTATTTGAGAGGTTGTATTTGTTTTACGTCCCATTGTTGGAGGAGCCTGAGGCTTAAGATTTCCATTGCCATATCTACACTGTAGCTGCTGTGCACATGACAATAAAGCTTTGAATCTTTGAATCTTGAAATGCTACCTACTGGTTACAGTACAGTGTCCTTATTGGAAACATTATGTAGCCTGGGGAGCCATATTCATTAAAGCATACTTCTTCTCTTACAAGCACCCTACAACACATTTAGGATCCTGACTCGTAATTTAACCATCAGGTCCTTGGCTTGAACTGAAGTTCCTCATTGAAAAGGCAGCCTCTGAGCTCACGGTAGCCCTTTAAGTCAATAGCTTTTTTATTAAAAGACAGAGGCCACCAGGAATACAATGAAATGAAATAAAAACAAGTCAGGAGCTGTGAAAAATGAGGTGTTGCAATATTCGCCAATTAAAATGATTTCCTCTGGTGTGCTTCAACACCATGAGTCCTAATTTCCCGGTGTGTCCCCTGTCGGTGCTGTGACTGGGTGATGAAGAACTGGACGGGCTGGCACAGGCCTGTTGGCTGGCAGCCCACTTGCTGACTGCTTGGCCAGGTATCTGGCTGACCGGCTGGCACACAGTCTTTCTGTCAAGCGTTTCTGTCAGTCACACCACATGCTTTCTCTGTGTACATGCTCTAATGTGGACATAAAGCAGGGACAACCAATTATTTGTAGTCATTAAAATCAATGAGTGAAATTTAAAAGGGAGTTGATGCCAGATGACCCACCAAAAATATTCCAGCTCCAAACAAGGCTAAGAGCCATCTCCTGACACATTAAACCATTGCGAGCATAAAGGTCTTACTGCCCAAGCTTAACCTACGATCTGAATAGCCTGTGGGTAACCTACGTCTGCACCAAACCTTTTTCACATCATAATAGCTGAGATCTATTTGGACCATTTGTTCTCAGGATAATCAGCTTCCTGGTCTGGTCTGACTGTGGTCACATCTATATTTAGACAAATACAGCTGGGGCTCTGGCTAACAGGCTGTGATTGCTGCTTTACAGATGCAAGGCCACACACTAGCACATAGGCACACTAAGACACACAACCACAAAAATGCACATACATGTACAAACACACATTAGTGAGTGTTTGCCAAAAACACATATACATAGAAGTCAACACATAAGCTGTCACACAAGCACATATGTGTACACACCTGTTCACGCTTACATACACAACAGTAACGGCGTGTTGGTCAGCCAGAGCACATTCAGCGGCAGTAATGAGGCCACAGCTGACATGGGGTCTGCCGCTCTAACAACCTGTAACTTTAGCAATTATAAAACTAGCTGCCGATATGCAAGTTTGTATATCTTTGGCATTTATAAGGGTTACAGAATGCCTGTTTGGCGAAAAAGGGGGAAAGAGAACAAGGAAACAAACCCTGCAGAAACACAAACAAGAAAAAGGGTGTAACAACAAGCATAGGCAAAAGAAGGATAGAGCCTGCAGACTTGTAGGTCATATGTTTTTCTCCAACAGTAGGGAGTCTCATTAAAAAAGCCATTTGGAAAAGCTCCAGCAAAAACTCTGGAATAGCAGAACCAGCATGTCGCTGCTTTGGACTGTTACATGCCAAAATAAACCTTCATTTTGGTTATTACTCATATCCTGTACAGTAGCAAAAATCTGTTTTATCACTCTTTCCAAAATGCAGTGGCACAGACAGCGGGGCTGATTGGTTGGTAAGAACTTTGGAGCAAGGTGTCTGATCCCTTAGACACAATCACACCTTCCCTCACACAGGTGGATTCTTTCCACAGGAGATAAACTGTTAAAGACAAAAGTGTTAAGTTATTGGAAGCATTTAAAAGGATAATTTAGACTAAATCCAAGGCAGTTGACTGAACAAAGAGTTAACAAGACAGTCAATCAATTTTGACTGGCCTCACATGTGCTACTTTCTCTTGATTGAGACTTATCAGCGAGCCCAATGTAATCCGTTAAAGGTTGACATATTTGTCTGATAGATACAACAGAGCCACCGTCTTGGGACAAGTGATAAGTTATCTAAGGTTTCTATAAATCATTCACTGTCACACCCTGCCTTAATTATCAATACAAACATTCCCCAACTCAAACAGTTAAACAAAACCCTCTAATGCTATTGTTTTCCAATTTCAAGAGCTTCTTTGGAGGGAACCAGCCTAAAAAAGGAGGGAAGGCAAGACTTGACAGTTTATACTCTTGTTTTTCCTTTCTTTGTGGTGCTGATTGATTTGAAGTTTTGCAGTATTCATCTCTCAAAGCCAAGGTCACTGACCCCTCTTGAAAATAACCAGAGTGAGTTATTGGCTGCTCTCGAGTCCCCTTTTATCTCACTACAAAAAACTCACTACAGTGTCTTGCAAACTTTTCAAATGAACATTATAAATCACGCAAGCACTTCACACTGATCAACAACTCCTGAGTGAGCAGCATTTTGCAAGTCAAATGAGCTGGCATGTGAAAAGTAAGAAAATATTACCAAAGACAAGCCAAGCAAGCATAATAATAATAATAATGATAATATTCCATTGGATTCCAATATCCATTATTATTATTATTATTATGAACCTAACTCTTTGAATGGATGTGTCACTGCACATTGTCTCATAGTGCTGTTCCTAGTCATTGGTTTGGTTGAACCAGGGTCTGTGTGGTTGTAACCTGAGCCTCTGATCAGCTACATGTTGTCGCAGTCTACATCCCATCCTCTCAAGTGTCTCTTGAACCCAGCGGAAATTAGTAGATGCATTTTGCATGAGATTACACATGACTGTGGGTTACAGAACTTCCAAAACCAATGCAGAGTTAAGGATTTGTATTGTTCGATTTGAAGAAGGATCACTTCAACTAGCAGCCATTATTTATTACGGCAATATATTTTATTAGGCTCACAAATCAGGACTAATATTTCAATAAATAGATATTTACCTGAAAACATTGTTTACAGTCATTCTGCTTGTGGGATTAAGTGATTGCTTTACCTAACAACCACAATCTGTAATGACATTGATTCTCTAACTTCACCCAACTTTTTAAAGTCTCTCTACTGGATTAGAATAAGGAGGAGGCAAGGTCTGTTTGTGGCCACGGCTAAGAGTTCTGTGGTTCCCCGGGGTCAAAGGTGTTCCATGTGTGCATTTCTCTATCATCGGTCTTAAACAACCCAAACTCCTTTCACTCTCTCTCTCTCACACACACACACACACACACACACACACCAACGCCCTCCATTTCTTCCATCTGGAGCAGCCCTGACCCAAACACACACATGTGCTCACAACCAAACACACATACACACACGGAGATCCTTTCTCAGGAGAGGGCTTCATTACACAGGGATTACTAAAAGAAATGTTTTAATCAAGTTGTGCTGACAGCTGCAGAGCGCAAGGCGAGAAAAAAGCAATGACGTGGTTTATCAGGCGTTAAAGGAAAACACATCAAGAGGCCTCTATGTGTGTGTGTGTGTGTGTGTGTGTGTGTGTGTGTGTGTGTGTGTGTGTGTATAATGTGTGTCTGTGAGCGCATGAAGCTTCCTGACTATGTCCAACATGTCCAGCTGTGGAGGACACGCGGTTCCTTATAAGGGCACACAGCGGTAGGAAACCTCAGTCCAGAAACTACTGCCCACATGTCACAATCAACAGATTTTCCTGCAGTTTTTCTTTTACATCCCGTTGTCATAACAACAAATGCAGCAAAACAACAAAAAGAGGCACTGGCTGTTGTTTATTTTAGTTGTTATCTCCTCAAGTCTCAAGGCCTTTCACTTTAACAAATGGTTTATGAAAATTGGACTTGTATGTGGGAAGCGCTGGAGCAGAGCTGAGGTCTGCTGGTGAGGAGAGGACAGTGGAATGCACACCACAGTAGATGATAATCCACTCAGAGCTGATAATCCACCTAACCTTGCCTATTTCCCACTGTTTTCCCTCCCTCAAGCTTCAGTTCCTCAGATGACTCAGGCATTAATAGAGTCTTTCAGGCGACTGAAACCATCTACAGCTGCTGCTTGATTTACTATCTTGGCTCCAGGCTATTCATTCATATACATCTCGTAGTATCATTAAAAGTCAAGAGATATTCTTGGATTGCAAGAGTGTTGCCTCCTGAGAACATTACAGCCTATAATATACATTTTAGGGCCTAGTTAAAACCTGCGTAGATTTAAGCTACCAAATGACACAATTAATTGTAAGGGCAAGTAAAGCATACTGAGTGTTTGAGTTGTGAATGAAAGCTTCCATTAGAGACGTCAATCACTGAGAGCCATTTACTGATGCCATTTCCTTAATACCAGCCTCCTCAATATGTCCATTGATCTCTGGCAGCCATGAAACCAAATAAACCTGTCTGACACCAGCTGTAGAGGAGGAAACAATCCTTACCACAGAGTTGGCCAAAATACTTTATAGACTGTGCCACATGAAATATGATTTTTTTTACTGAAATATGATGTTATTGCAGCTCAATCCTTTGACTCCTGTGCTTCAGTGAAAAGTGGAAAAATATTACATCATATGCCATTCCAGGCTTTAATACACCTGTTAATACATAAAGCTTACTTGTTGCCTCTGTCCCTTCAGCTTGATCATGTAAAATGTTTTTTCTTTCTGAAAACATTCCCATGTTTCTTTAAGAACAGGGAAGGCCTAGTTCATGTGCTGCCTTGTTCAACTAAATGTGATGCAGGCTGCTCTTATAACCTCCGAACCACAACTCAAAGCTGAGCATGACCACAGCAACCACATGTTAATACAAGGTCCTTCACTTCATTCTATCCTTCAGCACAGCAGAGTAACTCTGCCTGGCCGACCTGTAAGTGAGACCTTGATGAGTAAAACAAGTTGTTACTTCATTAGAAAATCAAAGTTTGGTTCATAAACACAAAAGTTGACAAAGAAACCTTGTTGGTGACATCACTCACAATATCTGTGTCATAACTCACTGAGATTTGACTTTTCTGTTGAAGGGAGTCAGTGTTCATCATTCAAATGATTACTCCTATTGAAATTGTTATTAAATATGCAAAAATGTCTAATAGCCAAATGAAAAAGCCATAGACAATGCTGTTACCATTCTGTTCATTTGTAAATTTGACTAAATTTGCATGGAAAGCATTTGTCCTCTTGTTCTTGGCAGGGCTCTGATACACAGAGCAGGAGCAGCTTGCTATGACTAACTATGAACAGGAGTAAAGAGGCATTACAATCACACCAGAAGCCTCATGCCTCAGATGCCTCAAGCAGCCTTCATAAATCCCAACATGAGCTAATCTAGAGTCTAGACTACTGGTCCAGACATAGTAATAGACCTCTCAACTTCACATTAAAAAATCCTACAGGTAGTGCTAAAAACTAAACCAGCCATTGACATTTGAATAAAGCTAGATCAATAATTAGATATCAAGGGAGAAACAACATCCCTTTCTATTCTGAAACATTTGCTAGGAAAGTCAGCGTTTTGTGGCTATATAAGATGCACCTGTAGTGCCACATGCTTTAAGAAATTATCCCCATAGTGTGCGGAACAGGGGCTGCTAAAAATGCCACATAAAAGTTGGCATGGGGCTGAATTATGACCTGCAATATGACGAGCCACACTGCTGCTGGTTTGTTGGTTGGCTGGTGGGCCCGGCTTTGGCCTGACTCCATATGCTGCTGCCGTCAGGTGGCCATGCTTCAGGAATATTATATGTGTTTGTGTGTTCATGTGTCTGAGTTAGAGTGTGAGGTTAGATTTTTAGGCAAAGCGATGCAGGTGGCACTTCTAACATTCCCTCCCTTCTGCCACCTCCCTCCCTCCCTTCCCAAGACTTTTTTTCTTTTTCTAAGGCTCCGATTTTATCTGGAATAACATGTTTAACAGCCATACCAAGTGAGAGCCTCTCTGTAGAGTCCCTGTGAAGTTGGAAGCCACATGCATTGCCTTTCATTAGGGATAAGTACAGCCTGATGCCTCTCAGCTTCACTTTAATTCACTGGGAGTGAAAGTTCATTTCAGAGGGTTTCTCGCTTATTGCTAACCAAATGAATGCCCAGTCAGTAAATGGAAGTGTCTAAGAGATGTAATATTCAGTTCTATTGTTTGAGTACTACACTTACTGCCTGTGGCACAATTTGGCCTGAAACGTTGGAACAGTTCCCTACACTGAACAAAATAAGTGTCAAAGGGTTGCCATGGAATTGTATACAGATTATCATGTTCTCCATTGGATGTATCATCCTTACTTCTATGACCCTTCAACTTTTACTTTGCCCTACCAGCTGGGCAACTTTTTTATGTTTCAGTAAAATATCTCAACAAGATAAGATTTGGTGTCAATGCAGCCAAGAGGAGGAAACCCAATGTTTTGTTGACCCCACTTTACCTCTGGTGCTCCTACAAGTTGTGATTTGTCCTGGAGGTGCTACAAATGTTTTTGAGTAATAATTAGAATATGGATGCAAAATTATTTTGACTGCATGCATCACATTGCCATGAATGCTCACTCTTCACTAATGTCTAAATATACAAGTACAAGACTGTTGTATGATTTCCACAATTGTTAAGATCCCGTTGAACATGAAGTTAGTGATGCTATTACTAAAGAAACCTTATCTCCATGTCTTGGTTCCTTCTGTTTGAATCAACCTCCACCAACTAAGTCGAAATCTAGTGACAGTGATCAAGTGGACCTAAGCTAACTGTTTAACAGGTAACACTCACTTTTAGTTATATATTAACCATTGTGATGGTTAAGAATAACCAAATAACACATTTAATTCAGTTGATTATGTAGTTTCCAATCTTTGAAGTTTATCCACACAGAATATGTTCAGTAGGTTGAAACACTACAACTGAGCTGAGGTGCTCCCATTGGTATAATGATTATCACCTGCAGTCAACTAACTAAGTGGGAAGGTAAAGTGAAAATACAGAAAGTATTGGTGATACTGCTTAATGATTGGGGGATTTTTTCAAAAAAATACAATATGGGGAACCGCAAGGTCAACATTTGTAATTGCTGTGGAGCAATTTAGATTTTTCAAATAGCTTCTGCTTAAGATATTGATGAAACAAAGACATTCCATAATTGGATGAATCGAAGGTCTCAGACACAATTCCAAATGCCCAGTAAAAGCTATGGCTGGCAGGAAGAAGATTTTAAGGCAGTGTACTTTCCCTAGTGAAAGCCCCTTGCTGCCCGCGGTGAGAAGCCAGAGCCTTTGTGGTGAGACTGAAGGAAATATGAGCTCCAGTATGCAGTGGGTCAACTCATCAGGAGACGTACATGGCCATCACAGACACCCAGTGCCTCTTCCAATCTTCCAGGATCACCTGGCAGTCCTCTGCTAGCTTAAGCATGAGCTGGCTGCAGGATGACATGTTTGTGTGAGCATCAGAGCGAGAGAGGGCGGAAGACGGATGCTAAAGGTTTGCATATGACATCACTGTCAACATCTCCTTTCCTGTTACTTACATTACATGTAGACGTAGCTACATTTTACATTGGTAATGGAAAAAAGCCTATCCCATATCTGCATAACAAACTAATGAAGACTGACAAAGAGACAACAGAAAGCTTTTCCTCCGACCTCTCCCTCACTCTTTCTGCACCTTAAGGTTTAAGCTTTCTTTCAGATTTTCCTAAAACATCAAAAGCAGCTCTGCTCAGTGTCTGTTCAGAGAACATCTTGGAAAGGGTTGTTGCTGGAGTTACAGCAGCGCTGAGGAGCAGTCCCAAAACAAACATTAAAACAGTCAGATTAAATGCTACCACCTGGTGGAATCCATTGACCCAAAGTGTCACTCTTGCCTCAGCTCTCACCTTCAGGAGAGGGACTGTCTGTCTGACTGAACATCTGTCATCTACATACTGAAATGCCATTGCTCTAGCTTACTGAGAAACAGTTAAGTCAACTGAAATTAAATAAGCCTTTTAATTGTCTTTCCACTTGGGAAACTTCTATTTTTTCAGCCATGTCAAGACTACTAAGCAGAACTTTTGCAGAGACAGCTCAACAACCACAAATGTGACGTATTACTGTTGTTACTCAGCAACCTCTGTTTCTGCAACCACTGTCTTTACTCCTCTGTCTAACCTGCTCATCATCAGTCTCCCAGGAACAAACTGTCAGCTTGTGTTAATTGGATTTTGACTGTAGCGAAACACAGGTCATGAAGCAAGACTTCCATGCCTCACGCTTAAACACAAAAGGTAAAATAAGAGTCACATCAGGCTTAACATGTCTGGATCAGAACGTTTAACCCCGCACAATACACACAGTCACATTATATGCTACAGGAAAGAGACTAACAGTGAAACAAACAAGAACTGGAACATCTTGAAAAGTGATTCTCACCCGTAGAAGTGTCAGAAAAAATAAAGGTACATTTGGGGATGGTAAAATGTGATGAAGTGTAAATAATCAGGTCTAGAATGATGTTGCCTCCTTACCTATTCTGAGGAATGATAGAAATGCTGTCAGATAGATAGAATAATATCATTTCTATTCAAATCAAAGGAAGATAAGGATTTCTGTTGCATACTGTTATTGGAAAAGTTAACACTGTATCCATCAAAGGCTTGCTTAGAACAAAGAATAACTGAGCACTTTTGTTATGTATCGAGGAGATTCTGTGACAGGTTGACAGTGTTATTTCTAGGTGCTGTTCCAGGCTGAAGAAACCACGGGAGGGCATTGATCTGAAAGGTTCTGTGGAGACGAGAAACATCTAGCGATTGTCAGCAAGAAAAATAACATCCGTTTGACATCTGAATCCACTATTTGAGGCAGGCAGGGCAGAAACAGGGAGGGCTGGAGATCAAACAAGCAGCTAGAAGTCTCTTATTGGGAGCAGAAAGCACAAGGAATCAGGTTCTGTCTACAGACACGCCAGCAAACATCTGTACAGAAGATACAATGCTTGCCTGGAGAAGAAGTCGCACAAAGTCAAAACCATCTGCAGCTCTTTGACATGTTTAAATCTAAACTAATAGGAGGAAATCGATTCCCAAGCTAGAGCTCCAGCACAGGTTTCCTGCTCCAACAGGCACTTTGACTGCAAGGTGTGAAAGAGGGGGCACTGTGTGTGTGTGTGTGTGTGTGTGTGTGTGTGTGTGTGTGTGTGTGTGTGTGTGTGTGTGTGTGTGTGCGTGCGTGCGTGCGTGCGTGCGTGTGTGAGAGTGTGAGTGTGAGTGTGAGCGTGTGTCATTCTTTACTGGGACCTACATAACAACAAGTGTTCCAACAGGTCCATTTACAATTTGGAAATGTGTCTGAGACCATTTACAGTACATTGCAATGACAAAGGTTTCACTTTAAAGGTCCCCTATTATACAAAAGGCACTTCTTTGATGTCACAAAGCGTCAGAAAATACAACCCTCTCTCTTTTCCTCCTTACCCACATCTCTTAAAACGGGGGTACAAACGAGCTGATCCAGAATTGCAGAGGACTTAATATATCGGAAATGTTGGCGGGCTTTACATTGAACACCCCCCCCCCCCCCCCAGCTGTGTGTGTGTATTCAGGAGGGACTCAGAGTAAATATATATATATATATATATATATATATATATATATATATAAAACATACAATGGCACTATTCTAGCTTTAAATACTGGAGAAAGAACAAGTTATATGCTGTACCAGAAAAAATGTGCCATGTGTTTTGGAAGTAATATATTCTGTGTTTACATTAGCAAGCATCGCTAACACTCAGAGCTAACGCTGTACTGGAGAGACTGTGTGTAATATAAAGGTCCTGTCCTTGTGGCAAACCGAGAGAGAGAAATGTTTGAGCTCCATACTGTTTCAGAGATAATGCTGGATGGTTTGGAACATAATATGGCGTTTAATCACGGCAGCGTTTAGCTGAGTATCTCCCGGTAGAAAGCTCTCTTCAGAGGAGAGATCGTGATGCTCCAAAGGGGCGTGGCCAGCAGCAGCTCCAAAGGGGCGTGGCCAGCAGCAGCTAGTTCATTTAAAGCTACAGTCACAGAATCAGCACTTCAGGAACAGGGCTGAGATAGAGGGAGATGACGCATGCTACAATGGGGGATCTGTTTGGTATTTTGAGCAAAACACTTCACAGACATGTTTTGTATAGATATGGCCCTACAATATATTGTTCAAATATAGTATAATACAGAGTTGTGGACTCGAGTCACATGACTTGGACTCGAGTCAGACTCGAGTCATGAATTTGATGACTTTAGACTTGACAAAATCTAAAAAGACTTGCACTTTGACTTGGACTTTAACATCTTGCCCCTTTTGACTCGAAAAGATTTGCTACTTTCCCCAAACCCAAAGATTAAAAAGTAAGTTGACATGGACAGCGCTATCTCTCTTAGCACCTGTGTGCATCTGTGTGCGTAACGTGTGTGGCACGACATCCAATCAAATTAGATCCACGTTGTTTTGATCGGACAGCATCCAACCAATCAAAGTACTGGACAACCAATGAGACGGAACAAACTATAAGGCGCCAAGTAGGCAAAAAAGATACCACGGGTAGTTTCGTTTGGATTTAAAAACTTTGAGGTGGTCAACAAAAAAAGAACTGCAGTCTGTAAAACATGCGGGACGAAGATAACAGACGGAGACGCGACAACTTCCAACTTTGTTTGACATTTGAAGTTGCAAAAAAAACGGTAAGTTTTGAATGAAAGCCAAAAGCTAGCTACATATCAATGAGACTGTAAACGTCACCTTGGCTTACGAACACACTAAACGGTATCTCCTGTGGGTTCATTAATGGATAAGTCAACTATTTTGCACTTTGAGCCCCCTTTATGGGTAGTTTTGGATGAAATAGAAATGTCAAATGACGATTGGTCCAGTCTCCAGCCTTTGGCTAATTTGGAATCACCCCCTGCTTCAGAATGATTGGCTACAGGCATTCATAACATTGTCCTTAAAACAACCCTAAACATTCGTTTTCAAAGATGAGCAACTCACCGAGTGGTAAGTGGTGTTCGTAGTTGTTTTTAAAAAATATATCGGCGAAATATTTGGTTTCCATCCGTGTTATTTGCTATTGTGGAACTAGCTATGTTTTCAGATAGCTCACTGAGTAGGCTATTAACTTCCGCTTGATATTTGGAATACAAAATGGCAAATTAAACACGACAGAAACTATATTTCGCTAAGACACTCGTTTTGGAGCATCACCACTAACCAGTGACCACTCGGTGAGTTGCACATCTTTGAAAACGAACGTTTAAGGTTGATTTAAGGACCGCTTTATGAATGCCCTTACATGAAGCATGGGGGACCAATCGTTAACATGTCGATACAAATATTGTAAAAGAATTTTTTTTTTTTAGATAGGATTTTTTGAAGCGAGATTGTATGTACTTAGCAGCTAGTCAGTGGATCATACACAGTAGACTGCTGCCAGCAGCAAAACTAAAGCAAGCCTAATCAAATCAAGGTCAGTTTAATGTACTCCATATTATAAATATGTGTACCATTTTAGCTTGCTGACTGACGATTTTTTCCGATAGGAAAACTAAGTATATCTCACTCTCTCCAGCACACCAGATTCCATTGACAAAAATCAAAAGTCTACTGCTGCCTCATTGAGGTCGTTTATGTAATTTAGGTAAATCACAACAAAGCTGAACTATCAACGAAGACATAGAATAGCACAATTAAACTTAATCATTGAGCCAGCAGTAGACCAGCAATTTCTGTGTGATGCAGGTAAAACTGCTGTTTTTGCCAATGGAATCAGGTGTGCTGGAGAGAGTGAATTAACAAGCATACTTAAGTTTCCTGTTGGAAAGGGCTGCTTGATGGCAAGGTAAAGCAGGAAAAATATAAATTAATATAGTAAGTGTACACTGAAAATGGAAATGTATTTTATCAATGTAATATTAAATCAAACACAATCTTAAGGTATACAATACAATTCATAATAATACAAAAATAAATATTAACACAATGTATGTAATGCTATAAGGGACTTTCTGACATCTGTTTTATATGCTTACCTGTTACAAATTTGAAGAATACCAGATGAGTAGAAGCTCCATAGATGAACCGCCTTTATGTTCACAATTCTTGGACAGTCGTGAAGCGCATTACAGCATGAGTCATCCACAGCAGAAGGCTATCACCAACGCAACACTGTCCGATTTGATTATTGATTGCTACCTTCCCCTGTCTATTGTGGAACACAAGAGTTTTCGGCACTTTCTGGCAGTAATTGACAGTAAGTACAGCCCAGTGTGTTGCCGAACGTTGACATCAAAAACAGAGAGCCTCGCTGGGGAGAGACGTTCAAGATTAAAAACTCAATTGAGCAATACTGAGCATGTTTCAGTCACTGTGGACATTTGGTCTGACCGAAAGATGAGGGGATTCCTTGGTGTCACTGTCCACTGGAAGGAGAAAGAGACAGCTACAGAGAGGATACAGCTAAATACAAATCTCTTGGCCTGCAATCGCTTCAAAGGCTCACACACAGCTGAACGAATCTGTGACCAATTTGAGTCAATATGCGATGAATACAACATCAAAGTTAAATTGGACTACATTATTAGTGACAATGCTGCTAACATGCAAAAGGCATTCACTGTGTGCTTCCCCAGTGAACAAGAGGATAATGACGGAGATCATCTTGATGACCCTGATCTCTGGTGTGACTTAACACTGGAAGAACAGTAAACGGTAGATGCTGCTATGGCAAAGAAACAGCGCCTGCAGTGTTTTGCGCATACTCTTCAGCTGGTGGTGGGAGACGGTTTGAAAGAAACAAAAGTGGCATGTCCTTCTCTTTCCAAGTTATCAAAACTTAGCTCATTGCTGCACACAAGCACAACTTTCAAAGATGTGTTTGATAGTGAATTTGGGGAACAGAAAGGCATCCCTGCTGCAGTCAACACAAGATGGAACTCAACACTGAGGCAAGTAAAGGCAGTTCTCCAGTGTGATCATCTAAAGCTCTGTGCCATTCTAGAAAAGGCTGGGCATAAGGAGTTGTCATTCACACCACGAGAGTGGAATCTGTTGAAGGAGTTGGTGGACATCTTGAAGCCGTTTGGAGAAGCAACTGATTTGACACAGGGAGAGAAGGTCGTCACAATCAGTGCAGTTGTTCCATCCGTCTTGTCCCTCAATCATCACCTTGAGAAGCTGAAGCCTCAAGTTCGTTTCCTGAGCGGCCTGGTCAGAAGTCTCCAGGCATCCCTGAACAAAAGATTTCTTGGGATCTTCCTTAACATGAAAATGGCCGGGACTCAAG
Organism: Eleginops maclovinus; assembly: GCF_036324505.1. Classification (NCBI taxonomy): domain Eukaryota; kingdom Metazoa; phylum Chordata; class Actinopteri; order Perciformes; family Eleginopidae; genus Eleginops; species Eleginops maclovinus. The sequence goes on from NC_086351.1 coordinate 26,888,328, forward strand.
ATGCGATCACTGCCCCCTTTTCAGACCCAGTCTACCTCAAAGCAGCCGCCTTGGATCCAGCCTTTTCTCTGCTGTGGGTGGAGCACCATGTGCTGCTCAATCGTGACATCAAGGCAGCGGTGGCACAACAAGTTAAAGGTAAATATTATTGACTTCAATGCAACTTTTTTTCTTGTAGTCTGATCTTATTGACAGCATCAATAATTGCATTTTTCAGTCTAACACTGTATCACCAACACCAATGGTAATAAGGGCTCTTTTGTTTCTGCTGTTGTTAAATGTTTTTCCAGAATTGATCCTGCAAGATGCTGCAGAGACTGAGCAACCTGTGCCTCTGGTTGATGAAGAAGAGCAAGAGGACCTTGGACAAGGAGAAGGGTTGTTTGCTGCATACCATAAGAGGCAGAAGAAGGATGTTGGGACCACTCCAGCACTACAGCTAAGTCACTACCTAGACACAGCCGAAGGACAGAACGCCATTTTGTTCTGGGCACTGAACATGAAGTCTCTTCCTTCACTCTTCCGAGTGGCCACCAGAGTCTTGGCAGTGCCTGCCTCTAGTGCTCCAGTGGAGCGAGTTTTCAGCCATGGTGGCATCATACTACGTCACCATCTTGCACAAATGACTGACAGACTTTTGCAAATGCAATGCAGCATAGGGCCCTGACATAGAAAAGCACAACTCATTTTCATGTTCATGACACTTCACATCTAGTCCCCTTCCAGACACACACACACACACACACACACACTTTTTTGGGAGTAAGGATATCTTGTATAAAGTGGTGACATGTTTGAAAAGGTTAAGGTTACACTTAGGTTTTGAAATGAGTTAAAAAGACTGAAAATATTGTTTATAAAGTGGTAACACATTTGGAAAAGTTACATTCAACTGATATGTGATCCCCCAAATACCTGTTTGAGGGTGAAGACATGTTTTTTAGTTCAAGGCTAGATTTAAGTTTTAAGGTGAAGAGTGTTTTGCAAAAATTGAGGATCTTTTGAGACAGTTATAGTGCAATAAGCAATGGAAATACAATGTCAGCACTTTCTGTGGAAATTACATTTGCCTTTGTTTATTTCAAATGTGTTTGAACAATGTTCTTGGTTTGATAAATATATACAGATCTTAAAAGCCTACATGATCTGTGTAAATATTATTTCTCCCTTTTTAAAAGGAAGAAGTTGAAACTCAAACGGTAGGACTTGGGACTTGACTTGAGACTTGTCGGTCTTGACTTGGGACTTGACTCGGGACTTGCTTGTCTTGACTCGGGACTTGAGACTAACTTGTGACTTGCAAAACAATGACTTGGTCCCACCTCTGGTATAATACCTGACCTTTAAAACTAATTTGCATTACACCTACAGTGAGACCATTTATCCTTAAAGAGGCCGTCTTCTTGTTGTTGTGGTGTTCCTCTCCTGTAGTGTTTTCTATAGGTGTTTGGGCATATAAATATTCTGCAAAGGCTACAATCCCTGTGTTCCCTCGAGAGGGAGTTTCTGTCCCACACACAGAAACGCCTCTTTTCGACTGCTTTGTTTACTTCAGTAACATAGTGACATCACTATGTAACACTCCAGCTTCTATTTGCTATCTCTCCAACACATTGTACGTGATAGGCTAAGGAGTGGGACATCTCTAAGATCAGTATGAGAAAAATAAAGATAATTTTGAACATTAACGCATGTTCCACTGAATGCTAATATGAACCTGAAAATTAGCATTAAAAGGACCCCTTTAAATCGCACTTACGTATTCTCTTTTTCTTCTTTATGAAACCCTTTCATTTCTAAGCTCGCCTTCATCCCTCTCCCTTGTGGTCCAACATACTATCCATTAGCAGAGTTTCCATCATTCTATCTTACTTTTGTGGGGGTTCTTCTGATTAATCTTTTGGACCCTCTTCCCTTTGTCTTCCACTGCCTTTAAACAATCTCCACACTTGTGTGCTTATTTGTCTAGTTCCTCTCACTTTGCTTTTCTTCTTGTTCTCTTCCATTCGGTTTGAATGATGATAGCTTCACCATTTAAAGGCTATATATTATTTTCTTGTCCTTTTCTTTAAAATCTTGGATCCCTCCAACATTTTTTACTGAGTGTTATTCCCCTCCTCTCCATTCTTGTGCTCTTTTCAACTCTTAGCCTCTGTGGGAGACATCCCTAATGAGTCATCCTCCGTCTGGTAAAAGGACAGGGATATAGCAATATTTGTTTTCATCTCTTTAGACTGCGTTGTCTTATTTTCCTCTCCTTGTGTTTCAAACCATCTGACAAATTGTTACAGTTGTTACCCGATGACTGCATTTTTCTGTTTTCCCCACCGACCGCGGCAGAATAGGCTCATCCATCACTTTAAATACCCACTGAAGCACTGCCCGCAAAATGCTGCAATCCTCTCTATAAAGTACAATACATGGGGATTAACTCTACATACACACACTGTATACAGAAAAGCAAAGCATGCTTACAAATACCAATACCCAGAGGAGGTTCACACACAAACCTTTCTGAAACCAGATGAAACTTTCCATGTACGTCTGCCTCCCCACTCTGGATCTTCACTGGGTTACACTGATGAGGGATTGTTTACTTTTTGCTATCTACGGTTTCAACACTCTTCCATTTATTGTAGTTGACTTGATACTTTAGCCTTCACAAATGACATGAAAACAATGACCATATTGACCAATTGTATGCCAATTTTAACACACAGATGTCCTATAAATAATTTGGTGCATTATTGGAGGAGCTCGGGACCTAAGATTTTCCTTGCCATATCTGCACTGTAGCTACTGTGCATATGACAATAAAAAACCCCTGAACCTTGAACTTGAACTTCACCTGAACCTTAAAAAACAATGACTGAATAAAATTTTAAATATGCAATATTAAACGTTAATGCTTAGGAATCATTTGAGGTGGCTGTGTCAGCGGTGCTCACCAGTGTGCAGGCTGGATCAGCTTCCCATAGAGAGCAGTGCTGAAGGAAGGGATGATGGGGATGAGAGGCAGGAAACCCCCCGTACTGTCCTGGCATGTCAAGCCTGCCTGGAACCCAAACACCTGGAAAGAGAAACAGAATGAAAGCAAGTGTATGAGAGAGGTTGAGAGGTAGAAAGCAGAAAACAGGGGGAGAGAAAAGGAGACATGGAAATGCATATGCAGCAACAATTAAGATCAAACCATTCCCTGGATCCCCAGAAAGAAATATGGCAACTCTTAGGGTGTACACAGTTTCTGGAAAGACAACACAGCAGCACAGAGCAGGCTGTTCTCTCATATCAATCGCCACAGAACTGCTTAACCCTTTCTGTTCTCAGCTGACATTCTATAGCGCTATTATACCCCTTTCCCACCAAAGCGGTTCCAGGGCCAGATCGTAACTAGAGCCCAAAAAGCACCAGTTCTTCCTGTTTCCACCACAGCGGAAACTAGGCAGCCCTGAAAATCGGTTCTTATCTGGTACCAAAAAACTGCCTGTCTAGAAACAAGAACCAAACCAGTCACGCTTACGTCTGAAGGGTGGCGAGATTAACCTGAGCAATAACAGTTCATGAAGAGTACGGCAAATAAAAGTAACAAGCAGTAGCGCTGAGTAGGGCTGAACGATTAATTGCATTTGCGATAATATCGCGATATGACAAAACAAGATTTTCCAACCGCAAAGGCTGCGATTTGACTGGTCACGTGACTTGCGAGCGAGCCGAGCGGAGCGGAGCCGAGCAAGCAGGGAAAAAAGTCAACGCTGCGCTTGAACCTGTTGCACAATGGCCTCAGGCTCGTCAGAAGAGTGCACGGCTGGAAGTTTGGTACCAAAGAGGGGCGGCACGTCAGTTGTGTGGAATTATTTTGGCTTTAAAAAGGAAGATGCTGCGCTACGTCAGGTATTGTGCAGAACGTGCCTCGCTACTGTTGCTACCTCACGAGGTTCACGATTGTAATCACGATTGATTTATTGCTTGTGTTTGTTGAAAAATACATGAGAAGAGGACCTTGAAAAAAAAATTGCATATTAAATCGCAATTGCAATATTGAGGAAAAAAATCGCAATTAGATTATTTTCCAAAATCGTTCAGCCCTAGCGCTGAGCAAAGTGACTAGAACCACACACTTAAAGTCAGGCAACACTAACCGGGGGGGGTATGCATCAGCTGCGCATCAGCTGCTGTTGGTAAATGTCACTGAACCAAATTAATAAACAATGAACCACGGCACTCTGGAGAAAAGTAAAAATGCTGGAGCACTAGCACGGAGCTAGAACTGGAACTGGTTTGGTGGGAAAGGGGCATTACAGGCCCTGGCTCTTGACAGAAACAAAAGAAAGACAAAGTAAAATAGCTTTAGTTTAACTTTCAAAAGAAAGATTATATATGCTTAGGGTACTTTAAGTACAGAAAATTATTTGTTTCTTTAAAAGAGTTTTGCTAAAAAGTTTGCTATTAATTAGTACAGTTCACTAGCACATGTGTTTACCAACAGACACGCACACTGAATTTGTGTTTTTCTGAATAATCTTGTATCCAGCCTGTTGCAGTTGCTCATGTTAGATTTGTACCACTTTGACCTTTGAGCGTTTAGCTTTCATTAAGAAGTGCCCTCTCTGATCTATCTTATAGAGAGAGATTCGTTTCATTCTTCAAATCATGCAAGTGAAGGTCTCCCAAACCAATTGTGCAGATGGCTCATAGTGGACAGAAAAAACTGTGGATGTAATGATCATTCATTTATAATAAGATTACTGGCTAATATATGGAATATTACTAAAAAGAGTAGTATATCAAATGTAATTTAGCAATTGCCAAATAAAGATGTAGATATAATAAAAATCCTCCTGTGAAATGCAAGCGTGGGGTCATATAGCCACAGACTGATTGACTACAATTCCGCTGTGAGAAAAGATTTCAAATGATGTTTTCATTCAAGCTGCCCCAAGCAAGTAACTATACTAATAGTCCTAGATTTAAATTATGATTGGTCCATTTACTTCTTTGGCCTACTTGGTGAGCAAGGCTGACTGTGAGTTCTTGTCTATACCCATGGAAAAGTGAAACAATGGCTAACTGCTATCCTGAAGACAGACACCTTAGCTTTGTAAGCCAGTGTCAATAAAACACAGACTAAGATAAGCCTTAGTTTACACCTGTTTCAAATCACTTCCTGAACTGGCTGAATTGCAGCCAGAATGACCTCCACCCAGTCATGATCCCAATGCCTAAATCTAGAGGAGGAATTAGTGCATTGGCAGATACAGATGCTGATTGGCTTGCTCAGAAGAATATTTGGCCACAGACCAGTTGACTGTTAACCCTGCAGTGACCCTGTGATAAGGACTACCAGCATAATGTCCAGCAAACATCCTGTCTGGAAAAAAAACACAACCAGGCCAGACTTGGGCACCCCAGGTTTCTCAGATCTGTTATCCAGGCTCCCTAAAAGGTGGTTTAGCTGAATTTGTTTAAACCTCCATAGTTCTATATGTACTCCATGACATCCGGGCCTTCAAGTAAACCATAAATGCAGAGGTGAAAACAAGTTTATTTGTAGTTTAATTATAGAATGATTCTAAAAGTAAGACCACTTGACAAGTGTAGATACTAAAGTCATCAGTTATGAATTTTTCCAATTGTGTATGTAAATCATTTATGTGACAGCTGTGTGTACAATGGGCTAAGACACATTTAGATAAAAATCAGTGGTCATTTCTAGAAGCTTTGCTTTGAATACATACACTATGTGTATGTCATACCATACTAAAAAAGAACTTTTCGCTCTGCACAACACAGGCTTGTACCATCCCATCAGTTTGGTGGGTAAAAATACAGAAGAAGACCAGAGTTGGACTGGTGCTCATGAGAAAGCTCAGTGTGGAGATCTTTACAACCCAGTAAAAAGGGGTCATCAAGGTCATTAGGGTTATTTCATAGTGGAGTTACGAATATGGCTGTGTGGTTGACCTGACAACTTCTGGTACATAAAAACCAACGATAACAAAGTATTTTGTCTCGCAAAATCATTAAATTAAACAGTTGCAATATACATGATCAAATACATAACATGAGAAAGGATAAGATAATAAAACAGCACATGATTATAATAAGAGAACCAAATCAGCAAATGTTACATTAAACAAAGATGCGCAGGGTCAAACTCAGATCTAAATTGCAACAGTAAAAGTAGATTTTTTATTTGTATTTATTTCTTATGTCTTGTATTTGCATTGCTGAGGAACATGTTTTATATTCATTAAATAACTACAACGTAGTTGTGGATATTATGACGAAAAGCTTTTGAATCTTTGAATTTGAATGTGACGGTCAGGTGTAGCTTTAGAACAAATGAATGACAGATACGTTTTACTCAATGATGTTGTTGGCAATATGTCCCACTGATTTAAATGTGCAGCCAGAGTTTAAAGGTGTGGCGCTCACCTTGAGGTAGAGGTGTGCATAGCAATGATGCAGCAGGTTGTCGGAAGGCTGGCTGAGGCTGCTCACTGTGCGGACCAGCTCTGGAGCATACATGGGCACCGTGTGTTCAACATTCACCCTTTCCACCTGGAACTGTACAGCAGGTAGAGGGCGCATGGGCTGAAACACTGGAACGTTAACTAGCACCGGTGCAACCTGGGTGATATAAAAGGAGTAAAGGGATTAAAGGCAGGAAACTTACGGCTCATACTGCTCTAAGTGAAGTATTCAGTCAAAATGTCCCCATCAGTCTCCCTCGTGCATCTGGAGAACAACCTATAGTAATGTGTAGTACAGAAAATCACAATACAATACAAGCTTTCTCCACCTCAGTATAAGACTGCAAAACGATGTTATCCTTTTTGAGATGGATGAGATACACAAATATGTACATTTCAACCTTTTTAGCAAGACAGTTGTTTGAAGGTTAAATCATTTGTTCTTTATAATTATGTTGGCATATGTGTGTTACGATCTTGAGGTCATATCCTCTCTCCATTTCAGTATGTATACATGACTTTTACACAATTATTTATGCAGCACCTCGGCATGATTATTACCCTTAAAAAACAGTTTCTCAGTAGATTATTTGGAAGAATGAAGACGGGTGTGCAATACCTTGCATCCCATGATCACAGGCATGAGTGTGTGAAGGAGGTTGAACTCTGACATGGAGACCGTCACTGAGACTGAGAGGAGAGTCAGACATGTGTGTCTAGTTGGGATGAATTCCTCTAAGCTTGATATGTCTTCTAATGTAGCTGCACCGCGGCTCTCTTCAACCACTTCTACAGAGACACAACAGAAAACATGTTAGCTTTGGAACGATATTAAACATATTGCTTGAAGAGGATGCAGTTTCAATTAAACATATTATACACAAATAAAAATTCTTTGTTGAAGTGAATCTAACCACAAGCATGTCACCTGTGGTGCATCATTTGAATAAAGTGAGGGAGTGGAAAAGGCCAAAAATGCAATATTTAGGTTTGAGGAGGATTGATTTATACAGAGGTCAGCTGTAAAGCACACCAATTTGTTATAGGCGCCTCTCTACTCGGCTTGCAGCATTAAAACAATACAAAAGTATTTTCCAATAAAACCAACACTTGATATGCTGAATAAAATAAACATGCTCTAAAAAGGACTTCAAGGGATATTCATTACAGTGGATGTTTCCCAGTGTCTTTGGTTTGAAGTATTTCATAATGAAACTCAATCAATCATTAACCCGAAATATCCGGAACGTCCGAAAATGAAGTGAAGCAAGTCAACTTGGAGCAGAGGCGAGCAAGGTCAGTGCCCACCAAGGTGAGGAGTGACCAGAGCACTGAACCGCTAAACTTTGTACAGGGCCTGAGGTGGATCAAAACCTGAACCCTCTGTTACAGAGCCGCCTTGGCTCTGCTCCAAGGACACAGGCTTGTTTCAGTTCAGTAAAGGTTCTGTTGGGCTTCATTCCCAGCTCCAAGGTGGGCTCAGAACCTGATCCAAGAGCTGCTTTGCTCTTTTCTTACTGCCACAACCCGCTTCAGGTTCATCTGGCAGTGCCATGTCCAATCCAATCATATGCCATCGCTCAAGTCAATATCCCCTCACTCAAATTACAAAAGACATGCAGATTACATGGTACACAGAGGCATGATCACACACAGTAACACACTTTGTATTCAAAGCAGACAGAAAAGGGCAAAAAAGAAAGAAAGAACAAGTGTGCACAAAAAAGATTAAAGTCACGCTCTGGATTCTCCTGTCCCGCTCAACAGATACAGATTCAAAAGCATTTTCTTCCTTCCATTATTCTTAGGGAATATAGAAAGATATACACACGTCTAGTTGGGGAAGTGATTTTTCATTAGTATCAAAGATAGTCATGTCTTTGACCCCCAGAGAGGAGAGGAGAGGAGAGGAGAGGAGAGGAGAGGAGAGGAAAAGACACCTAACTTGGTAATTCCTTTTTCCTCTTTTATCTACTCGTGATTTCTCATTGACTGTACTGATCCTTCTCCAGAATGAGCACAGACACATATAGAAACAGGAAGGAACACACTGACCTACCGAGCTTTAGTCAAAAGCTCTACAGTAATTACCCCATCATCTATTATCTATCACAGATGCTGAAACAGCTGAAACCTACGGATGTTATTGTTTCGCAAAAATGACAGTTATTGCTACAGATATTACATACAGACACACATTCCATGTTCTTTCACAACATCCCAAGGATGAGCTCATCAATAGCTGCGTAGGGACGACCACTAACAAAGGTGTTTGGCTAATCCTCCCTCATGTGGTGCAAAAGGTCACTACTTTCATGTACAGCTGTGTGTTGAAAGAAGGGTTGTGTAAGGAAATAACAAAGTGATGAGGATACTGTTAAGTGAAAACTGTTGGGCTCTCTGATCATGTGCAGAGTAGAAAGGAGTAGAAAACAAAAGGAGAAATGATAAGAGACAGTATTGAAACAAGTGTGAGTTGAGTGTAGGGAGTACGGCAAACTCCCATTTGTTAGCTGGCTGTTTGTTTAGCTGCTAAAGAATGCTGAATGAAACAGAGGGAGCATCTGGAGGAGACATCTGACCTGGCTGTGGTTTGCAGTAGGGTTCATACTCGTGCTCCATGGCACAGGTGACCATCTTGAGGATGCGGTGGACGGCACTGCTGTGCAGTCGTACATCCAAAGGTCCCACCACCAGCCTCTTGATGGATGTCTCTCGATTGGCGGGTACTACTTCCTCCAAACTCACCACAGAGAAGTCCTGAGACTCTACAAACAGAAACAAAGATGCATACAATAGTGAAATTATAAATGGTTGGTGCTATTACAATTTGAGGATTTCCTGTGCAACAGTTATATTTGTAAGTGAAATGGATATGTCACCTTCTATATTTAATGTACATGTGTTTAATTATAGAACTCCCTCATCTGTTGGGCAATAAATGGTTGGCAGTGGTGTAACACAGCAGCAGGGAAAAGCTCTCACAGCCGTGACCCACTGGAATGATGAATATTCCACATTTCTCACACAGCTGTCCCTTCATTCATCACAGGCCCCTGTTCCAGAGGGCCACTTAAAAGACTCAGCTCCCCGGCAATAAAAAGGGAGAAATTAAAAAACAAGGAAGGGGGTGGATGAATGGCAGTGAGGAAGAAAGAGGACAAAGGGTCACAACTTTCTTTGTTTTCATTACATTCCACCACTGCACCAAACAACTCTATGAGTTAAACTGTTTTAGCTGCAAGGGCTGGGGGATCGGGTGAAACCTCCATTGAATTGAGGGGACTTATAAAGGGCATGTGCAATGCCACTTCCCCTTCCCTTCTCCAGTGAGATTTGGCTGCAGTGGATTAGGCCTAATATCAACCATATGGCTGCAGTTAGAACGGTCAGTGGAATGATGAGGAGGCTTAAATTAGCTGGGATTTAGATGATTTAAAAGTGTCTCCATTTCCCAAGATTTAGGAGAAACGTTTTAATCTGCAGCGTTACTCTAATGTGATGTCAATGGTGAATGTGACCTAGGTGGGTTAGTATTTCAGTTGACTCAGAGTTGACGTTAGTCCCATGGCAATGGAAACTAATTTGTTTGGTTGACACTGGATCTGGTTTGCGTCAAAGAAGAACAGAAACACTGACAGAAGAGAAGCATTCCAACTTGCAAGGGTAACCACAGCCGTCCCGCAGGAGTTACACTGACACTTATCCTGCAGTCAGAAAAGACTTTGACAGCTCAGGATGACAGTATTAATGTTGTTTTTTAATTTAGATGATTATCTGTAGCTGACAGCAAGAGCAAACAATAGCGTAGTCAGAAAGAGGAGTAGACAAGTAAAATGAAAAAGGAAAATGGTAGGTGGTTGAGACAGCATAGATGACACTCAACTGTTAATCATCTGTGTGAGTTATTCAGTTGGTTTAACCAGATCTACAGGCAGCTGTACACCATATCATCAACAATTCTAACAAACTTAATTATCACTTTAACTGGTCATTTCCAGTCCATGAAGCATGATCCCCTAACACTGTGTTGTCTTAGAAGGCCCTGATGTTACCTTTCTGCTATTACACACAGCAAGGAGTTTCAATTGAGATTGTATCAGATTGGTGCATGCATGGTTTTGGGGGGTATCTTAGAACTTGTGGTGTCAGTCAGATGTCACAGCATGGAATTGAAAACAATGAACATTATACACTAAGGCACAAAGACACTTGGGGGCCAAATACAATATTTTGAAGTTAAAGGGAAAATACTTTATCACTTAATGGGAAATTCAGATCTTTCAGACCTGAATAAACATTATTTAGTGCTGCAACTGAGGAATGAGAAATCCTGCCTATATTAAGGCTTCTGCAAGGAAGAGTGACACCTAATTAGCTGAGAGGAGCCCATTCATGTTGTCAAGACCTTACAGGTAAAAAAACAGTGTTTCAACAAGCAGCGGGGAGAGAGAAAATCAAATACATGTCAGTGCAGACTAAACACTTCTGACAGCTGCCCTCCAGGTAAGTTTGGGGTGAGAGTAAGGACAGGAAGGGTCAAGGACCAGGTGGAGGGGACTCAAACAAGAACAGCTCTTTATTCAAGTCACCAGGGGGCTCGTTTGACAAGAGGAGAGGACGAGGGAAGAGAAGACAAGAGAACTGAACAGAACAGGAGAACCGAAGATAACACAAGACAAGACAACAGAACAGATATATCGAAAACATAGCGGGTTAAGGATGGTTGGGGATGAGGGGAAGTGAGAAGTAAAGAAAGCAGAAAGGAGAAAAGGACGGGTATAAAGAAAAAGGAAGAAAGGTTGGAAAGGAAAGCAAACAAGCTCTGTGAGAAGGAATGAACGAAACAATACCTTTGCTGCTGCTGTTCTCTATTGTGTAGAGGTAATCCATGTAGAAAGCACCAAAGCGCTGCATGCCTGCTATCTCCGTATAGGTCTCCTGTCAAACAAGAGTCAGGTAAACATGGCAGTGAGGGATCAAACACGCTCACAGCATCGAAGAGGGACTAGGGCCACAGTGTATACGGCAACCAGGTCAAATGAAAGATAAAACAAAGGGCAATTAAGGGGTTCATCTTCTTTTATTTTTCATTGTGCAATGTTATTTGCAAATGGTGCGTCTTATGTATGAAGTATGAGTGTTATGCAATATGTATATAATTCAACTATTTTGTAATTGTAACTTTTATTTATTGACAAATACCAAAATTGGTAACAACTAAAACTTAGATCTTGGCAAAATATCTGTGGAATTCTATCTTTTGAAATATGCCAGGATAAACTGTTATCACTTATTTGTGTGCAAGTTGGCGCTATTACTGTTAGACAATATTTAAAAGCAAAAGTTCTATTGCACATCAAACCACTAAACAAGCAAGAAACAGAGAGAATGAATGAGAGAGGCCCCCCTCGCACACATATTCAACACCCCCACCAAGGACCCACTCAACTTCTCTAAACAGACATTTCAATGGAGCCTTATCAGCCAGGCAGGTTAATGAGTAATATTCATTTGGGGACCTCTAATGGCTCTGGCATGCTTTTGGATCAAAGCCATTGGCTGGTTTCCAAACCGCTAATGAATTAACACTAAAACCTCTAACTCTTTGACTTTCGAGTATGGATAGATGGATAGATGGATAGATGGATGGATGGACGTCCAAACAATTGCTTCATTGAGGGCCATGACCATTTCTGAGCAGAGTCAACACTGGAGCTGAGAGTTATCTCCTCTTAATTAATGGCTTTAACACTACTGCTCAGATAGCAGGAACATTCCTCTACTGCAGCCAGCAGCCCGGAGACTGACGCATATCCAACAGCACATTTCAATGATTTCTTTCAAAAAGAACTAAGAAATTACTTTTAAAAAGTACACACTATTCTATTTAATTAGTACCAATTCAAAGGATACTAGCTGTACTTCAAGCTTTTCCAGAATACCTGAAAAAAGCCTGCATTTTCAGATTATTGTTTATTGACCTGGATAAAGTATTGTTTTAACAACATTTTTACTCTTTTCTTGCATTCTTGAGAAAGTCACTTAAGCCACAGAATGTTAATGCATTCTCGTGTAATGCTGTTGGTAAAATAAGTGTGTTCGCCTTCTGGGCCAGGTGTGAGGTCCATTTGGAGTTGGCTGTTGGTCTGGTTTGGAACTGACTGCTTTAATTCTGCCATAAGGTTTAGTCTCTGCCATTATTCCTCCATCTATCAAAACATCTTCATTATTCAAACAGATTCAAACCTTATTTTACATTAAAAAAATCTTAAATAAACGTTATTGTAATATGTTCTGAAAGAGTAGTGTTATCCCATGTTTGGACCTTGTGATTAGCAGTCTCCAGGATGAACTCAGCCCTGACACCGTTGTTCTCAGGACTGCGGTAGTCAAACAGGGAGTTGGTAAGGTAGGTCATTCCTTTACTGCTTAGGCTGTCCCCACAGCTGAAGAACACGGCATCCTACCAGACAAAAGAAAATGAGAATGTGAACAATACTTGAGACCTCAGAGGTCCCTTCAATGACACCACGGGACGCAGACAATCGTTCACACGATCGTGGGACCCACAATGGAAAGTCTTTGCTACGGAATCAGAAGTATTTAAAAGTCATCATTCCTAACCTGACTGGTGGTTGTTGGGAGGCACATTGTATGTAGCCAAGTGCTGTATTAAATGTAGGCAAGTGAAAGTGAAATGATTAAAAAATAACATTAGATAATGAAAATATATTGCATGCAACTCATTATAGAGGCCTCTTGGCAAATACGTCATAGGTGAACGCACAACTTCAAATCTACCTTCGAAAGATAATCAATTACACACAATTAATACATTGTTGATGAAGAGCATTTATTTCGATTGAGCCCAAAAGTGTTTATGAGCAGATGGCAAGGCTGACACAGTCATGTACAATATGTGGCAAAAAGACAAAAAGCTGCCTTTCTTTCCCCAAAACAAACCTCTGCCTTCGTATGAACGCTCTCGGAGCGATGGAGGCTGCAGAAACATGGTTCAGGTGAAAGTGATCTCTCATCTTGGTGTTTACATTTTCTTGCTTTATCTTTCTCACTCAAGTTTGTTTTTCCTTGAAGTTCTTCAGCAGTTGTTACCTCTTGAAGTCGGTTCATGTTTTCTTCAAAATCTCGTATTCCCATGATGCCTTTCAGGCAGAGTGCCCGGCACCCCACAAAGCCTATTTGGCAATCAAAGAAGGGCTCCCCCATCATCAGCACCTGGAATAAAAACCAGAGGAAGAGTCTTAACCCGCTATTATCTTACAGAACAGAATTAAAGAATTGTGTGCTAGCAGTCCATCAGCCTCTGTAAGAAGTAAGGTGTGGCTGACTGTGTTTCACCCGGCAGACAATTAAACTGAGAATTATTCAATAAAACTTTACGTTTCACCACACAATTATTGCATGTTTTACCAGCCATCCCTTTGCCTTCAACACTCTCACTTTTGTTCCCAGTTCAGAATGCTCTCTCTCCCTGTTCCACCAAAAGCATAAATGGCCAAAATAGGAATTATAGGTCTTTCCAAATGGGTAAATTGTAATCCAGAGCTTGATATAATCTGTAATCTGAAATGTTATTATAAATGTTTTAATTTAGCCTTTTATTATTTTGAGAATTGAACTGGAAATGTGGATGTTTAATAGATACCAAAAGTTAACAGAAAGCTGTCATTATGAAAAAGTGTAGCTATTTACAATAAGGAAATTATTATTATTTCAAAAATGTAGACAATGAAGTATTACAATTTGTATAAAATAATAAAAGGCTTTAAAACATACATAGTTATTAAGAATGAAGCATGGTATCTTACCTCAATAGTGATTCCCTCCTGTTCCAGACACAGCACCTCTCTGGACTTGACCTTCTGAGGGCTATAGTAGCTGCTCTCTGACTGGGTCTCTGTCAGCTGAAAATATGGAGATAGAAATCATTTAATAAAAGGTTGGAATGGAACTAAATATTAAGTTAAGATCTTTCTCAACTTCGATTAGGGAAATGCTTAAACAGGTGTCACAAAAATACATATTAAAGCAAAAGACCATGAACGTGAAGCCTTTACAAAGAAAAATAAACAGAAAAAGAAAAATATTTTGTCACAGTTGAGACTTTGTGACATTCAAAAAGTAGATTAGGTATTTAAAGTCTTAAAATGGCAGTGATCAAAGTGACTCAGTATTGAAGATTTTCTTCAAAATATCTGGAGACTATCTGTGAAAGCTATAGTATGTATGTTTGAGTAAGTCAAGACAACAATGCAGAGATGTCACAAAAATTCAACACTTAAAAAACCACGTCTCATTTTGTGACGGTGCGTGTGTACCCGCGATTGTTGGAATGATTATGAGTTTTGATTTGGAAAATATAAAAAGCTTTTTAAGGATTTGGATGTATAGGGCAACAAGGTATTCTGATTCTGAAGGTATTAGAAACACATGTTTAGGCCCTTCCTAGCTTTATAAGAGGATACAATCAGAACATGACAAAACACCTCAAGATGCATGCAGCTATTCAGGAAAATTAATTAAAGTAGGGGGATAATGTTGCTCAATGTTTGTTAAGTATTAAGTTGAATACTTAAAGAAAAGGCATAATCTAAAAGTTATTGTGTGTTGAGTATTCAGGTGAATTTACAGAAGGTTTTTGAAGGGCGTTTTTCAACTAGGCTGGGAAGTGAATGGGGGTCCGAGCTGTGATGCTTTTGAGGTTGTCCAGTTCCAAAAATGTTGGTGTAGTGCAGCCCTAACCCATTCAACTTTTAACACAGGAAGCAGGTGCGGAGCAAAGAGCAGCTGTGCCATAGTATCCCAACTGATGCAGCAAACTCTCTCACCCTCACTCCTTCCCCTTCTTTCCATTCGGATGGTTTGATCACATGCAGCGGTCACTCCATCTGACCCGCAGGTCCCTGGGGGCCATGAGCAAGGATGTGAAATGATATGACTAAAGAATTGCTTTGTCTGTCTTTCTATAATAACTCTAATTACAAAAAAAGGTGGCCAATTAATCATTGTCCAAGCTACACTGTTGGGACAATTATGAATGAAACTAGGCCTGAAACAATCCAACAGATTGAGAACGTAGCATAGCATTGGAGCACAAACACATATGCCTAATAAAATCAGAAAAACACAAAGCTACTGCTGCCACTTCCATCCCTGCTTCCTCTCCTTAAAAGAATTTGGCACGATAAAAGCCTTCAACACAAAATGATGCAACTTAATATATATTATATATATAGGATATATATATAATATTAGGAGTTTTTACTGGGGTATCCTTTCTATAGTAAAAGTAAATGAAGACATGGGAAAACTGCAAACGTGCTATGATAAAAACAACAAATATGGAATGCAATGACACTTGTATAAAGATGTGAAAGAGAGGAACAAATGGAAAGTGCTGGAATATACATTATTTGTAGAAAAGTCATTAAACTGAAAAGGTCTATGTTTAAACAGACCTGGCAATCGAATGGGTCTTGAAATACCTCTCTGATTTCATGCCCATGACAAACTAGGGTTGAGGTAGTGGTGGTTCAAAGAGAATAAATTCCCTTAAACTAAATACTTCCTAGGAAAAGAGGAGATTGTTTTAAAAACAATCCTGTCAGCTGTATGCAATTACTCCAGACGAGATGCAATTCATTGATTAAAGGTCTTAAATTATCCAGAAACAATTTCAACATTATTAGAAAAGCTCTCTGTCTATTCAATGATCTTCCACACACAGCCACACACACAGCCACAGCCACAGCAACAAACACACACACATGCATGCACACACACACACACACACACACACACACACACACACACACACACACACACACACACACACACACACACACACACACACACACACACACACACACACACACACACACACACACACACACACACACACACACACACACACACACACACACAGCATATTGTACATATTTATATCACATTTATTTCCTGATAGTGTGAAGCAGAATACTTACATACATTTTGCAAATCTTGCATTTCATCTACCTTTTTTGACCTTTTCATTTAAATATTTGACATTAAGATGAGGATATTTCATTTTGATTTATGTTTTTACACATGGAAAAAAATGTGTAACTGTCATTCACCCAATGTATGCTTACCCACTTTCTGGCTTCAATATGGTATTTATAAATGAACTCAGTTATGACAATGTGTGTATTTCTTAAACAGATGACTTACCTTAAAGGTGACAGAAGCTTTGGTGCAGTAGAAGCCTATGGACACAATGGGGTCTTTGGGTGTGCGTTGCTGTGGATTGTTGGAGATGCCTTCTGTCTCGCTTTGCTGGTAGAGGCCTTCTTCCATTTCCTCCTCTGTGCCTACGATGGCTGGGACAAAAGACCAAGCCCAGGACACCCAACCAACGTCTCCATCTTCAGGACAACCAGACTGCATGTACAGATCTGGGCTGGAGAACTGGCTAGTCCCCTGTCCATCCATATCCTCCTCCATCCCTGAAGGGGATAAAGATATTATCAAATAATCTGTGTCAGATCATAGATTGATTTTAAAACAGTTACAGTTTTATACTTTAAAACTTACAAAGATCCGGTGCACACAAAGTAGACAACATTTTCAAAATTCATAACCCCAGCCTTAACCCCATTGATGTAGATTTTTTTTTCATAGGATTAGTATGTAAAATGGCAAATGTTAACACAAGTAGTAGTAGTATTTTCGTTAAAAAGATATTGCATTCAAATAAGGGCTCCGTTTACACACCTGCTTTAAATCTGACAAACGTATCCTGTAAGATGCAGGTTCTCAGAACACAAATGCAAGCAACATGTTTCAGCTCTCAACTAAACACAAAGACAGCACAGAAAGGCAGAGTCATGCCAATGCCCCAGCAGGTGTGTGAGTCCAGTATATGTGTGGGTATACTGCTGCACGAACAGGAGTCAGAAAGAGAAGGCAGCTCAAATGGAGTTTACCAATACCGCTTTCCTACCAAACCAGCTCCCATTTAAGCTCTGTGTTTTCTGGTTCTTCTTTTTAGCCCCAGAGTGCGACTGGTGCTGTGTCATGACATCACTGACATTTTCTCAGCAACGTTGGTCACTTTGCTCAGCTCCGCTGCCCCGCCCCAAACGTAAGCGTGGCCTATTTGGTTCTTGGTTCTAGACGGGCAGTCGAGAGGGGCCAAATTGGAAAAGCTGGTGCTTAATCGGGCACTAGCCCCCAACTAGCCCTGGAACTGCTTTGGTGGGAAAGGGCCACTATAGGGCACAGTGTGTCAGCCGGCACCCTGACAGAAGAGAGCCCTGACTAGGCGCAGTGGATCATTGTGGTCACGGCTGTCTGAGTGGTACCCAGCAGCACAAGCGCATGCAATCGCATATTTGATTTAAAGCCAGCAGACTGAACTGGAGGCCATGGAGAAAGCAGACTTGCTAGGAAGTTTGGTAACTTGAAGGCTAGAAAGATGTTTAATAAAATCCAAGGATTGATGATTATTCGATGTAGACACTGTCACAGGCCGGTGCTTGTGTTACCACAGCCACTTTACTCTTCCCTTTATTCTTAACACTGTTTCCCAGCAAACTATATGGGGTTTAACAGGTTCCCCAAACCACCATGAACAGCTTCGATATACGATGCCAACCTCTGAACTCGCCCTATCGAGTTGTTTTTTTACACATTGGGCGAGAGCAAGCTGATGTCAGTACACAAGAATGTGTAATCCCGTTACTTACATCCACACAACCTCTGTGAGAGAACCACAGTGTCCGTGAGTTCACAGCTTTGGAATCCCAGAGGCTAAGGCGCTGAAAATAATGACATATTTTAATTATATCTTTTCACTTGGCAGTTGTAAATCCCAAGTTATGGCTTTTTATCTCTATCACTAGCCCAATCTCCCTGTTGGATTTTATCTATCATTTCTTAGTTTCTTTTTTTTTTTTCTCCATGGAAGCCTTTGAGGTGTCAGTTCAACAAGTTAAGCTCTTTCGCTTCACGTCACAACCTGACGAAGCCTACGTTTGAATTGGAAGGCAATCAAAATAAAAGCACAATTACCAATCAAGTGATCAAAACAGACGGCTTAAGAAGACTTTGAAGTAATAATCCAAAGGAGTAACTGAGAAATTCCAAGAGAGGGAGGGGGAGCTGGCTAAAATGTATGTGTTGAGCCGGACAACCACGCAGGTATATAATACAACCAACACAGTTCTCTGCTTTACCCTGAAAGCAATTATAGTATGAATGGATCTTTTTGTGGACAACTCACAGTGTCCGATTGGAACCACAGAGGCATGCAGAAGTCCACAAGACAAGCTCAGAAGCACTGTGTAATAGGATGTGTCAGGGTCATGGTTGGTTTGCCAAGTTTGAGATTTTTTCTAACCTAGTGTGGGTAGGTGTGTAAGTGAGTGAATGGCTCAATGACATCGAGAAAGTTAGAGGGGAGGAGTGGGAGAAGGCAGTGCCCTCCCAGGCCAGTAGATGTCTCCCCATGTTTATACAGGGAGAAGTGGAATGTTATCTGACCACCAAATCGTGATGGCTAGATGACTGGGTCAGAGCATATCCAAAACTGCAGCTCGCTCACACACACACACACACACACACACACACACACACACACACACACACACACACACACACACACACACACACACACACACACACACACACACACACACACACACACACACACACACACACACACACACACACACACACACACACACACCAATCTTCTCACCAATATTTGAAAGTAAAAATATTATAAATTCAGAATCATGTTTTTTGCCAGGTACGTTTACACATACAAGGAATTTGATTTGGTGTCTGGTGGTGTGAATGAAAGAGGCTCTGTGCAGTCACTGGGCAAGCATGAGGGAGCCACATGAGGTTTGTAATGCACAGACAGGCAGTGGCCTCTGGCTGACACAAGTGTGATGGTCCATTACATTTGATAGGACTCTAAGGACTCTGAGCACTTATTCAAAGCAAACTGGAAACCACAACATATACTATTGGACAAACACAACAAATTCACCGTTCACCTATTAAGACGTTCCATTAATGAGAAATTGGCTTTTTTACAGAATAAGAATCATCAGAAACATCAGGCAGTCACAGTCATTGATGGGCAAAAAATACATCATAAAGGATGTTCCGCTGTTAATTGGCAAAAAACACATTCACATTGAAAAAGAACAATAGTAAAAACTTCAAGAGTAAGTATGAGTAATAAAAAAAAGAAGAAAAACACAAGTACTGAGGGAATTAGAGCAAGATTACACCGCTCACCACAGGCAGCCTATGGGAAATCAGATGAATGTGATGAAGTACTATGTACAAAACTGGGATCATGTTCCAGCAATCATGTGACAATGATTGTTTCCTACAGACCACAACCCACTAAAACTGAATATGCTGGGAGGCCAAGTCGGTCACTATAAGGGTCAACATACCGGAATTTTCCTTACTTATCAAAGTCTGTAATGGTTAAGAAGAACACACTACATATTCAAATGCCTGTTTATGCAAGTGCAAAAGCATTTGAGCTGTAACTGCTATTATTAAAAATAAATCAGTTTAATCTGAAATTAAAACGCTGAAAACATATATTTCTGCAGAAGCCCAAACACCTCCCAACAAATACACGCCCTGTCCTCCAGCTTCTTCACGCTGTCAATTGGATCCAGCAAAACAAGATCTGGGCTGCTCAGGTTCCAAGAGCTGGTCCTCACTTGTATATTTTTGTGATGGGATACTAATTCATTCTCAGAGGCTCCGCATAGCAGTAGCATGACAGCGACTCTTACATCTGGCATTGGACACTGAACGGGAAGCTGCGCCAACTTGCAGTAAAAGTTCCAGGCCAGCAGTAGGGAGCGAGCCAATAGATGTATTGTGTTGGGGGGCCGGCCTCCTCTCTGCCTACCACTTCCCCTGTACCATCATTTGCTCCTGGTGCTACAGAGGCGGATTTAGCCCAGTGGGACCTGGGACTTGATCCTGTTTTATTTGGCTGAAATAAGGGTGAGCATTTGGGGAGAGATGAGATGGGTGTTTAGGGAAGGAAGTGGGGTTTTTAAGGGGGTGGCTGCAGCTATTAAAAGTGCATGTGTTTGATTGTGTGTGTATGCAAGACAACTGGCTGCATTTAAAGGTTTTGCTCAGCTCCTGGATGTGGGAAGTGTGATTTTCCAACTAGTTCTCCAATCAAAAACACATAGATGTGTTACCAGTACCTCCTAATGTAGCTGCTCGTGTCTTCCCTTCACCCTGCCCTCTCTATCCACATGGAGGGGATCAGGCCTGACAACAACAGTCTGTGTTGGGTTACACGCCCCAACTTTTGTTTGTGGAAAATGCAGGAGGAGCGCACACCACGGTCAAAGTGATGTTAAATGTCCCGTTTAGGAACAACAGCAGCATATGGACAGACATGGCCCCTGAACAGAGCAAGGCACCATGCAGGGCATCATAGGATGAACATGCTGTCTCAGGAAAAAGCATCAAAGCGTTTTGCATGGTCTGATGGCTCATTAACTACTTCAGATCTTGCAACTACATTTTCTCTGAGAGAAATGACTGCTGCAGAAACTGCACTGACAGACATGCTACATCGATGTGAGACCTCAGTACACCATGTCCAAGTACATTATTCTAAAACATAATAATGGTTATTTTTGCAA
Source organism: Eleginops maclovinus (assembly GCF_036324505.1). Taxonomy (NCBI): domain Eukaryota; kingdom Metazoa; phylum Chordata; class Actinopteri; order Perciformes; family Eleginopidae; genus Eleginops; species Eleginops maclovinus. Next base: position 26,909,509 of record NC_086351.1, read on the forward strand.
CAAGAAGGGCCCTCAGCTATAAAAACAGTACTGCCTTATTCTAATATTTTATCGGTGAAGAAATAAATAAAACGGATACTAATATATGCAAGTTCTAGCAACTGATGGTCCTGATTTGGGAAATTGTACTGACGAAGACAGAAGTTTTAGGGCAACCTTCAAGCTGATAAGTTAGGGAGCCTTCGCTTTTTAAGTGCCCTGGTTTGATTCACAGACATAACATTTCTGAATAGAAGGTGTTTTAAAGAAACTATGCTTGTTTTGAAAATATTCAAGATCAAATAAATCAAGCCAGACTTTTTTTTAGCAACAAATACAAATAAAAAAACTAACACAACAACCTCTCACCCGGAATGACTCACCCGGTAAAATTGTGCCAGCCTCTCTGACATGAGCATTTCCCTCTTCTCCTTCCCCTTCTTTGTGTCCTCCAATTTCCCCGTAGTAGAGGGCAATTATCAGCTCCAAAATGCGGATAAACATGGGCAACTGCTGATCAGTAATGGATAGTTTCAAGCTCTCAACCATTGTGTGGATCTGAGGATACATAGAGAAGAAAAGCAGAAGACACAATGGTGAAATTAGATTTGTTCAATTATATGTTTAGATGATGTTGGTGTGGAGGTAATATCTGCTCTGGTTCAAGTTATATGATCAACCACACATTATGAATGCAAGTAAATGTGTTGGATCTATATTTAGATTTATAATGTTGGATAGTTAAACATTTATTTTAGTTCAAATGCATCATCAAAATAATAAGATGACCTTTTCTGTCATGGTTCTACAGCCTGTGATGATTAGTTAGAGCGCAGAGAAGAACGGTTCTGTGATACTGGATGACCCCCAGAGGCAGTGATAACGCTCGATGTTATCCATCTCACGCATGCGCAGATCGAGTATTCAATATAAACAAAGTCATATGTGACCTGGGGTGACGTAGGGCAGCCCACATCACCATCAGAGAAGTGACAGAGAACTCTGGCGGTCGTCCAGAATTCATATAACCGTAGTGACATGCGTAACTATCGTTCTATTTCATTCCTACTGCGTGCCAGAGGCAGTGCTTAACACTGGAGGACTATTACCAACATAGTCACGAGGAATCCAGTACACTGAAAACAAGGGGAAAGTGGGGTTGTTCAATTTACAAATATTCAGTTCATATATGAGACACAACCTATTCATCTTTCCATCTATACATCAACCAATCATGTAGAACCGTTTTAATCTTGACGGAGGTACATTCTATAAGTCTCAGTCATGTTAAGAAATATGAAAAAAGTTATATTAAATGGCTAAAATAAACATTAAAAAGTCATGTTGGTTAAACATAGGGTAAATGAATATACCTAACATTAAAGGAAATATTCAAATGAACATGGTCATGTTCATTTGACATAAAATAATTGTGTGTGTTTAACATAATGGAATAGTTTTAAGTAGACATGATTTTAATATGTGCAACCGATGTACATATTAAGAGGCAAAGGCAAACCTCTCATCTGTATGCCTCCTCAATTACCTGAACAATCCACCTAGAAAGTTTCTGTTAGGACAGTGTGTGCCCTTCTTTAGGGCCCCGTAGCAGACAAACATCAGAGTGGCAAAAGCTTGAAGTTGCTTGTATGTAATATTTCAAAGCCTGAGGAGTTTTAAGCTGCTAGCTCTATGGTCTGATTTAAGTGGCCAGAAGGCAACCTCTTTGGTAAAAAAGATGGGTTAGGTCCGAGTACCAGCGTATGTTTCACTCACTGACAAGTGAAGCTCACTCACACGCTGGGCTGATTCCATCGCTAAAATAAAAGCAACCTTTACCGGAAGCCATTTAAGCCCTGCCTGCTCCAGGGGTTCAAATGGTGGGGGAAGGAGGGCTTCCAGCACCATAGGCAGGTCCCATGAGGGAACCTTGACAGCTAGAGGGGGGTTTCGCCGGTGGGCGCCTTTAAGAAATCAGGCCTCCAAAGAGTGAGACACAAGGCGGGGCTACCCTACTTCAACCCAGGTCACATGACTTTGTTGATATTAAATACACGACCTGCACAAGATGGATAACAGAGTTTAGCACTGCCTATGGGGGTTAGTAGGAATTAAATAGAACTTTATTTCTAAATAAAAGCTTTGTTTTGAAATGTTGCTAACTTGAGATGGATTCTTGACATCAGTCGTGTCATCCCGAAAGCGTCATGGGTGTTTTCAATTACACAATATGTTATTAAACAATCAATTAATAAATTGGCAAAGATAAGACAGTGTATTCTTCTTTAGGGAAGCAAACGTATTAAAGTGCCCCTTGACATAACTCAAATGACATCAGTTTAACCTAAAGAATACACTCTCAATCTTAACAAAGTATTGCCAAATGTTCAAGTTCCTTACTTTGATGACGGAGGGGATCTTGGAATTGATGTTTTCGTAGGTAAAATGAAGACGGGTTCTGAAGGAGCATTTGTACAGCAGCGGGTCCTGGTAAAAGTCGATCTTGCCGCTAGCATTCCGCTTGTCCAAACACATGGTACAGTCAGCAAAGTTGATCACTTTCCTTAAGACCAGCTCTGGAGCTTCATGAATAAAAAAGAAGAGAAATTGAATGTAGATACCTTTTGCATTCAACATACATGAAATACAGGCCTGAAAGAGGTAGTGAGTGTGTGTGTGTGTGTGTGTGTGTGTGTGTGTGTGTGTGTGTGTGTGTGTGTGTGTGTGTGTGTGTGTGTGTGTGTGTGTGTGTGTGTGTGTTCTGACTGACTCTATTCAGACTAATAACAGGATTCAGAATTTGTTTTTGTCCGAGCAGTGCCAGTAACCACCTCTGTAACCCCCACTTGCTTTACTGTAATGTTCGAATGGGGCTCCCTTAACAAGAATCCCACAGTGTTCAGAGTGGATCAAAAAACTGTCTCTATTGACATAGGCTTTTGTGACTCTATAAAAGAAATAATTCTTCCTTCAAGGTTATGTTGATGGTTCAAGTTTAAAATAATTGTATTTCTGTGGCAGTAACCTAAAAAACCAAGGAGTATGGACTATGCCAAAACAATGTATGGAAACACTTTGCAGAGAATGGATATAGGCTTACAGTATCTATGCAGTCAATAAATACCGACTAGAAGAATTTAAATAAACAAAAAAGCACAGGATGCAGGCTTGTGTCACATAAAGATCCCTGTTAATTATGCATACTAACAGTACTGATTCATTTTTGCACTAAGGCTTTTTACAGAGAAAACACCGACATGACAAATCTTCACATTATCTCAGTCCGTGTAGTCTGTGGTCCTCCATGTTATATGTTCGAAGCACTCCTCTACTGAGGATCAGTCACTGTCCTGTGTCTTTAAATGCAAGTCGCAGCACACTCTCCAATCAGACTGAGGAGTCTGAATATGAGACTTCTCTAGCAGCTCACATTAGGCATTTACACAAACAGTCATGACCTTAATTGGAAAAACAAACGTAAACACTTATTGTAGTATATAGGTTCCAGTCTCAGTGGATTTACTAGATAATCCAAGAGATGTAAGCAGCCATTGCTCACCAGTAATGTCCATGAAGGCCCTCTCCCATATGTCGTCCACAGTGTAGCACTCTGCTGAGGTAATGTTTACCGACAGCACAATGTCATCCTCCACGTACTTAAGGATCAGGTTGTTCACCACAATATTCACGTTATTCACAACACGTCTGATCAGGCTCTGCACGTAACCTGCGAACACATGAGCAAAACATGACAAAAATCTTAATCTGCATAATTATAAATAGGACACATATGCACACAAGAAGACATCGAGCAATATCAGATTGAATCTACAAGCTAATATCAGGGCTCGGTAACTTAGTGCAAATATACCATAAAAGAGTTAAATCCAGAACTGCATTCCCTAAAGGTCAATGCTCTATTCGGACTCCTGCTATCATCAGTCGATGGTAAATAAGCAAAAGTCCTGACATATATTTTGCCTTAGTATATGCCTTGGACATGTACTGTAACTAAAATAAGCTTGATTTCCATAATGACTCTCTCTGAGTATACTCCCCCTGCCAGAGCTGCAATTCAAATATTTAACTTCAAACATACTACAAAACTATATTAAAGACAATTTCTGCCAATGATGATAACAAAAAAAACACCAGTCGGCTTCCAGTGTGAAAACACTCAATACACATTCAATTTATAGTGTGATGGTTTGAACGTTTATTTCATCACTTACTTCAAAAATGTAATACATTGCAGGATTTAAAGAGAATAAAACAGGAACCTTTACATGTTGTGGTGATGGAGAGCAAGGGCTAGAGTTATGAACTTTGTACGAATGGAAAGAAACAGGAATATTGAAATAGAGGGTGAAAGATTGGGGTCTGTGGTTTTGTGGTGAGGGAAGTGGCGTAGCAACCAAGCACAAGCAGGAGAGAAAGAGCACTGCGATAGATTGGGTTTCAGCAGAGCTGGGGGAGCCATCCTGCAGTGTTACCAGTACCTCCTAATGGCCACAGTGACGCCCAGAAACAGAAGCTTTGCAGGGAAAACATACATGCTAAGGTCATTACTCAACCAAGTAAGAAAGAACTTAAAATATTACAGACAGGGGACTTTCAACCATAAAATATGAAAATATACAGTAATAAATCCTCCTAACCAATGGCATTATTCATTCCTCCCATGTACTGTTAAACACAGTATTAAAAGTTAAACATGTAAACCTTTAATACTTTTGCCTTATTTTCCAAACGTTTGTGTTCTTGGATCCAAGGGCATAACAGAATGGATAATTAGGCCAAACTAAGTGAAAAATATTTACATGAATCTGTTGACTGTTCTGCTTCTTGTACACAGCCCTACATTCATTAGCATAATCCAACTGACACAATTCTCATGAGGGGATGGGATCATATAAAGAAAACTCAAATGCAATGTCTGACTTGTGTGCGTGTGTGCGTGCGTGCGTGCGTGCGTGCGTGCATGCGTGCGTGCACACCTGCCGTCTGGTAATAAAACAGGCATTTTACCTCCCGTTACTTCACTCTGTTTCTAATTTACTCGTGTCAGAGTGTCTCTCCTGCACTCTCTTTCACTCGCTATACCTCTTCACGCCTCGCACCAAGTCCAGGGCCCCAATTCTTCTCTCTGCAAGCCAACGCGCTGCTAGAACTTCTGTAAACAATTGACACAGCCAGCACCTGTGCTGCGGCCCACAGGGAAGAAGCCCACTTAAAACTGTTCAACCATAAAATGACTGGAAAAACCAGCTCCTTTATGTGATCTTAGAACAGGCCAAGTGCTCTCCTCTGTGCAATACAGGAAAGAAATACTATACTGTCCATGCCCATAATTGTTCCTGTATATGGAAAGTATTAGTAGCTATATCAGCTTTGCCAATTATAGGCCATCGAGAGAAAGATTGACATGTTTCACACACAATATGTACTGTAAGGGCAACTTTCTTTGTTATTCTGAATTGGATTAGGACAGTTAGCTTTATTTGAGCAAATACATATAGTAGCAACATTCTATAAATCCCTGTACTAATTCATTTAATAAAAAATATAAGTAAATAAAGTGGGACTAGGATCTCACTTCCACCATGGCCAGTTTCTTGTGGAACCATGGAAACACTGCAAGGCTGTGTTATTAATGGTAGCTATCAGCACCTGATTATTTTAGTCATTTTACTAGCTCTGGGGCCTCTTATAGTAAAACTGTAGATTCACAGAACCAAACCATGCATGGTACAGCAGGTTTCCAGAACAGGAGAAAGCTCACGCTAGAGAAAGCTCCAGTCTTTACCAGTATGGGATATTATCTTTAAGTAGCATTTTCCAGTAATACCAGAACAGCTGCTGTATTTATTTTCTGAGCAAAGGCCCCAGTACCAGGACAGCAGTAGCACTGGACCATGGATTTGTCTCAGGAGTATGTTTGCCTTTCAGCCTATGCAAATCTCCATGTACTCCAATCACACGCATACTTACACAACCATGCATGCATGCACAACTCTTGGACAGACACAAATCAACACAAGCACACTGAAATCTAACTAATACATTTAGGAGCATGAATTGACTCAACCATGCATACACATGGATATAACACACATCATGAGCACTGAAATAAGCCCTTGTTATAACGTGCATTCTGTGCTTTTCTTGGCACTGATTTTATTAACAAACCCAAATAAAATCTAAATTTGGTCTGAGCATTATTATCCATTAAATTGAGAATAGTTGGGATTTGAAATAGGAACTCATGTTTTGTGAAAAACAAGTAGAAGTGGAGTACTGTCTGGAAGAAGTCGCACAATAATATGATGCTTGCAGGTGCAGAGCCCATGTATTAATAAAATACCTGGTTTGTGAAGAAAGCATTTGATCACAATGTTAAAACATTACTTAGTAAATGAAAATAATCATTTTTGGGGCATTCAGTTTTCAAACTGCTGATCTTAAACATAACTTTAATCCAGCAGGTAGCAGGCTGAAACTAGACTCAAAGTGAGAAATGCTGCTAATAAATGTATTTGAACTCCTGTAAAACAAAACACATTTTCTTCAGAGTGAATATGACCACTGCATGAATCCCCGAAACGTATAAATGCGGTTCTCACCAACATTGGCCGCTGGTCCCCCACAAGCAGCAGCAACCATAATCACTCACAGAGTCCCCTAAGGTGGAAGCACTTGGTGTTTGCTCTTTGTGTGACTACCAACCCCATGGCATATGAATTAACATCACCATTTTCCTCCACAGGGAGAACAGGGAGGATAAATTCATTCAGCATGTGAGAGCTTAGGGCCAAATGACTGGATAATTGCTGGTGGCTGCTTTTTAGTGTCGGCCGTGTTTTCTTTTGGTTGTTTTGAAGGGGAGGGGAGCAGACGCAACAGAGGTTTGTCGACATAGATGCTGACGAAGAAGGAAGACTGGGATGGTCTTATCTTGTCTTTTTCCAATGGCAATTCCAAACCAATTGTTAATCAGGCAAGTTCACGTACCGTGCGCCATGTCAATGTCTTTTCAGTTTCTGTGGACCACTATATAAACTTAAATACACTTGAAATGATGAAAGTGGGTCATTATGTACAGTGACAGTTTTTATTTGTAAACCAGCTCTTTGAAGGCAGTCTTGGAACTCAACTCAACCTTGATAATAATAATAATATTAATAATAAGCTTTATATTTGTATAGCACCTTTCAAACAAGAATTGCAGTCCAAAATGCTTCACAGCAGCTATACAGGCAGATGAATATAAAATAGACAGAATAAAAGCAATGTAGACAATAAAAGGATAAAAGCAATGTAGAGACGATAACAAACGTTGATTGATAAGAACCAAACCAACAGCTACATTAAAATAAATATATCCACTCAGATTCGGGATTGAACACAGGCAATGAAGACTTGACTCACTCTCAACTTGGACTCTTCTTGGATGACCCTGACTTGGACTCGAAAAGTGGGGTCTCGAGATAATTGGTGACTTGACTACAACACTGACAACTAGCCTGTATAGCAACTACAATATGTTTGAGAGTTGAAATGCTATAAAATAAAAAAGTGTGTAGTTTGTTATTGTCTTGTATATTATATACTATTATAATCAAATCATAATTATAGCAATATTTACATAATGCACACAGGACTGTTAGCCGCAGCCAACACCAACCTATCATGCCTTTTTTTAATGGAGTTCACGGTCACCTGTTAGGCAAAACCCACTTTTTCATGTCATGTTTCTAGAATCAAAATTGATTTGGATTAACTTAAAAGGCACATTTGTGTCATATTAAATAAAAAGGCAGACATGAAGACAATCTATGCATTCTGGAACACTCTGAGAAGAAAATAAATAAATTGTTTTGTTACTTCAACAAAGTAACAGCTGAAGCTGCTGCTCCTCACAGAGGGGAGAGGAGAGAGGGGAGAGGGGAGAGGCTTTAAATGACTTTAAATTGTGGATAATTGTAGAAGGCCCCCATTGTTCTGCGGGTCAACACGTCAGGCAGCCTACACATCTTTTTTGGTATTCTTGAAAAAAATGACAGAAAATATTGGGTGATGGTGTTCTCTGGATCAGAGTACTTCTGACATCCCTGCAGGACACAGAATCGTTCTGATGAGAGTCGCCTGTCAATCATCAAATCAGGGGTCTTATTAATACCGTGTTGATTACTGTTTGAAGTTGTACCGATGGATGCAGTAGCGGTTTTAGACCGATTTTTCGGGGGGTGGGGGGGGCCAGTTACTTTATGAGAGGTGCACAATAAATGAGGGTTAAAAAAAGACAATAACAGTATGAAGTAATTGGGTAAAATGAACTACAATAAAATACAGTAGTTGGTATTTATTTCAGTAACTTTAAGTTACTCTTCTTTGTTTCAGTAACAACATTGTTACAGTAGTAACTTTTTCATTTACAGTACTGTTTCAGCAGTAATCAGTATTTACACTTCAGGGTCTCTGCATTCCAGGCTGAGGTTTCCTCCTCTTTCTCATTTCAGAAACAATATCCTGTGTTTTTTGTGATTTTTTGTCTCTCAGCGTCTAGTCCTGAATCTTACCTGAATTAGAAAGCGAACAGCCTCTGGAGAGGACACTGTTGTAGAATGCTGAGTCACATTAGCCCCGCCTATCACGCCAGCACTATAGCCAATAAATCATAGTATTATAAACCTTTTTTTTGGAGGGTGGCCACAGGGGGGTCCCAGGTCAGCGTTACGGGTGCACTGGTCCCTGTTGCCCAACAACATTTTTTTTTGTTCGCACTTCTGCGACCCACTCAAAATCCGTTGAGAGCCACTGATGTAAAGGGTCAAGGCAATATTATACATAATGCATTTTAGTCAGGCTGTCAAGAGCTTTTTAAACCTTCATGGCACAAAACATCCACACTGTCACTCATCTTCACTCTCCCTGTCCTATCCTGCTGGTGGTTTTGTTTGGGCATGGTTCATGTATATCAACCTGTGTGTTTAATGTGAGGGATAAAAGTAATTTCCCCCTGGGGATTAATAAATGATGTCTTGTTATTATTAATATTCTTTTGTATCTTCTTAGGCAAACATCCTCCGTCTGAGTCATACCAGGTTGTTTCTACGTTACTTACTTGTTATCCACCCCCCCCACACACACACACACACACACACCTACCTGGGGGGATGTATTTAAGGCACCCTGCTTTAACAGCTGTGGAGAGACATTATCTCATAACATCACCCTGGAAATGGATCCTCCCCTGATACAGGCAGCCAGGCGTGTAGGTCCATATAGTCACACACACTAGAGCTCTGGGGGTGAACCTAACTGTGACGGTGGCCTAGCCCTTAAAGCTCACGACCAGGACAGACCTTCCTTTAAATTACTTCACTGTTCAACCTTTACGTTTTAAGGAAGATCAGAATCTGTACATTATAGAACTGTAAATATTATTTGGTTGCTTTTTCTTTCTCCTTACTTTTTGTGTTTTAAAGTCATTTATTCATATTTAATTCTCCCTTTTGCCAATACTTTTTTCGCCTTAGCATTTGCATCTGAAAAAGGCAGGCAAGGAATCCGTGGCCCTGTAGGAGGCATGTAGTCAAGTGGCCTTGTTGATAAGAGCTATCACTGTGTGATTTATCACAGAGACATCCCCCACACTCTGGCTGATTTACACCGGTTGAAATAGCAGTGCTACACCGCTCCTCCTAAATGCATTCTCACAGTGTAAACAGGTACTACCTCAGTGGTAACACCGGCTTCTTCAGGGATTGAACTACATCAAGCCAATAGATTTAAATGACTTGTTTGGCATTCCAAGAGGTTGAAAGAAAAACACAATTTCTCTGTAGTGTAATAAGTCCTGATCTTATCCTCACTCTGTGGCCCCAACCTCCCCCACAGAGGTTGGGCCTACCCTGGTGGTAGGGAGGTGCCTTCCTGCCCAGGGAGGTGGAATCATTTCACTGGTCCCAGGGCCATCACTCACCTGGGGGCAGATCCGGGTCACTGGGGGCAGCCTGCTGGAGGCGGCGGGGCTTGGCCACAGCCTTGGAGCTGTCTGAGACACTGCGACTGGTGGAGCTCGAGCCACTCTCGTGGTCCTCCTGATGAAAAGAGGATAGTGGACGTGAACACAGGGTGATATTTTATTTAACTTTAGTGTAGCTGCATAGACGTTCGATATGGTGGCAGTCCTAGTATTCTCTAATATTTGAATTAATATAATGCTTTCATTATTGCATTTTTCATGCATAAACCATGTTATCTTGCTTGTGTTAATCTGGTTGCATATAGAGTTACTAAACTGAGTTTTTATCTCACAAATTATTTAGTATTTAGTGTTGGTAATGAATTATTTCTTTAATTAATCTTGTTTTCATTACTTTATGCATATGTACTATTTAGGTCAAAGAGTATCCTTTGGAGTAACCCTTTTTGAGAGTTTTGATCCAACCAAAAAAGAGCAGTTCTTGTGTTCAGGTTTGCACACACCTCCCTAGCATGAGAAAGATGGAAAACCTAAATAGTTAAGTAAACTTTAGTAATAAGTATCAATGCAACCTGCGTAATTTAATTATAACACGAGTATGATTATTTGAATATAAATAATTATTGAACAGAGGAGCATCTACCAAACATAGTTTTTTAACCACTTAACACTAAATCTTCCCCCTGACCTAGCTCCCACCTACATTTAACAAACATCTCCGTGGGCTCTAAAAATAAACTCTAGTCTTAAGGGTGAAGGTCTCTCCTCCACAACCCCACGTCATCTGTACTCAAGAGTGTGAAGCCCAGGAATGCAAGGTTAAGATGTGTGTGTGTGTGTGTGTGTGTGTGTGTGTGTGTGTGTGTGTGTGTGTGTGTGTGTGTGTGTGTGTGTGTGTGTGTGTGTGTGTGTGTGTGTGTGTGTGTGTGTGTGTGTGTGTCTGTCTGTCTGTCTGTCTGTCTGTCTGTCTGTCTGAGTGGTTTGTAGAATGCCTCAGACAATTTCACTTAGAGATTAGGTGCAATTAAACAGTAGGGAAAAAGGGACAAAACAAGACTTACAGCCTGTGACCTTTACTCAACTACTGCTTGGATAGATACCATTTAACTTAAGCCTAGTAAATGTATAAATGCAAAAAGAGAGAAAAACACAACTAAGCAATATATTCAAACACTCTCCTATAGCATGAAGCAAAACCAAAGTCTCTCATATCTGATGTCATCAAGTAACAGAGTTTGGAGAACTTTACATTACAAAAAAAGAGACTGACTTTTTCTGGACTTCTAAAACTCCAGAGGGTCTGGGTCATTGTGTTTCCAAGTTTCAGGAGCGACGTGTTCATTGCTTGTGAATCAAGAGTTCATTATCCAGGGTTATGGACTTCAAATGTGTAATATCAGTTGTTGCATGCTGAGAACTAACATTTATTACATTTAGAATATGTTCAACACTTCTATAAAAAAAACCTTAAACTTAAAAATTAAAGAAATACCTCATATTCATTTTCAAAGTACAAATAAGCCTTCAACAAAGGAAAAAAGAAAACCAAGTAGAGAAACAGTATATAATAGCAGCTCGTAGGCGAGTACGGTAAGACCATTTGGACAAAGAAAGGGGGCAATCACAAGTGTTTGAAATGAAAAATGTGGTAGAGCGTCTAAGGAGTCACCATTTATCCTGGCCAGGGTTAGGAAAGTTATTCTAAAAATGTTTACTCAGTTACCTAATGATTTAATACAGTTAAGCTGAAAAACTTCATTTTATGGTCACATAGGTTCACCTATTGAATAAAAAAATGAACCACTAAGCAAACCAAATGAACGTGGCTATCCATGCACACACACACTTCATTTGCACATACCCAAATAGGCAAATAAAAAAACCCCAGTCACATCTTTCATGCTATATATGCCGGATACACACATACCATACACAATTAAAACACATTCATTGGTTCTACTATTAAATGACAATGAAAGAGACATGTTTTTAGGTATTTAGTGTACAATACAATACTACTCTAGCACTTTAGAACAGTGCACTTTCATATCTATACCTAAAGGAATGCCTAGCTCAGCAGGCCAAGAGTACATTAAGTTCAACAACTCATACCGCAACTAAAGAACAAGACTGTCAAATTTGGAAGTAGCACAATTAAGTGCTCAATGTCATCATGGGCACTGAGTAATACTCCAGAGGCGAAAAAAAAAAAGCCTTTTCAGAGGAAAGTCCTGGGACAAATGAAGCCGGCCTCAGCTGCTGCCGGGTAAACTGATCCCCCCTAATGCCACGGCAGGGCACAGGACAGGGAGGAAGGGTGGAGGGAAAGACAGAAGGACCAGGAAAAGGGGTGTTGATTCCCCTGCAGGCATGTCAACTCAGCTGTTGACCAAAGATGACAGTAGCAAAAAAGGAAAAGAGAGACAATATGTGAGTGGAAAGGAATAACAATAAGTGAAAGCGAGGCAGTGAGCTTGAGAAAAGTGAAGATACAGCGAGAGTGAGAGAGACTAGGCACAACGATACCGAAACAGAGGCACACAGAAAAGGAGCAGGTCCTGCAGTGTGAGTGGCAGGCAAGAGTGACCCCCTACTAGGAGGGTAAGTGGGCACCCATGGAGGGTTAGGGCACAGGAAGGTTATGCCTGACCTTTGTCCCCCTGTAGACGTCTGGCTCAGTCAGGCCGGGGAGGCTGTGTGTTGAGCCGGTCTTGAGGGACGACCCTCATCTGAGCTGCTCAACACATACGCTAAGCATCGCCTCTGCCTCCAGCCCTTCAGCAGAGGCTGTCATAGCTGTCCTTGTACAAACAAATGATCTATAATGCACCGACACCAGAAACCAGTCCAGTCTCAACTGCCATTGGCAATGTAATGTTTAAGTAAATTGGCCTAGATAGGCAAAACAATGAAGAATTACACCTTTGTTTGGGTAATTGGACCGTTCAGGGCTCGGCAAGCAGAAAGGTGAACAGCGTAGTGTAATGACACCTTAGGACAAAGCCTGAATTATTATTTGAAATAGATTTTTCTCAGGATGTTGAATAAATTGTTTTAAATAGGTTATATATACTACTAAATAATATATATATTACTCAGTGTTGAGTCTGGGGAAAACAGATTAATGGTCTTACTTGACATCTGTTGGCCTAAAACAAAACTGCTTTCTTTTTTATTGTACAAGGCACATTTCTTAAAAAAATATAATGTCATCTTTTTTTCTCCAGAAATCATCAAGCTATTTTTCTATTTCAGTTAAACACGCAGACATTTTTTTTGGCAGGGATTAGCAGCTGACTACCAGGCATGCCTGCAACTGACTCATCTTAGAAAGGCAAACATTTTCAAAACTGGTCAATTTCACACAGTTTCAGCAGATTAATGGTTGCATGCAGAAGAACATTGCTGGATAAACACACTCTTTGTTATTGTTGTTTTTCCCCTGCAGGTTGCTGGCACAGTCATGCTGACATCAAAGCAGCAGGCCTGGAGAGTGAAGGCCAGGCAGTGGAGGGCAAACACCTATGGAGTGAGAAAATAAATGAAGGAAACCCGATAGTTCCTTATCTCAGAGACCTCCTCCTCCCCCAAATCACTCACATACACACACAAACACAGACACACTCACTGGGTCTGACAAGTAGGGGCCCTTTCCCCCATGTCAAAGCCTACAGAGCACCATCCCCGGGGAGGATCCAGCAATCCGACCTCATCCCTTGTAGAAAAACACTCACAGACAACACATTTTGTCATATAATAGAAAAAATGGAAAACCCCAGGGACTTGCGGGAGGCGACGTGCATGTGATTGGTCCCTGATTATTTTTCTACAACTTTAGTAAAACAAAAAAAGAACTCCTATCATGATACACAAACCTCACATCTTGAAGCTGCTCACAATGCAGCTTGATGTGAACTTCTCTTTATACATTGTGTTCACCTGGCCTCCCTTTCTTCTTCTGACTTACATTTCATTTATTTTAACTTCTTTTTTTCTACCTTTAATTTAGTTGCTTTATTCTAGACCTTCTCGTCCCAGTTTGAAGTTGTTTCAACAGCTCTGACCCTGGTTCCCATAACAAAGATCTCCAGCTCGCTCCAAGAGGAATGACACATAAAAAAGCCTCCCTGTTTCAAACTTACAGTCACAGCTTGGGATGGTTCCAGTAATATCAAATGTTTTTCAGCTATGATGACGAGACAACCCCACTGGAATGTAAGCTGAGGAGCACAGAGCTGATCGCAGATGACTCAAATTACCTTTTCTTTAACGTCCCTTGGCTTCGAACACATCCATCAGCTCAACTAAAAATTAGCTGCTAATGGGTATTTAATGAAACAGTAACAAATGCAGAAAGCCATTACAACATGATTAAAGACAGTGGTTTCATTTTCTCCTCAAATCGAGGTACACTAGAAAAATGTTGCTGCCAGAACTGTGGACTAATTCTGATTATCCTTCACAAGACTCATAAAAGTGGCCCCGGCCGTGGCGCAACTGGCTGGGGCACCTGCACCGTACGCCAGCGACCCGGGTTCGATTCCCGACCCGTGGTCCTTTCCGGGACCCACCCCGAATCTCTCTCCCACTTTCCTGTCACTCTCCACTGTCCTCTCCGATTAAAGGCAAAAAGCCCCCAAAAAATATAAAAAAGAATAAAAAAAAAAGACTCATAAAAGTTCCACGCAAACAACTACACTACAAATGTACGACTAATACCTTACATTCGCAAATGCATGATCAACCTCTCAGTGTAAATATAAAGATTTAAACACAGCAAAGCCTTGCTGCTGGAATGCATGGCAGATTGAAGGGATTAGACCCCAAAATGAGCCCAGATGAATATCACATCGTGTGACATTCTGAATAATTATCTCAATGAAAACAGCTCATTACAGAAATGTGGTCTCTTTTTCTCCATGTTTCCCTCTTCAAGTAATAAAATCTGCTACTGGGGGGGGGGGGGGGGGGGGTTACTTTCACTGCAATGGCTGCACCAATGAAATATTGCAGTCCTGAGATGTACACAATGTGCTTCAGTATTTCTACTGGACTGGTGTATTTATTTGCTGTTTCTCTCATAAATAAGAAAGTCAGGTTAAGATCAGTGCTATTGCCACTTAGTTTCTGAAAAAGCTCAAGTTTACTTTATAACTCTTGTTATTGTCTTTACAGTGTTATGATGTATCTTTAATCTGTGATTTATTCAAACCTTCTTACCTATATAACTACCACATCCAAAACAGAATATAGACAGATTCATGGGTTTTATTTGGAATCATTCCAGAAGAATGTAACTTATGTCTATAATACAAGAAGTGCACCTAAGCATATTTCATCCCAGCAAACTGTTACAATCTAACAGCTGTATAACGGTTTCAACCTCCTTTAATCCACAAGTCACCCAAAACATAACATGTTCATTAAAGAGGGGGAAATAGGGAGGAAAACACTGGTGATATCATGCAGGAGGTCACTTCCAAAAGGACCTTCACTGTACAAAGTGTTTTTTATCTGCTTGCCCAGGACAACAACAAAGATAACCCACAGGAAGTAACAGAAGGATGTCTGTCAAAGCATTTTTTTGACATTTTAGGACAGCTATTGCATTAGCTGTCCTAAAAGGGGGTACTTGGTTGCAGTTGTACTAATATTTTAGTAAAGGGACAGTGTAAAATCTGCACACTGCGGACAGTTAAACTACCTTGACTGTCAAAAGACACTTTTGAGCTTAGGGGCGTACCTTTTTACCACTGTACAGAAGTTTTGACTAAGACATGTCCTACAGTGCCATTACTGTCCAATACTAAATGTGATTCCAAGAGTCATCATATAAGCAAAGTTCAAGTTATACCTGCAGTCTTAACGGCAGTTAAGCTGTGCAAGATTTTCCAATGATCTTGTAAATATAGTATTCTTGCATGAAATGTGTTTCTTTGATAAAAATTAAAGAAAGGATTGTTGCATGTTTCCCCACAACAGTAGGCAAGTCAACAGTAAAATATTTTAAAGCAGAGGTAGGCCTGAGGTCAGAGGTCTTTCATCATTGCCTATGTTGTTCGTTTTCCACAGAATATCTTGGGTCATAGTAGTTCTATTCCCAAGAGCTGATTAAAAGTTAAAACCAATTAATTCGGACAGGCTAGTGCCTAGTTCTGATATAATATTTCTAAAATGTTGCCCAGTGACCTTTTGATGTTTAAATACATTGTTTCTACTGGTGAACTGCTATTTAACTATCATTGCATCTGACACACAGTACTGTAGTCTCAAGAGTGAATGGATAAAGCAGAAGGGTACAAAGAATGAAGGAGAGCAAAGAGATAGTAAGAGATCAAAAAGCCAGGACAGAAAAGAAGACAAATAGAAGTGAGACCAAGGGAAAGTGGGAGGTGGCAAAACTAAAAGAGAATGAGACACAGAAAAAGAATGGGAAAGGAGGGAGAAATTGGTCCTGATTTAGATCTGAGAGGCTCTGGTCGTTCAGATGTCTCCATCAGCTAACCGCAAGCCCAGACTGAGCATGTGAGGCATGCTGCTTACACTGGCACAGCTACCCCCCCCCCCTCCCATGCTAATAACTGCAATGTGTTAGCTACAATACAACACTCTCTCTCTCTCTCTCTCACACACACACTCTCACACACACACACACACACACACACACACACACACACACACTTTTGGTAGGTACTGACCTACCAAAAGTGGTCCACGGAAGGAAAACCTGTGAACTGGTGACAGAGTCACCGGCGGCCAAGGCTCATTAATGTGCGTAGGGAGTGAAAGGCGGCCCGTGTGGTTCGATCCAACAGAAGAGCTACTGTGGCTCAAACTGCTGAAACAGTTAGTGCTGTTTCTGTTAGAAAGCTGTCAGAACACACAGAGCATCACAGCTTGTTGCGTATGGGGCTGCGTAGCCGCAGACCGGTCAGTGTACCAACTACCTTAACTTATTGCAGACCAAGTACCCCCTTCATGGAGTCGGTGTTCCCTAAGGGCAGTCGCCTCTCTCAGCAGGATAATGTTCCCTGCCACACTGAAGAGATGCTTCAGGAATGGTTTGAGGAACACAACAAGGAGTTCAAGGTGTTGACTTGGCCTCCAAATTCCCCAGATCTCAATCCATCGAGCATCTGTGGGATGTGCTGGATGAACGAGACGGATCCATGGAGTCCCCACCTCCCAACTAACAGGTCTTAAAGGATCTGCTGCTAACGTCTAGTGGAGTCCATGCCTCGACGGGTCAGGGCTGTTTTTCAAAAGGGGGACCTACACAACATGGTGGTCATAATGTTTAGCTGATCGTTGTGTATTGTCGAGATGCTGAAAATTAGTTGTCAGGAACTGGTTTCGACATGAACTGCCATTTATCTATCGAAACCTGAAACATCACCCAAACAAGTGTTGGCAATTACTTCATACACAATATTAAGCACACTATACAAGACATAAGCACCCCTTAAACAATGTAAGCACCAGCCTCAAAGAACAGCGCAAGCAGTGGCTAAAGCTACTCTGACATCTTAATTGCACATGTGAGGTGCAGCTGGGAGGCACGAACTGTAGAGGTCTAAGTGTTCTTTGAGAGTATCAATGTTCTGAAACCAGCAAGATAGAATAAATCACACTGAGAGAAATGGGAGAGGACTTTCCGTCAACGTTGAGAAATACCAAAGCCATATTGCAGGAGGTTAGAGCATGCAGGTTGACTGCAGCCGGCCAAATGTTTGCATAGCATTTATACACCGGGTTCCAAAGCAACTGAGGTGCTCCCAACATTCATCATCTTACTTGAAAGATGGAAAACGATCCAACCCAATCCTCGTCAAAACTCAAGTCTCAAATTGTCTTCATCAGTGTTATAAAAAAAGATTGTTTTCATTTTACTAGTCAAGTTTGGATTACAAACAATCTTAAAATGGGATATAAACATTGAAATATGTAATATCTGTGATACCTGCTTCATACCCATGTCTGTCTTTGTTTGCAATGGTACTTCTATTTCTGAAAATGTGGCTGTGACATAGAACAACTCGCAAATATGTGCATGGTTGGACTGAGAAGCAGATGATTTAGCCTTGTTTATCCAGGGCTGGTTCGAGCTGTTATTATGTTATATTTTTTACACATTATCATACATTATATTATATAGTGGTAATAAAAATCCCAGCATGCAAAGCAATAACAGTAAGCCACAAGGTAAAACCTCAGGTCTTACTTTAAACATAAAGGTCACACCAATTATGCAAAATGCACTTTTTTAAATGTCTTTTATTCATAAATATCTGTCCCCGGTGTGTAAGGAGACTCACAAAGTGTCAGAAAATACAACTCTCTCTTTTCCTCCTTACAGACACCTCTAAAAACGGGGGTACAACTGAGCTGATCCACATTTGCTTTGGGCTGGCTTTACATTGAACTCCTGGCAACTTCCCACCCACGTGTCACGTCCCAACCTATCATCCCCCAGATGCAGGAAAGCAGCCCCAGAACATAACCGAGCCCCCTCTATGTTTCATAATAGGTATAGTGGTCTTTTCTTTGTATGCTTCATTTTTGTGTCTGTAAACATAGAGCTGATGTGACTCGCCAAAAAGTTCCAGTTTTGTCTGATCTGTCCAAAGGAAATTCTCCCAGAAGCTTTGTGGCTTGTCAACATGCATTGTGGCAAATTGCAGTCTCGCTTTTTTATGATTTTCTTTCAACAGTGGTGTCCTCCCCGGTCGTCTTCCATTAAGTCCACTTTGGCTCAAAATGCGGCGGATGGTGCGATCTGACACTGACGTACCTTGACCTTGGAGTTCACCTCTAATCTCTTTGGAAGTTGTTCTGGGTTTTTTGGTTACCATTCGTATTATCAGTCTCTTCAATATGTCATACATTTTCCTCTTTGCGGCCTCGTCCAGGGAGGTTGGCTACAGTCCCACGGACCTTAAACTTCTGAATAATATGTGAAACTGTAGTCACAGGAGCATCAAGCTGCTTGGAAATGGTCTTATAGCCTTTGCCTTTAACATGCTTGTCTATACTTTTCTTTCTAATATCCTGAGACAACTCTCTCCTTAGCTTTCTGTGCTCCATGTTCAGTGTGGTACACACCATGATACTAAACAGCACAGTGACTACTTTTCATCCTTTAAATAGACAGACTGACTGATTACAAGTCTGAAGACACTGTGATGAAATACAGGAAATACAGGACACACCTTAGTTTAACTTGACCCTGTGGTCAAATTATTTTCAGTCTTTCTAGGGGTACCATCATTTTTGTCTAGGCCAGTTTCATTATTTTGTTTTTTAAATGATTCTGTTGAACCACAATTTAAAAGCAATGTCTGATTTTCATTTGTTATTTTTTAATACATTTTTATTTATTATTACTTTTGTCAGTTTCAAGTTATTTCAGTGACCATTGTGGGTTTTTCTTTCTTTAACGGAAGGGTACCAACAATTTCGTCCACGTCTGTAATACATATAATGTCACTGTTCTAGTGGTAAACACTGAGAAGTGTTTCAGAAATAATGCTTGATGTGGTTTGAACATAATATGGGGTTTAATCACAGCAGCGTTTAGCTGAGTTTCTCGGTTGGAAACTTCTCTCTTCAGACAGAATGCTGCATGACGTTCCAAAGGGGCGTTGCCAGCAGCAGCTAGTTCATTTAAAGCTAGTCACAGAATCAGCATTTCAGGAACAGCGCTGAGATAGAGGGGGATGAGGCATGCTACAATGGGGGATCTGTTTGGTATTTTGAGCAAACCACTTCACAGACATGTTTTGCATTGATATGGCCCTACAATATATTGTCCAAATATAGCATAATAGGAGACCTGTGTTTTTGAAATGCTAACATGACTTTACCTGGTACAAATATCTGTGATATCTCTGCAATAATGTCAAAACTCCTCTCTGTTCTGTTTCAGCTGAATATTAGTTTTTTATAAAAGATTAGGAGCACATAACAATTCCATGAGAGCATGCTAATTCCTATCGTGTCAGTCATTTGGCAATATGGTTAATGTACCATGTTATCATGTTGCTTACAATGTTGTAGGTCTGTTTTCTTTTTCAAATGGTAAAATGTGGCCAGACAATGACATGTTAACAATTTCTCAGTTGCTCAGTTTCTTTGGAATAAAATGCAGTGCGTCCCGTGTTATTTGTAAATATTAAAATAAAAAAGGGTTTGGATGGTGTCATCCTTTCTATGATAAGACGGAATGTATTTATATCTAAAAGTGGTGAAGGTCATCTAAATGGAGCATGCACTCACCGTGAGGCATAAAACATAGACCACCCACAGTTTGTCCAACATGGAGTCATACAAGCTAACCTTTCTCCACTGAACATTTATATACAAAGGAATTGAGTTACTCCTTTTTGTCACTTTCAGTCTCTCTCAAAATAAAATAAAGTCCATTCCTCTATACATGTTGTTAGAGCAAGAACATGACAAGAATATAGTGAGAAATGAACCAACCTGGTTTATTTGGTCTGTGCAGCACCTCACTAACACAATTAAATAAAATGAAAACCTGTTGTGTAACATTACATATGGCTCAAGAAATAATATACTATATTTCAACTAATGGATGCCAACTCCCTAATTGAATGCCTTCTCTTCTTATAGTGTCTGTAAAGATTCAAGACCACAAAGCATGTGGTGTTCTGAATTGCTGACAGAAGAAAGCACTAATAAAGCAAACATTAGCCTTAATTGCAAGGTAATCGTTTCCAAGACCACAATACAACCAGGAGCATCCAGCAAGTAATTAGCTCCATAGAGGGACTGCTGTACTCCGGATGGCCTGAGAGCAGGGATTAAGTAGTGGATCGGCAGCATCCTGCCCAAAGTGTATTGATCATCACTTGACTCACTGGATGCAGAAAGCTTTTTGGTTTAATTACCCTCACCCCACCAACAGCTTTCCTGTGTCAGAAGACCGTCTGAGGAGCTCAAGTTACTTTATCCCGCCAAGAACCCAAAACTCCATTAAACCTTAAAGAAAAAAGGATGAAACGCTGTGGGGTTTGTAGCATTTGCTGACTCACGGGCCATGGTGGCTGCATGACGGCAAAGACTTCTGCTGGAATGACACACTTTGCATTCTGCAGATGATGCTTTAAATAAGATTGGAATTCCAAACAGAAACCAGGAACAAGTGTCCCTTGTTGTTGAGAAATTGAATAAAGGGCAGTTATCCATCCATCCATCTTCTCCTGCTTTTCTGTCAGGGTTGCGGAGGTAACAGCTCCAGCAGAGAGCCCCAAACTTCTCTTTCCCTGGCCACATCAACCAGCTCTGACTGGGGGATTCCAAGGCGCTCCCAGGTCAGCAAAGAGATATAATCCCTCCACCTGGTCCTAGGTCTACCCCTCGGTCTCTCCCAGCGGGACATGCCTGGAACACCTCCCTAGGCAGGCGCCCAGGCGGCATCCTCACTAGGTGCCCGAACCACCTCAACTGGCTCCTTTCAACGCGAAGGAGCAGCGGTTCTACTCCGTCTCCCTCCCGGATGAATGAACTTCTCACCTTATCCCTAAGGGAGATGCCAGCCACCCTGCGGAGAAATCCCATTTCGGCCGCTTGTATCCGCAATCTCGTTCTTTCAGTCATGACCCATCCTTCATGACCATAGGTGAGGGTAGGAACGAAAATGGCCGGTAGACAGAGAGCTTTGCCTTCTGACTCTCTTTTCGTCACAATGGTGCGGTAAAGCGACTACAGTACCACTCCCGCTGCTCAGATTCTCCGGCCCATCTCACGCTCCATTGTTCCCTCACTCGAGAACAAGACCCCGAGATACTTGAACTCCTTCACTTGGGGTAAGGCTTCATTCCCTACCTGGAGTGGACAGTCCATCGGTTTCCTGCTGAGAAACATGGCCTCAGATTTGGAGGTGCTGATCCTCATCCCAGCCGCTTCACACTCGGCCGCAAACCGATCCAGTGAGTGCTGAAGGTCACAGACCAATGAAGCCATTAGGACCACATTATCTGCAAAAAGCAGTGGTGCAATCCTTAGCCCACCAAACTGCAGACCCCCTCCCCCACGACTACGCCTCGAAATCCTGTCCATGAATATCACAAACAGGATTGGTGACAAAGCGCAGCCCTGGCGGAGGCCAACCCTCACCGGAAATCGGTCCGACGTACTACCGAGGACCCGGACACAGCTCTCGCTTTGGGAGTACAGAGATTGGATGGCCCTGAGTAGAGACCCCCTGACCCCAAACTCCCGCAGCACCTCCCACAGTATCTCCCTGGGAACCCAGTCATTCGCCTTCTCCAAATCCACAAAGCACATGTAGACCGGATGAGCGTACTCCCAGGCCTCCTCCAGGAAAAAGCTGGTCCATCGCTCCACGACCAGGACGAAATCCGCATTGTTCCTCCTCAATCTGAGGTTCGACAATCGGCCGAACCCTCCTTTCCAGCACCTTAGAGTAAACTTTCCCGGGGAGGCTGAGTAATGTGATGCCTCTGTAATTGGCACACACCCTCTGATCCCCCCTTTTAAAAAGGGGAACCACCACCCCGGTCTGCCACTCCTTTGGTACTGTTTCCGACTTCCACGCAATGTTGATGAGACGTGTCAACCATGACTGTCCCTCAACACCCAGAGCCTTCAGCATTTCTGGGCGGATCTCATCCCCCCCCCCAGGTTTTGCCACTGTGGAGCTGTTTAACTATCTCAGTGACTTTCCTCCGTGAGATTGGAGTTTATCCCCCTTCATACTCCAGCTCCGCCTCTAACATAGAGGGCGGAGTTGTCGGGTTCAGGAGTTCTTCAAAGTGCTCGTTCCACCGTTGTTAAGTTGTCCAGCAGTGGCTCATTGAAATATGGAAAGTGGACTGCTACTTGGAGAGGTCCCAGTTCACCTCCTAGGCCCTGCTGTGGTGCCCTTGAGCAAGGCACTGGACACCTCCAATTCCCCCTCCCCATTGCTCCCGGGCGCTGCAAAATAGCTGCCCACTGCTCCTAGTACTAGGATGGGTTAATGCTGTGTGCATGTATGTGACTAATAAGGAGGGTTTCATCCTCCGATTCTATATCTATATCAGTTGAGGTCAACAGCGTCCCATCCTTACTGTACACAGCTTAGATGGTTCCCTGCTTCCCCCTCCTGAGGTGTCGGACGGTTTTCCAGAACAACTTTGGTGCCGACCGAAAGTCCTTCTCCATGGGTTCTCCGAACTTCTCCCACACCCGCTGCCTATGCCTCGGCCACGGCTGAGGTGGCTGCCCTTCGGGCCTGTTGATACCTTGCAACTCCGTCAAGAGTACCCAGGGATAACATATCCTCAGGAGTACCCAGGGATAACAAAGGCCTCCTTCTTCAGTCTGACGGCTTCCCTGACCACCGGTGTCCACCAGGATGTTCAAGGGTTACCGCCCCTTGAGGCACCTAAGACCTTGAGACCACAGCTCCCTGCCACAGCTTCGGCAATGGAGGCTTTGAACACCGCCCACTCTGGTTCAATGTCCCCAGCCTCCACAGGGATGCCTGAAAAGCTCCGCCGGAGGTGTGAGTTGAAGGCCTCCTGGACTTGGGATTCCTCCAGACGTTCCCAGTTCACCCACACTACACGTTTGAGGTTACCAGGTCTGTCCAGAGGCTTCCCCCGCCACTCGACCCAACTCACAACCAGATGGTGATCAGTTGACAACTCCGCCCCTCTGTTCACCCGAGTGTCCAAAACATGCGGCCTCAGGTCCGACGATACGATAACAAAATCGATCATGGACCTTCTGCCTAGGGTGCTCTGGTACCACGTACACTTATGAGCATCCTTATGTTCGAACATGGTGTTTGTTATGGCCAATCCATGATTAGCACAGAAGTCCAGTAACAAACCACCACTCCGGTTCAGATCAGGGGGGCCGTTCCTCCCAATTACGCCCCTCCAAGTGTCTCCATCATTGCCAATGTGTGCGATGAAGTCTCCCAGCAAGACTAAGGACTCCCCTTCAGGAGCCCCATACAGGACTTCTTTCAGGGTCACCAAGAAGGCCGAATACTCTGAACTGCTGTTTGGTGCATAAGCACACACAACAGTCAGAGTTTTCCCCCCCCCATAACCCGCAGGCGTAGGGAAGTGACCCTCTCGTCCACTGGGGTAAACTCCAACAAAGTGGCACTCAACCGGGGGCTTGTGAGTATCCCCACACCCACTCGGCGCCTCACACCTTGGGCAATTCCGGAGAAGAATAGAGTCCAACCCCTATCAAGAAGTAAGGTTCCAGAGCCAACGCTGTGCGTTGAGGTGAGCCCCACCAGATCCAACTGGTAACGCTCCACTTCCCGCACGAGCTCCGTCTCCCCCCCGGGCCTGGCTCCAAAAAGGGACCCCGGGCTTCCACCGGGCCGGGTATCCTCGCTTTCAAGTGTGTTTTTCATGAGGTCTTTTGAACACATCTTAGTCTGGCCCCTTACCTGAGACCAATTTGCCATGGGATTAATAATATTAAAGCATTATAGAAATATGATCAGAGAAATATATCCAAATTTGGCCAATATAAGACAAAATGTTGATAACATTTGCTTGTTTATTCAATATATGCACATCCCAACTATATAAAGATTTAGCTAGGTCATAAAACAAACAATTGATGCGGGCTTTCAGGATGAGTTTAGATATAGGCCTGATAACCTTTAAAAACAAAGGGTTTTATCTTCATAGTCATAGAAATACTGGCATTATTCTGAAAAGGTATATACACATATATAGGGTCCTACGTACTTAAATCCTTTCCTAACAATCCCAACATATGCTCTGAGGTTCAATTTTCTGTCCCTTTACAGTTCTCTTTCTCTTTCATTAGAACACTTGCTCTAACTTCCATCATTACTCCATCTTTTTATTATCTACAGTCAGAGATGGGTTTTGTTACTGCTACTGGATTCAAGAAAAATAGATTCTCCAAAGCTCCATTTCTGCACTCTCTGTCTCCTGAGTCCTGAAGAAAGGGCCCTGCTGAGCTGATGATCAGACGGATTTATGGTGCAATCTCTGTAAGCCATTTGCTCCATGCGAGCCTTCAGAATCAAAGGCAAGATTTCCGGATGGCATTGGGATAGAGATTATCCAGTTGTGCTATCTGATTGCAAACTTCCACGGGCTGTTTTTTACTTATTTAACTTTTTTCTTTGCGTTTCCTGACTTGTAAAAGATGAGTTGCACAGACACAAAGACATAGGGCACATTCTATCAGGGGAGACTGTTCACTATGTAGGCTGACAGTGAAGGTACTTCGATTGCATTTTAATGTTTTATTTGATGACACATACACTCCTGAACTTATTCTTAAGACTGGAGAAAAAATGACAAGAATTAACATTTTGCAATGGTGGATCGTAACCAGGTTGTTAGAAACCAAGAGAGACCAAAAATAAAGAGTAGGCAATTTATTGAAAACTGAATTTAAATTCCAACAGACTGTTCATCAGCTGATCAGAAGTTTAACACCATAGCCCCCCCAAAAAGTGATACTTTTGGTGTCACTTAAAGTGTCAAAATGAACTCAGTAGCCCATTTTTGTTGTTGTTTTTGCTGGTGTTTCCAGGAGGCTGGTGGGAACGTTGCTCCATGTGGTGAGGATGGCTTCACGAAGGGCATCCACGGTCTGGAACTGACATCCGTGTTTGTAAACTTCCATTGCCATCCATCCCCTAACGTTCTCTATGGGATAAAGATCAGGGGAACACACTGGTGCCAGGGGTAACGTTATTGTCCTGGAAGAAGTCCCTCTTCAGGCGGGTGTTGTCCTGTTGAAAGACCCAGCCATCACCGCAGACGAGGGCCCTCAGTCAAGAGGGAGGCCTGCTGCAACATCTCCACATTTGACGACCCTGCACAATCTGAAGCTCTATTGTGCCATTGAAAGAAAAAGCACCCTAGATCAAGATCTCCTCAACAGTACCGTGTAGAAAACATCTCCAGTGGGTTCTCCTTGTCATGCCAGTAACGGTGGAAGCCATCAGAATCATCCAGGTTAAATTTGTTCTCGTCAGAGAACAAAACTTTCTTCCACCTTTCAATGTCCCATGTTTTGTTGCGTGGGAGGAGACGTGGCCTTTATGGTGATTGGACTGCAGTCAGCATCCGTAACGGCCTTCATTTGGGTCGAGGATTGGCCTGTGTCCATACTTACAGCCCCATAGGATCCTCCGGCTCAGCACAGGTAAAACATTTTTGGCTCTACCACTTGCCCTTTTGTCCCGTAACCCTCAGGATCTTTTAAGAAATGTAAAATGACCGTCTTACTGCTTCCCACCTTGGCAGTGATGGCGCGTGGCGAGAGGCCTTTTTTCTGCAGCTCAACAATCCTGCCATGTTCAAAGAAAGCCTTGTCTGTCTGTCTGCCTTTCTGCCTTGCCTTCAAGAGGTCATGACAGTGTGGATGCCTAAATAAAAATGACATGAAAGCCAGATTTTTGCGAAGATTTTGACTTTTTAATGCTGAGGTGTTAAACCTTTGGTCAGCTGATGAACAGCCTGTTTGAGTTTAAATGCAGTTCTCAATAAATTGCCTACTCTCTATTTTTGATCTCTTGCTCCTGTTCCTTCTTTTTGCATTTTGAAGTATCTACACAAACCTTTTTACAATCCACCATTGAAAAATGCGAATTCTTGTAGTTTTTCCCCTGGTTTTAAGATTTTGTTCAGGAGTGTAGTACAGTATAAAGTCTTAGTGTTTTTAATTGTCATTTTAGAAAAGAAAAAAAATGTTAAAGGTCAAAATGTTTTCAAATCTGTGTGTAATTGATTGTTTGAAACTAAAAAGTATTGTGTTAAATGCATAAATTATTGTCTAAGGTGGTAGATTTGAGCAAATTAAACAAGAGAATAATGACCTGGGGGTTTCAACGAGTCTTCAATAGGGGGTTCCCTAATTCACATATATTACCCATTACTTAGGAGCAATGACGTCTGGTGGCAAAGAGCCCTAAAAATTGTTTGGAAAGAATCTAACAGAAGAAGGGGCCTAGTTGGAACATATGCCAAACCAACAAGTCTCAGAGGAACCTCCCCAAATCATCTTGAATCAGAACACATCAGTGGCAAATGCTCTCAGCACCCATAAAAGTCCCAGATCAAGCAGAGAGCTGAGCCAAAACCAAAACGTCTCTCTTTGGTAAACCCCAGCCCTTATCTTTGTCTCGTAAAAAATAAAGAGTGCCAGAGAATGTAATGATCCAGTGTATGTGCTGTCCAGCCAGTCTCTTTCTGTCTTTGGTGATCACACCTCATCTTCAACATATGGAGCAGTTTGCCAAGATAGCAAGAAAAATAAGTGTGCACATAGTTCTGCAACATGACATAAATGAGTTATTTTAAAACATAGTTTTTACCTGTGCAGCTTTTAACATTATTTGATTGCGTTTTGATTTAGAACCACCTTAGATCAAACAATTCATTTATTTCAAGTAACTCAACAGGCCACATTGAGTGTGACTTTAGACAAGTATAAAGAGGTTAAAGTTGATTACTGTTGATAAACCTTTTATCCCTATGCGCAATCTCCTGTTACATACAATATAGGCATAGACCAGAGCTTAGACTTATTTCATATTTACATTTTCAAATTTTAAATTTAAACGATTTACATTTTGGACAAAAAAACTGAAACGGAAAAGAAAAATGTAGGCATCTACAATAAATCTGAAAACTAAACAAAAGTGGTCCTGATTTGAAAACCCAGGACGTGCGTACAGTGTAATCATTAAATAATGCCCACAGCTTTAGTAAAGCTCCAATCATAGAAGATTTCTAAGCTTGTTTCAGAGCACCATGTGAATTAAGGACACAAAACCTCACAGATAACAACTTTTGTATTTTGTTTTTTAATTCACTCTTGTATGTGAAATAATTGTCTCTATTACTTCACTTTCTGCACATTAAGTGCTCATTACGGCTTATTTTAAGCTGTAATTTGAAAATATAACTCTGATCTGATTTTGGTTCTTTACAGATGGGCACTACTGAGCAATCTCAATATCCCTAATATAAAGTAGTTCCTCTCAGGGTGAAACACAAACATTAAAAAGGTCCAAATAATTCTGGTCAAATTGAACAATCACTAATGAACTTTTTTTTTTAAATAGGATTTTTTAAAAGGCCAGCGCTCAGGCTTCAATGGTAATTATGAAACCAACTATAATAATGATATTATTCATCATTTCCACACTTGAGTTGCATGAGCCCCACCACAAAGTTTCTGTCTCTATGAGATTTAAATTGTAATATTGTGCATACACTTTACAAATTGTGGGCCATCAACCAAATGACTTGAAGGCTTCAGGAAGAACTGTCAATGTACAGATGTTCATACACCTATGCCAAACTCCTTGCATCCCTTCTTCCATCGATTAGAATTGGACCTTGAAATGCATTTGAGAAGGGTGGCTAATCTCCAGAGAAATATCATCTCTTTTTGGTCGCAATATTGTAAAGGCCTTCAAACCTTTTCCTTCAATCAAGGAAATTCAATGTAGGAATGTGCAACTACAGAGATAAAATGGCAAATATTGCTGACTAACAACTTTGTAACAGGTTTAATAAAGATCAAATAAATATAATACAAGTTACTAAACAAATCTAAAGAATCTAAGTAAACTGGCTGCATTTTCTTGACTTAGGAACACAGTAGTCAGCATCCTGCCAGCTACTCATTTAGGAAGGCAGCGTAGTGGCTCATTTAAATTCCACATGCTAGAAGGACTTCTGCTGTTAGTCTGGCTTTGCTCCAAATGATGTCTCATACCACTGAATAATTTGTCCAAATGTCGTTGGCAATTCCCACAAATGTTTTCTTGACTGGGAGCCTTTTACAAAACATCTGTAACAAACTGTTGTTTTGAGAATATAACAGTACCGGTTCTGGTAAATCACCTTGAGCTGTGTATGATGCATAAAAGAACACATTTAAATTTCCATCAAACTGAAACCTGATCGCATGAGCAGTAGCCACCGGCATAGTATGATATTCGCCATTAGCTCTGGGCAGCTCAAGCTCATGTGTTACAAATCTTTTTTGCCGCAGTCTATATAATTAGCTGTAATTGACTTCCCTCGAAATGTGTTTCTTCTGGGACATCTGGCTTCGAAACTTCAACCTTCCCATAACTACCCAGCATTGAGCTACACTTTCATTTTCAAAACTGTATGGGTGGCAAGGTAGGACCAGGCAAAAATACATTTTAGGAAATGGCCTCCATATACCACACCTAAAAGGTTTAAGTAATTATAACTAAACTAAATACAACAATATAAACATATTTCTTGGAATAACATTTCCTGATTATATTTGACAAAGACAACTTCTCAATCTTGATGCATAAAGGGGATTTTTTTTGTAAACAAAAAACGTGTTACATTCTATGTAAGAAAAAATCAGAAAGAAAAAAGGCAACTGTTCTTAAAAACTTGCAAGTTAAATTATCTTAAAAGTTTCAAATTGGCATCAATCACCATTCAAAAAATGTCTAGCTTCAATTTGCAGTTGTCTTTTTTCTTCCTTGCCTTTGAGGGTGCATTGCTGCATGCAGTGGCGGCAGCAGAGTATTTTTTTCTGGTTCAACTACGGTGGGGCTAACCCATACTGCGGTGGGGCTCATATCAATGCCATAATTTCAATGTGAATATTTATTCAATAAAACAACACCCTCCCACAGCTAGAAACACGCACACGCGCACACACACACACACACACACACACACACACACACACACACACACACACACACACACACACACACACACGACAGACAGACAGACAGACAGACAGACAGACAGACAGACAGACAGACAGACAGACAGACAGACAGACAGACAGACAGACAGACAGACAGACAGACAGACAGACAGAGAGAGAGAGAGAGAGAGAGAGAGAGACGGTATAGTTATTAGTTACGTTGTCTTAAAGCCATATATAGTCTACAACACAACAGCCAAGAGTCAAAACACATCTCCAACAAATTAAGTATGCTAATTAGGCAACAAGACCGCAGCAAGGAAGAGCACCACCACTATCCAAAACATGTCGGCAGGCGAAGCAGAAAGTTGCGTCCATCTCAACCGAATATTCAAACCAGCTGTATGTGCCAAACCAGGCAGCATTGAAAGATGCTGGACAGTGGTTGGCTGTGGCTGGCCATGCCAGCCCCTTTCCTCGTCCTGTTCCTCCTGCTCCTGCTGCTGCTCCATCCCCTGCTCCATCTCCTCTTCTTTTTGCTCATCTTCGTCCGGCCGAGCCTGGCACATGGAAGACGCGGGACCGGAGTGGTCGTCTTCCCCTGCAGGTGTTAAAGGTGTGTCCTTATCCAACACACCCGCCACCGCCATCTGTTGTTCCGTCCGACGACGTTTAAAAACAAATGTATCCATGATAAAGTTTGACCTGAGCTTAATAGGCTACGAGCACAATAGAACTTCCGGTTAACTTCCGCGTGTTGAGTGTGCGCTCGACTACTTCCGGTAGGTTGTGTTGTTGTGGAATTTGATTGACAAAGTTTAAATATGAGTGATTTCGGGTGAAAGAGAGGCGGTTGGCGTATCAACGTTTAAAAAAGACTGCACTCCATTGCTGTGTACCACTTTGTACGAATTGGTTGAGGTACAATAGTACTATAAGCTTCCATAGCTTTCCAGTGGATGTGTCGGTGAGAGCCGAATGGATGATAACAGTACGGCGGGAAGACTTCACCCCAAGCAAGACGAGTCGTGTTCGCAGCTGGCAAACATCTACTGACTTATATTTTAATTAATAAATTATTTATTTGAAATCTATATCAACTTGGTCTCGCTTCGTGTTGTTTAATTTCCCTCAGGTGGACTTGACTCACTGAATACTAGTTGGTTTCATGGTAGGGCTAACGGTAGGGCTAACACAATTCTTGGCTGGGCTACCCTGGCGCCGCCTATGGCTGCATGAGACACACAACAAGGACTTAAAGGTCCCCTATAATGCAAAATGCACTTTTTGAGTGTTTGTACATAAATATGGGTCCCCTGTGTGTAAGAAGACTCACAAAGTGTCAGAAAATACAACCCTCTCTCTTTTCCTCTTTACCCACATCTCTAAAAACGGGGGTACAAACGAGCTGATCGAGATTTGCTGCGGTTATAACCGAAATGTGGGCTGGCTTTACATTGAACTCCTGGCAACGTCCCACCCACGTGACACGTCCCAACCTATCGTCTCCCATATACAGTCGGCGAGCTGAATTCCCCCCCCAGCTGTGTGTCTGTGTGTTCATCAGGAGGGACTTAGAGTAAAGTTCTTATATATATAATATATATAATGTCGTTCTAGCTTTAAACACTGAAGAAAGAACAAGCTATGTGCTTCATCAGATAAATGCGTCTATGTTTACATTAGTAAGCAGCGCTAACACTCAGAGCTAACGCTGTGCTGGAGAGACTATGTGTAATATCAAAGGTTCTGTCCTTGTGGTAAACCCGCGAGAGAGAAACGTTTGAGCGTTTGATACTGTTTCAGAAATAATGCTGGATGTGGTTTGGAACATAACATGGCGTTTAATCACGGCAGCGTTTAGCTGAGTTTCTCCCGGTAGAAAACTCTCTTCAGAGAGCTCATGACGCTGCAAAGGGGCGTGGCCAGCAGCAGCTAGTTCATTTAAATCTACAGTCACAGAATCAGCACTTCAGGAACAGGGCTGAAATAGAGGGGGATGAGGCATGCTACAATGGGGGATCTGTTTGGTATTTTGAGCAAAACACTTCAGACATGTTTTGTATAGATATGGCCCTACAATATATTGTTCAAATATAGTATAATTGGGGACTTTTAATCAAAATAAATTCTATAGTACTATAAATTGGGGTAAAATACCAAAAGGGCACCTTTAATTAGCCTAATTTGACAGAGTAGTGAAATAATCTTGAATTGTTTATGAATGTCCTAAATCTTGTTATTGAAAAGCACTACTCAATGGTTGGAGACTAAATAAAACCGATGATAAGCAAAAAAGGGGAAAGAGCAAAGTAGTTAATAGCACTGGTCAAATTTAGTAGTCACCTCTCAGTTTAAGTATTTTTTAAATATTTGTGGTTAAACGAGCTGTCCCTCTTTTTAAGAGATTGACGTGGTTTGTGAAAGTGTGTGCTTTCCTGAAGGAACGTCCTTTTTGGTAAAGGAGAACGAACAATTGTAAAATGAAAAGAAAATGTTGGGAAAACCACAGTTAATAAAGGTTGTACGCTGGAATCTGTTTAAAAGATAAAGGCAGATGCATTTTTTGCAAGAGCATTTGCAAATAGTTCATTCTGGTAGCATGAATGACAACATGCTTTCACCCCAAATTCTGAAAAATACACACTGTAGACATTGTAGTCTATTGTTTAAGCCCAAATGTGTGTGGGTTTTTTCCAAAAGCTTTTGAAAATGTAGATTACAATCCAAGTCATCATTTTTTTTAAAGTTTCATCATTTGCATTAGTGATTTCTTAATTCTGGATTCTGTGCAAGCTTTCCATTTTTCTCCCCAGATAAGACAGGTTGTCTGGTACAAATGGACACACCTTGCTTAAGCACCAAATCGGCATGAAATACTGAGTAGCACAAGCAATGGGACTGTCAAATTAAACTAGTAGAGGCCAGAAGTGGTTAATATAGCAAACAACCTGAAGTTAAAAATAGTAAACACCATACTTGTGAACTTGTTTTTTCAATAAACAACTTATGGGGGTTCAGCAATATAGAAAACATCAAATATCACAATATGTTTTATCTAATACCTTAAAATCAATACAGCGACAGTTCTGTACTGTTGCTTTTAACAAAATGTTTACAAAATATTTTCATGAGATTTGAGAAACATTAATATCATTAATGTGGATAGGGCTTAGTGGGAAAAGGCAAATAAACCAGCTGGAACAGTCTGCTAAGTATGTTTATTTAAAACAAAGGCAGTGCAAAAACCTTTTGAAGCAAAGAGAGCGAATGCAAAGAGAAAGCCTAGCCTATAGGCATGAAAATAGTTAGGGTTGGTAAATCAGGAGAAGATCTGGTCAGTCCTGCTACGGTCGTATAGTGGGAGGAAAGATAAACCACTGACCTGAGCTCCATCTCTCAGCTTCAGGATGCACTCCATGGTGTTGATGGTAATGACCACAGGCTCCGAGCCCAGCTTGGTCCACGGTACGTGGATACGCAGCTCATGGATATGACCACTCATGAATGTAAAGGGCAACTTCAACTCCTATTAGTATGCAAAGACATTAAAAAAAAGCAACAGATAGCTATTAAACTGTAGTTGGAATAATATTTACCATAGAATTATGTCTGCCATGCAGACAACATTGTAAAGACATGTGGTTAGATGACTGCTGAGGCTTCAAGAACATTTGGATCCTTCATCCATCCAATTTCTAAACAATTCTTTCAAGCTAATATTTTAAGAGGAAAGGATAGTAAAACAAGAGTTACATATTGCATATTGAACCAGACTGCCTACACAAGCTTCACATGCCTCCAATGTAAAGTATGTCTGCTGAAATAAGTCCCACAATGTTTCACTAAAAATGTTCTTCTCTTCTCTTCATAATAGAGAGAGGGTCTTTACATTTTAAAAATGGTACTGTCCAAATGAAAGACAGTAGAACAATGGAAAACGGAGGATATTGGCCAAGGATTCGCCAAAGCATTACATACCAAAACCCTAACACAATTCAGTGGTCTTGCTGCTTCCAATGAGAACCTTCATCACCATCTCTGTTGGGTTAGGTATTGCTTTTCAGAAGCAGTCAAAACCCACTCAAAATAAAACATTTTACTTGAACTCATGGCAGATTGATTTAATCCAGACATTACAAGTATAAAAAAAGAAACTGGGTCAAAGATAAAACTGCAGGAAATCTATCAAACTCCTACAAATCCCTGTGTTCCTTCCAGAAAGAGTCTCTCTAACAACCCCCCCCCCCCCATCTGCCTGAAGTGCCTCCAGACACCTTTGTTTACTTCAGTAACATAATGGCATCACTATGTTACACTCACGCTTCTATACACTAGCATTTACAACACATTGTACGCTAACAACAGAGCCGGCCAGCTAACCAATCAGAGCAGACTGGGCTCTGGTTTCAGACGGAGGGTGAAAAGAGGTGCTGCAGCACATGAGAAACATAAAGAGCTTTTGGAACATTAAAGCATGGAGACAAGTCCAAGTAGAGACACTACATACTGATATGAATGAAAAAGAGCATAACAGGGCCCCTTTAATAAACTAAAGCCATAGACAATCAACTGCAAAAATTGCTAGAAAAATTATATAATATGAATGATATATCATATGAGCAAAAGCCTTACATGCTTTGCAGTAAATTGTTTCTATTAAAATATACAGGAAAGAGACATTAGTATTAGAAAGTGTATTATCATTAATACATCAAGACATTATGGTAATCTGAGAATCTGTGTGGCTGAAGCAATATGGACCAGCTAGTATGTATAGACATGAAAACATTTCTCCCACAAGCTACACTGAGCCCTCACTCATATCTATATTTGGTCAGAACGTAATGACATTCAAGCAAATAAACCATCATATAACTGAGAAAATAGAACCTCTGTCATCCTAATAAGTCTTGTCTTCAAATAGTTAAAGAGTGCAGAGGATATACAGTACCTGTTCCAGCACATCCAGCTTCAGGTCCAACTTGCTGAGCACCACATCTCCACCCCAGAGAGACAGCTGCAGGTCAGATGGCTTTAGATTCTTAATATACTTGTTCACATAGCTCATCAGGAGTGGTGTAACATAGGACTCCAACATCTTGTCCTTGCCCTGAAAATGCATCACACATTGAACAAAACATTTGTCATTCAACACTGTCTATTTGTACATAACACATACATACTGCACATTTTGCACACGTCTGCACAGCCCTCCACTTTAAAATATAATACATTGCACTTTGCCATATATTGTTTTAAGTGTTTTAGTTTTAAGCTTTTAAAGTGCTTTGTATATTTAAATGTAAAGGTGGTGTAAATACTTTACTATCTTTATATTTTTGACCTACTTTTACAACTTATTTTCTTTATGTTCACACCACCAGACACCAAAGCAAATTCCTTGTATGTGTAAACGTACCTGGCAATAAACTGGATTCTGATTCTGACACTTCAATTGCCTTAATATTCCAAAATATTTCATTTTCAGATACTGCTGCTTGTTTAAACTAGACAACAGTTTTGTGCATGTCAGCTCACTGAAAAGGCTCATATTGAATGGAGCCACAATTAATGAAATTATGTAAAGTAAGACTTGTAATAACAGGTCAAAATATCAATTTGAAAATAAGCTTCTTCTTATTATTATTATTATTATTATTATTACTATTATTAATAATAATAATAATTTCTATTTCTATAGCGCCTTTCTAGGTACCCAAGAACGCTTTCCATATTGTGAGGACAGAAAAAAAAAACTAATAAACAAACATAAAAGTAGGGCAAATAAAAGAAATAAAAAAATTAATAAAATGGAAAAAAATATTAATAATGTTGTCATTGTTCCTTGGCCCAAGAGAAATCGAGACTGTGCATTTAAGGCTTTAGCTCTGTAACTTTTGAAATCTCTCTGAAAGAAAGAAAACACTACTATAAATAATGAATATATGACAGCTGAATTCAACTTAGCAACTTTGATTTCATGGTCTTGGTTTAGTCCCTTTTTATAGAGGAAAGGGGCATGTCAAAGTAGGAAAAGCACTGGTGAGATTCATAATTTTAACAATGGCTCACTTCCATTAGAATTCCAAGTAAGCTCTTCCACTGAGTCAATTATTCAAACCTGTGCTACAACCACAAGTCCAAAAGTGATAAATAGAAGCAATCCTGAATAAATAAATGACTGCAAAGGACAGACATGTTAAAAATCCTTTATTGCAGTGGCCAAATGTATTAAAAATTCAACATGTTTAAAACAAATCTAGGTGTTTGTCAGGGTTAGTTAAAAAAAAAACAACAACGAACAAACGGGTGTGGCCTCACTTACCCGGATACTAACATGGCAGGTGAAACAAGTCATAAAAATTAACGCAAAATGCCAGGAGGTTAAAGAGACAAATATACTGAGAAGCATAGTGCAGAACAAAACAAACAATACCATGTATATTTTACAGACAACATGTGAAGGGCAGCAGGAGAGCCACTTGTTATAAAGCATATTACTTTTTTCTGCATGCCATGACTGTTGCTCTGTCTTTTATTAGTTTATGTTACACATTGGGTCTTTTATAGGTGATAGCCTATTTACGCTAAGCAGAACAATAATGGGAATTCTGTACACATGAGCTGCAGGTTTTTTGTTCACTGCTGACTTTACTTATAAATGTCAGTGGCCAAATTTAAAAAAAGGTACATATTAATTGCCATCAGTGCTTGAATAAGCCAGCTTGCTCATATGAATTCATTTTTTATGCGATCGACTATAAAAGAAAGGTCAGCAGTCGTTAGAAACTCAAATCTAAACGACTTACAATGGAACTAAATGTAACGTAAGGAATACATGAAGGAGAGTCGTGCTACGTTGTAAGAAATGTAACTTGTGCGGAGTAGCTAGTTAGCTCTCCTGTCGGTCTAGTGATACACATTAACGCAGGGAAGCTAAGCTAACTGCTCAGAAGAAGTCCTGCTAACTTCGTTTGGCTTCAGAAAACGTATAGCCACAAGTAAATATAGAGAAGCCATTGCTTACTTCACTCACGCGTGTCTCCTGTTGCTATACCGTGAATTCGATGTTTATTATAACATTATCATCCTGTCAACCAATGTTAGCCAAATCGCTCCACGGCTTCAGCCCCAACGTCATCAGTAAACAACAGCGCGGCTTCCGTACATCTAGTGTTGCCTTTGTGAATGTGGGAAATGTTCTAATCGCGTTGTCACGCTGGTCTTCAAACCTGCACCCTGATAATGAAGA
Source organism: Eleginops maclovinus (assembly GCF_036324505.1). Taxonomy (NCBI): domain Eukaryota; kingdom Metazoa; phylum Chordata; class Actinopteri; order Perciformes; family Eleginopidae; genus Eleginops; species Eleginops maclovinus. The sequence continues at coordinate 26,946,432 of NC_086351.1, forward strand.
AACGGGCGTATCAGTGCCATTTCGTTTGAAAACATATAGTTTTATATTTATGGTGTTTCAATCCATCCAATCAATAGCCTGTTTTAGATGAATACGTGTGTTAGTCACACAAGTGACATCTCAGATAAAGGATTTCCGAGGAGCACGGGAAGGTGTCAAAACACGTAAAATTCGTCATAGCTTTGGCGCGCCCCTAGTCCTTACATGGCAGTGGAAACTCACCTTTGTTAAGAAGCTAGACAGGGTTGGGTGGGTTTAATAGGCTAATGTATTCCGATTTAGTGCATAGTTACCTGTTGTCTAAAACGTTTTTTGTGGGGATGGTCATTTAACCGTTATGATGGAATGTCATTATCATGGTAAAATACCTTGAGCAACTGATGCTCACTGAAATGTAGATACTGTTATTGGATTAATATACTGTGCTGTGTAATACATTCTAAATTTAAAATAATATTGTAACGATTCAGCATCACCTAGCAATCATAAAAAAAACATATTAATGCAATTATATGCATTTTATGCATTCAAATAAAAGTTAGGCAGCATCGTGGTGAATTTTTTTTACTCAAAAATCCAACTTGTAAACATTGTATTTCTGCGGCCATTCGTTTCTTTTGCCGGTTGCTCTCTTTTTGTTTCTGAGGATTTCCATGGCTGCTGCCAGTTATTTTAAAGACATATAACACAATTACAATAACTAATAAGTAGCCTAGAGTTCTTATGTCACAGCCTGTCAGTTCAAATACATCTAACTCCAAAACCAACATGGTCTTTATTTTAGTTTCTTTCACTTCAATAATGAGCAATTGTTTTTAGGTCTTGGGGATGTATCAGATAGTTGCGCTCATGCAAAACTCGCTGAGGGTCAGGAGATCATGGAATCAGAGCAGCCTCTCCCTGTCCGTTAGATAAAGACTTCTAAGTACACAGTCCACGGGCCCGTGTGTGTGTGTGTGTGTGTGTGTGTGTGTGTGTGTGTGTGTGTGTGTGTGTGTGTGTGTGTGTGTGTGTGTGTGTGTGTGTGTGTGTGTCTGTCTGTCTGTCTGTCTGTCTGTCTGTCTGTCTGTCTGTCTGTCTGTCTGTCTGTCTGTCGTTATATTCATAGTCTGGCATTACAGTGTATTTGAATGCATTTTACGTCTTCAAAGACAGTAGGCTATAGCTTTATTTTAATTAAAATGAGGGCGTAGTTATTATTTTTTTAAAGTTTAAATAAAAATGATTTTAGACAAACTAAAGGAACTGTAGCTATAGAGTACTTATTGGAAATAAATACAATTTCAGGAAATATTATTCACAATGGGTGTATTGTGTTCATGAAAGGATACTGAGGCCTCTGAATATAATTTAAGATGTCGGCTCAAACCACTACATTTATTTTAGACCTGTGACGTGTTAAAATGATACAGGTGTGTAACCTTGTTTGTATTACAATTTGTCCTGATGATCTGAGCTGCACAATGGGATGTAAGGTAAGACAATACTGATTACACAGAGTATAATTCACTCATGAGAGGAACTGTTAAAACAATATAAATATTTTTATTTTTCAATGAAATATATTTTTTTAACGGTTTACCAGTTAGGACTGTGGTTACACTCTGACAGTCAGCGCATATTATGAGTTCATAATGAAGCTACAGGCTTGTTATCGTTTATACATACTTGATTAATTGCTGTAACTATGCTATAAAACGTTATAAAGTGAATAAAATAGAATAATAATTTTAATAACATATTAATGAGTTACTTTCTCAAACAATTATTTGCTAACCAAATACACAATCTCAGGTTTTTGACGTTATTATCATCCATCATCTTCATTATTATGTTTATTATTATGACGTGGCCTACAGTCCATCTTTTATCAGTCGCATCGTTTTCAGGATTTATGTTTTGGTGATTAAAAGTTATTTTTTCTTTTTCTTTTTTTTTCTCGGATTGAAGAGATTACTGGAGAAGTTTCACGTTGTTACCTTACATTTGTAGAATATTCAGAAAATCCTGCAGCTACCTTTAAATGAGAGCAGTTTTGAAGCTTCTGTTTTTACTCAAACCCTTATTTTCGAGCCCGTTGAATATATATTCTATTTTTTATATACGGTACACTGTGCCAGTAGTCAGTTGTGCCTGGTGAGATCAGGCCGGAAGGCCAACTGGCCGAGGCAGCGAGAGTAGGGAGTCAGAGGAGGGGGTTGTTTTCTTTACACCGACTTATATACATTAAACATTATAGATATTCTGACACCGGGCATATGTAAACGCCACACGCATTTTCAACCTAACCGAACAAAGGTTAGTTGGATAAAATCCAAATTTTTTATGCAACTTTTATATGTCTCCTTTACACAAATGTTTACCGATGTCCTTGTATCAAAGCTACCTTCTCCCGGAAAGGTTTGTGATTCTGTGTAATAATTTTACTGTGAGAACAAATCATTTAAATAATATTTAAACTATAGCCCAAATAGACTACTTAAATAGCTTTGACTGGAGGTATACGGCTGCTCAGAGAAGTAGCGTGATGTTTTTATAAATTAAAAATGTACTCAATAACTATTGGTAGAGGGTATATGAAATGTAGGGTCTAAATAACTAAAGGAAAGCAGTTATTTTTTATCGGTCAAACATATTATCCGTCTGCCAGGTCTCATCTCCTTCAGTTCTGTTCTCTGGAGACTCTTTCCTCTGGAGTCACTTTGCACACAGGTGATATAGATACAGATATGTCATAACGACGCTATGAGGCTAATAAGGATCAGGGAGGCTGTGGCTCTGCGGGATAGAGCTGGATCAGGAGAGAGCAGGTTCCAGTCCTACTGCAGGCAGCATGTCTCTGTGTCCCTGGGCCAAGACACTTCACCCCAAATTGCTCCTGTGGGGATTGTCTACAGTATTGAGTGTATGTAAGTCGCTTTGGATAAAAGCGTCTAACAAGTGACATGTAATGTAATAGAACACTAATGAGCCTCTAGGATCTAGAATAGAATAACTGAGCTCTATAATTAAAATAGTTAGACTCGATACGTAATATGGTGTATCTCTGTGTAAAAATCGTAAAATAATTTTCATTTTATTAAATAAACAACATAAATTCTGTTTGTTTACTATACATCATTAACTATCGATTAAAAAAACACATCATTTTGAATTTCAATAACTTTCCATACTCCTGCTAACGGATATATCCTGCTCTACTGTGAAAAATGAAAAATAACAACAAAAACACGACAGCCACGAGCTCTCACTGGCTGCAAACATATATGCAGTTAATTGTTCATAGTAAATCATTATTGCTTTTTGAGCTTTTACACTGTGAAGCAGATCAGGGAAAAAAAACAAGGCATATGCAAATGTACCATGGAAATATTTAATTATACAATACAATTGAACATACTTTAAACTTATGAATGTTTTTTGACAACTTTATAATTTCAAGGTCAGAAAGAAAATAAAAAACAGTATGTACAGGGTCTGGATATTTACAGGTGGTACGAAAGCTGGACATGGCTCTGCTGCTGTCCCTCTTGAGATGTAACCAAATCCCACTCTGAATAGTGCGGCAGTAAACGTGTCCTGATTTGGAGATTGTCTTTGACCAAAAATAGTCGCTGACTTGTCTTGCTGCTTTTTGTCCATTATTATTTTGTTAGTCTGTCCAGCTAGTAGTCCTGATGTGGGCTGTGCGTCAAACTGTGCCGTCGCAAGTCACAGTTGCGCCGAAACACCTTTCCGCAGCGGCCACAGCTGTAGGGCTTGATGTCTGTATGGGTGAGAAGGTGAGTTTTCAGGTTACTTCTTTGATTAAAGGTTCTTCCGCATGTGGGGCATTTGTGGGGAGACTCCTGTTTAGATTTGAAGCAAGCAAAGGATTATTCCCTTTAATTGTATAGAACGTCTATATCATAGATTTCATTCATCTAAATATGTTCACTATTGTGTCAGTTATATCGCTCACTGATTTACACAAAGTTTAACAAAAATGTTACGCGTCTCTCATTTTATTTATTATTCGTAATTGGCCATTCGCAACTGTTCAGTGAGACTGTGAGCCCCATTTATGCAGTAGACAAAGAATTATGATCATAAGGTATCACATAGTTTAGTGTGTATGAAATCATGGTGACTGTTAATATTTCCAGCTTACCTGCATATGTAAGGTTTTATGGACGGCTAGAGTTCGAGACTGACAGAATCCCTTCCCACATTCTTGACATTTGAATGGTTTTTCCTTGGAGTGGATGTATCTGTAAAACAGAAATGACACTCAATCAAAAGTCTGCTCAGGCTTGGATTCTCTTGTAGCGGTTTTAAACCCCAGAGTCACAGGGAGAAACAACACTGTAGCCTAATGCGGAAAGACCGTTAGCGCCCTCGTGGAGAACAATTTGGCAACAGCTTTTATTTAGTAGCAACATTTTTTAAAATGAATATTTTAAATCCAAGTACTGACGAGGTTATTAAAATATATCCACATTTGGGATTAAAATGACTTGCAAAACAGTGAAAACTGCTGGGAATATATGAATGTGCAGCACCTTATCTGTTCATTACCTGTCTAAATCTATTTTACCTGTGGTCTCTGAGATGGTCCTGCCTTCTAAAAGCCTTGTGACAAATATCACAGGTGTAGGGCCGCTCGTCGGTGTGGGTTCTCTCGTGGATGAGGAGGTTGTAGGACTTGGTAAAATGCCTGCCGCAGAACTTGCAAATAAATTCCTTTTTAGTCTTGGATGGGAGCCTGCCCCGGGTGGGCTTTCTGTCTGGGGACAGCTTGCTCAGCTCGGAGATGGTTCCCCCTAGCCCCGACGCCAACTTCGCCAGATCCGCAGCCTTCGGCGGGTCCTCCTGAGTGGCAGCGAGGGCCAGGTTGGCGAAGTCAAACCTCGGCCTTTCCTTGTGCAGCGAGGGCAGGCCGTTTGCAATAGCTGCTTGTTTAGGGTGGAAGAGCTGCGCTGCAGCTGAGAAGGGTAACCCTGGGAAGGGAATCCTGGGGTCGACCAGACCCTGGGCTGCTGCCATCTCTGTGATCGTCGACCTCAGTCCTTGGATGTGCGGGTAACCAAGAGTCCAGTGGTTCATGTGCATGGTCTGCACCGCGCTGAGGCCGTACAGTCCTTGCAGCTGGTCGGCGGGGAAGGTGTTGACAGCCTGCAGGAAGGAGTAGTTTGTAAACTGCAGGGCCGGGTGCAGGGGGATCGGAGCGTGCAGGGCTTTGCTCCCCATCTCGGCTCAGAACTCAGCAGAAGACACGGTAAAAACCCTGAGAGGAAACACGTACAAAAGCATGAGTGTTGTGAACAAATGCAACATTTGAGCCAGTATTAACAAATAGGCTAATCCACACGTTCCCTTTGTGATCATGTTAAAGTGAAAACACCTGTTTGACAGCAGATTATTTTAACGTGCGTAGTTATGCTTTATACTAAAATCAAAAAAGCTAACCAAAGGAATCTTATTCCCAAACTAATATAAAGTGGGGAATGTGTAATCAGATTATTATTATATTATAAGCAAATTAATGATGATACTAATTTTATAATTTGGAAAAGGTGATGGAGCTGATTGGGTAAATATTTTTAAAATCGTGTTAAGATGGAGCATTTTTATTTTTCTGTAAGTGAAATCCTGTTTGTCATCAGGAGAAACACGAGAGAACATAAACACCATTTGCAAAAACACAGTTTGTCCCATAAAGACGGAGAAAAGCTTCAAAGCAATTTAATAAAACGAATCAGTCATCGAAACTGTAATTGAATAAAGTGGGTGTGAAACAATCATATGGCATCGATTTACACTGTCAATTACATATCAAGAATAAAAATGCACTAAATATCATAGGTAATTAGAGACGACACGTTGTTGTTTTTACGGTTGTAGTGTTTCACAATGAAAAGCAAGTTTCTTCTATGTATTTTTGCAGAAGTTTGGAATTTTGCAAGCAGCGACCAATAATGTGGATGAGTCAGAGCAAAACACAGAAATGCTGGCCCTTACCCACAAGAAAGTTCATTTCTGTTAGAAATGCATGTGCTTTTTATTTCCATATTGGTGGAATGTAGCTAAATAATGTTTTAGGCCAAATATGTATCTCTTGGGTTTATTGTATTTCATAATGTGTGCTTTTTTTTTAAATTATAGGTTTCCCAAGAAAACATAGAAGCAAATAGCTTCTGGGCCTTTAACTTCTCTACAGAAGATGTTTACATGAGTCTATCTTCACAATGTAGGGTGAAATATTAATGAGACCATATTTGAGACCAGATGCCCCAATGTTCCTGGATGACAAGTTGTGTTTCCAACCCAGAGGAGAACCCCGTGTGCAGTTCAGGTCTCCGGTTAAAGCGGGACAGAAACAGCGGGGCGACGGCGAGCTGACCTTCAGATTTGGTCGAGAATTCAAATAAAATTAAAATAATTTCCGGTATTTGAATATTTTGTTTTGCTGTTTTTGTCATTTCAGATTAATAAAATCGTATTAGAATCAAATATTTCCTAAGTGTGTATAACCTGAATCTTTCTGGAGATCATGACATTATTCACACTGCAGAGTGAAAGTCCTGCTACCCGGAGCCCCGGAGGGCTGCTGCTTGTTTCGGTCAGGTCGTTACATTTGTTCCGCAGATCTTTGAATACTTTGCTTCCCCTTTCACAGACGGGATAGGGTTAAATTAAAGTGTGCACAGGTGCAGCATAAGTCACCATGCAGGCACTTGTTCTCCAATCATATGAACAACTTTGTTCAACCTGTTCTCTCAATAACCTTTGGACTTCACTTTGACAGCAGTCTAAACGCCTTACCGTGTTCTTTCAGGCTAATCCTTGTCAGTTTCCTGTTTTGGACGAAGCTTTTACATTTCTTTAAATCAAGATTAGTTTTAATTGACGCAACTGCTTGTTTCGGTATGTTATGCACTGTGGACAGAGAACAGTGCTGTCGAAACGTGGGTGAACTATGACCTCAAGGTGTTGATCATCACCAAGCAACCAACCCTTCTTAAACAACATTTAATTTAGGTTATGTTCATGGTAAACTTTACATTTGTATCACCATTTTGATCTATTTGGTTTGAGCTAAAACATCAAATGCAGGCTATTATCTTTAAATGAAAAGTTATCCAAAGGAAGTTGAGAATTTCCTTCCTGAAGAAGACTGACATGAACACTAGCAAACAGAATCTTACCCCAATAAATAGCTGCAAAAGGTCCTGCGTTATGCCAGTAATCCACAGTAACTAAACAGATCAGGAGCTCCAATAAAGCGCCGCTGAAAGTTTTCCAAGTCCATGAAACTTTCATGTAGCCATGCGGTCAGCTGAGATGTCTCAGACCTTTGCAGAGACCTGAGAGGTTGTGAAAAGTTTGGAGGACAGACAGCAGCAGTGTGGGAGTCCGTCCGGAGCTGCGGCTGTAAGTGTGGGTTATGCGCACCGGTGCTTCACTTTTCAGGGCTCCGGGGCTCTGCAGAGTTTAGCCCGCCCTCCGACACGCCTCCACCCCCCTCCTCTATCATTAACTCCAACGTTCCTCCTCTGTTTATTTGTGTTTGGATAGCAACTAAGGCTCTAGACCATAGTATGAAGCGTGTTCTAATCTGACACCTCTCGTACCACATAGCCAATGCTGATACCTTCTTTTAAAGACATGATTGGAAGTGCACGAAGAAATCCTGAACATTTTTTCCTCCAGAACGTGCTTTTGGATACTTGAGAAGCTTACAAGATTTTTTTTTTAAACCATCAAATCCAATTGAGAGAGCGCAGGGCAAAAGCAAAGCCATCACATTCAATCATTTTATTTATTTGTGGTAGAAAAAGAATGGTGTGGTTTGTGACAACCTGCAGCACTGTGCACACACAAAGTCAACGGCACGTTTTTCTTCTGACCATACCATACCATCTTTTCTCACTTCTCTACAGTTTCATATTTTTTAGGAACTTTTATAAACATTTGAATGGGGTAATTATATCGTTATGAAAACGTCACATGGGTTGCAGGTTTACCTGTGTTATTTACAACTATTATATATTATTATTAATATTATTGATATATTGTGTGCAATAAAATAGTTCGTTATTTGTTGAGGTACTGGCAGATGTAACAGATACAAAAGTTGGATTCTATTTCTTACCATGGTCCAATCTTTTGATTAAATATACTGGAAGTGGCACCGTATCAGAGATTAATTACACTGCTTTTTTAACTCGTTTGCGGTTTGTTTCTGCCCACTGATTTAGATGCGAACTCTGTAAGACCTCAGGCGGAATCAAAAGTTAAAGTGCGCTTCTTTTTGCCACACACACACACACACACACACACACACACACACACACACACACACACACACACACACACACACACACACACACACACACACACACACTGGGGGTAGTTTTACTTTAGCAGGTTCATGTAAACGAAAATGTTTGATTTGTCACGGAAAGAATCGTTGAATATTATTTTTTTTAAATGACATTTTAATCAAATGTTAAAAAGCACATTTACTTTCGAAATACAGGGATTGTTATGAGCCAGTTTGTAATCAATAATTTTAATTAAATATTTGTATTCTTTAATCGTTTTATAATTTCACTCTGCATGCCACAACGACCGGAGGAGGACTTTAGTTTTCAAGAGGAATGTGAAATATATGATGTTGAGGACAGCAGGACACAGAGGTGTGCAGCTGCTGCGGGTTTTCTCTTTGCACACAGTTGGTCTGCAGCGCCGCCTATTGGCACTTCAACAACACAACAAGCTCTTCCTCGTGCGTTAGTGTTTGCGGCTCTAACAAAACTCTGTCTGTTAGAGCTACTTCAATATATCTGACCACAACCACTTCAAATCTAATTATAATGGCTTTATATCAGTGGGTTATTCATACTTTTGAAACAATTTGTATTTATAAAAACAAGTAATTTATCCAACAAAACAATAACAGTTAAAATATTAGTAAAATGAAAATTGATGATTCTGACCTATTCATGCAAGTATTTAAACCCGAGTTAATTATTATTATTTTGCACATGCCAGATCTCCGTTCATCATGTACGAGATAACAAAAGTGTAGTGTTTTTTTAGATGAAGAGCGTTGGTTTCCTTGGAGCTGCAGAACATTCTGTGCACCCTGCATGCTTGTGGTTTTCGTTCGGTTTCATATCACCCAGGCCCCTGTCTTCACTGTCAAAATACTGAGCATCGCGGACAGATTAGAAGACACATAAACTCCACGACTTTACATTATAGACAATGACATGTTCTCAACATATCCGTTTCACGAAATTTATAACAATTTAAATAGTGTATGTGCACTTTGGTCCTTGGAAATTATTACAACCAGTTTTAAAAAATTTTTTTTTTTAAACATCTCCTAGGCTGCTCTATATTACAAGAACTAACAATTCAGTTTGAATTTAAAACAAGGTAGGTTACATTATTTTCTTCAGGAAAGAAACGACTTCCTGAGGGATTTTTTTTTTTTTTTTTAAAGTTCGGAAACACTAACGATGAATTATAATGCTTTTAGTATACTTCTTTAGTGATATGAACTCAGATTTATTTGATAGTAAAATGACTTAATTATTTTTCTACATTTGGTTTCCTTAAACTTCTCTGTTACATTACTGTCACGATCTCAAACCATGATAATGGTTTCGATTTTCGTGCTTTTATTTTGTCTATAGTTGTGCGTGTATCTGCTACAATACCAATACATAACAATATGAAACACATATATATGTATATATATATATATATATATATATATATATATTGTATTTGATATGAATCAAATACAATACGTTTGTAGAGACTGGCAGACAATACGTTTTGTTTCACTGTTCTGTTGTTTATGTGGCTTCCTTAGAATATCTCTTTTATCTTATAGTTACATCAGGTATTTTTTTTTATCATACATTTTTTATTGCAACATTATAAACTGACAATACAGTACAGAATACAATACAATACATATTGCACAACATCTTACCAGGTATTTCTATTGGATTATTGTATTCTTTTTAGTGGTGCCAGTGAGTTAGTGCCTGGCCCTGTGGCCCTTCCCTTAGGACCCTGAAGTCGCCATCCTCTAACTGGGCTCCTCACAGAGTCAGCTCGTGCCGCTGCCAGGCCTAATGGACGACACTCTTCCAATAACACTGCACAGATCAATAAAGTACTGTACACCTTTTCATGGATTTTCATTAAAAAAAATAATAATAATAAAAAAAAACACACCTGTCCAGGACTTCATTTAGAGAGTTTCCTGACAATGTTTTTATTTTATGTTAAAATGTCAGTCCTAATCAGGATTTGTAAAAATTACATTTGTAAATAAAATATTTGGATCACGGTATTGATTATATGCTCATGTTGTGTAATCCTCTTTGGGTCAGAAATATAGTTTAGCTCAAGGAAAAACTAAAAAGATAGAACTACAAACAGAGCTGGGTGAACTGACAGTAGAAATACCACAGTGTTGAAATATTCTGTTACAAGTAAAAGTCCTTCAGTCAAAATGATACTTAAGAAAGGTAAACAAGTATAAGCTTTTGAAATATAACCAAAGTACTCATAGCCTATTCACTTTTTTTTTTAAATAAAGACTATCTTTTTTAATAATAATTATTGATGCATTCATGTATTTGCTGCATCTGATAAATCTAATTTAATTACTTTATGAGCTGCTGGGTATAACTTGTGAATTTCTCCAGGTATAAATAAAGTCTAATGATTAGACTTTATTTATAAAAAGAAAGAAATGCATAGACATGCATACTGATACATATTTAGTTACATTTCTGTATTTTGAGTGTGAGTATTGGCTGCCAATATTTTGAAAATGTTCATGCAAAAAAAATATGTTGTTGAAAAGTTAAAGAAATGTTTTGACATGCAGACTTTGAGTTTAATTTGAGAATTAATGTTCTTACACAAATAGTGAGTGTTGGATGTATGTTTCGTATATGCTTGTGCCAAACGAAACCTTATACAGGGATTTAGATACGTGTGAATAAATGTTACACATGATGTAAAACACAAGTAGCTCTCCGTAATTTTTTTTCTTTAGAGGTAACTCTCAGAGGGGAAAAGGTTGGAGACCCCTGGTCTAATGTATGTGTTGACAATATTTAATATCAATCGTTTGAATCTGAAAAGTGAATAATAAATAATTATATCAAATAAATCCAATACAACACAAATATCTGAGATTAAGCGGGGGAAAAGTATTAATTAGCAGAAAATGGAATTACCCAACAAAGCACAAGTATCTACAATGTAGTACAGAACTGCCCACCTTTACCTCCCACCACTGCCTACAGACTAGGTTGGAAGCTGTTATTTTATTTGTTGTTAGGTGAAATAAATGTAGAGAGTCTTGCATTCGAAGATCTGACTTCTCTCATATGATAAAATATAATATTCAGCTCCAACAGATTGTTGTATGGTGTCACCTTGCTCTCAAATGTCGTACTCACATGTCGCCGCTGACAGAAAGCGTGGAGCTGCTGCCGGCTGTTGGAGTGTGCCTGTCTCTCTGTGTGCCTGTGCATGTTGACAGACAGGATGTCAGGTCCATAGTTTAAGAGCACTGTGTGTGGGGGGGTTAACCTGTCACTCTTACCTGTGGTTTCAAAGCCCCCCACATCCCCACCTACACTCTCACTCATCCTGTCCCAGCAGCAGCTCTCGGATGGGTGTTTTCCTTCAAAGACCCCCATAGTCATAGTTTCCTCCTCATCACACTCTTTTACCTGAAAGTGTGCTCTTCCAGAAGAAGGGGTATATGCCTCCTTTGCCTTATGGGGTGTTAGCATTTGAGAGGGAAACTGAATCCTATACTGTCTCTTTTTTGTACTTTGTAAATATTTCTCTATATATTTATTAAGCATTTTTACGTAGCAATATAAATAGGAATATGTACAGTATACAGCCGCGGAAAAAATTAAGAGACCACTTCAGCATAATCATTTTCTCTTGTTTTATTATTTATAGGTATGTCTTTGAGTTAAATCATTTTTATTTTATTTTATTGTATTCTATGTTTCTCTGTGTTGGAATTCAACAGACACTGGAATGGCTGCCCTACATGTAGAAATAAAGATTCAAGAAAAATTTGGAGTGTTTTTAAAAAAAAATTCTGAGCTGTATATACGTATATCTCTGATGGCCGTTGTGGGACTTCAAGTTCATTTAAAACATCATCTAAAAAAGAAACCACATTTCAATTCATATGGATTCTTCGTAGAAGTGTTGAAGCATATCACTTAAAGGTCAGGGCCGTTGTTATTAAATATGAATAATTCCATGATGTTAATCATGTTAAAATAAAAGAAGTAACCCTTATTTCCACGTTTATAGGTTTACCTTATTAATAACACATATTTGAGAAAGCAGATGAAGATGTCATTGTGCACAACTTGTTTTCCCTGAACAGTGCAGGCTAACTGTATTTCACAGGCACACACATCCTCAGACTGTTTTGCTTGATACAAGTACAAGTTTGCCCCCTATTGGTTTACCTTTGAATTTCTATTGCAAAATGTCATGTTTATGTTAAAAAATGTGTCATTCTGTGCTGAATGCATTATTGTCATACTAGACTAAATGTTCTTAAAGGGACAACAAATACCCTCTACTCTCCATGAACTCACTTTCTGTGTTCTCACAGAAAGGCATATGTATTCTGTTCTCTTTTATGGATATTCACATTTCACATGAACAACAAATAAGAGTAAAAACTAGGAGGTAAACTCATCAAGACTTTGTGTGAGCAGGAAGAGGGGACTGGCAGTGTGTCGGGAATATACACTGCATTCCTCTGGCATCCTGCATAATCTCTTCTCCATCTGCTGTCCATTGCCACTCTCTTCACTGGTCTCCTGCCATCTGTTTAACAGTGCTCGGCACCTTTGCGTGACCAAATGCCTTCGCTCGCTGCAACGTCATCCACTTTGCCAGAGAGGCATAGAGGAGAAAACTGCCATGATATCGTGCTCCTTCAACCAATAAAACCCGCCGGTTAATTCTGCTCAAGCCCAGCACCAAATCCCATTTGTCAGCAGAAAGCTTCTCCGGTTGTCTGGGCTGGCTAGGCGCTTCTGTAGAGCCCCCTACCATTAACATGACATCTTTAGCTATTTGTTGTCTGGGCTGATGGTAAGCAGACTGAGGAAGCAGGGAAAGGAAGGATCGAGAGGGATCTGTGCATGATCATAAATGTGTATCTAAAAAAGTCTGATCAGATATCTGAGCTCTGTTGGATCATCAGCTGGTTTAAGTGATTGCATGGTTGTCTACAAATAAACATGAAGTTCGCATTCATTAGGGTTAACTTGTTGTTTAACACTACTTTGCCTCATTTATTGTGGATATATGGTAAAATCTAACGGTAGCTAATATGTTGGGAAAAGACACTGTAAATAAAGTCGTTGTTTTAGAAGAAGAGCAGCGCCAAAATGATTTGCAGTGCATGTTTTGTACCTGTGTTGGGATGGAGTGATGGGAGCAGGTAGACATTTGGAGATGGAAGTGTGAAGAAATGCTGAAATTATTGGAAGAAACTATTTAAAAAGAAACATGGAAAGATGAAAAGGGGGAAATATGGGCTGAGGGTTTTTGCAGAGAATCATTTCCCAGCCCATAACTGTGTGCACATGTGTGTGTGAGTTTCTGAGGATCTATGTGTAAAAAGCTAGGTAATGGCTCAGTGTTCACTGCTACAATATAGGCAGAGAGGGTCGTATCAAACTCTCTGGAGGATGTTATCCCAGCTGTAAGGTCACTGCAGTTTTGCATTGTGTTATGTGTTCGTCATGAAAAAGGTATTTTCTCAAAGCATGTTCTGAAGTGCTTCACGGCTCAGCAGTGACAGGCGTGACCTTTTTGTTGCCGGTCAGGGATTCTCTGGATTCAGCTGCTTTGCTGGTGTAAAGGCTGATGAGCTTTTTGAAGGTGCCTTATGCCTTATTGCCCTCCACACATTGCATCATGGATGTTTGCCTCTTTTTAAGCTGAGAACTAAAATTACTGGCTGAGCTCAGTCAGAATGTATTTTTGTATTGCAATTTTATTTATTTTATGTTAACCACTCCTACTATTGTGGATAATAGTTCCGTGTTTTTTTTTGTTTTCTTTTTGTGGAGGCTATGGCACCACAGATACAACAAAAGTAAAAAAAAAGATATGCAAATTAAAATGTTTTAATATTAGATCTGTTACACCATGGACCATAGAATTCAATTGCTATTGAAAAGGGGGCAATGGTGGTCAGCCTTATGTATTTTCCATCTGTACTCTAAAATAATCTGGATGATGCTAGAAAATAACATATTGATTGATTGAAGTGTTGTATGATCATGTTGTAAATAAAATCTGTAATCATCCATGTTTCTTTAGCTGCATTTCTCCCTCACTGCTGTTCCTCCTGAATCCCCCTGTCTAATCTTTGTTACTGAAGTTTTGACTTTGTGGGTGCTTTGGGTGAAGTCCCTACTGCTGATCAGCTCCTTCTGGGGAGGTGATGGACAGTAAAACTCTTTCAGCACCTGTTTCCTGACTGTGCTCATGTGTTGTTAATAGGCTGATGAGAGACATTAACAAAGTTACTGCAGTACACTGGAAGGATAAATCAACATAGCGGTAGAGTGCCTCATCCAGTCTGTCAGAAGTGACATGTTTAAAAGGTCCCAGTGACTGCTGCATCCGTCCTGTACCTTGGGTGAGATGGAAAGATGGAAACAGCGCGTGGACGCAGTGATGAACTTAAAGGATAGACAGATTTAACAGAGTTTGGGTGGAAAAAGTGAAGAAACGCAGGAATGGCAGAAGCGGAGGATGTTTAAAGAAACAGTGAGGAATAGAGCAATGGCTGAATGGCTCTCAAAACCTGCTGTTTAAGACTCCTTGCCATGATTTAGCGTAATCAGACTTCCCTGAAACTTCTCTGTGATGTTGTCTGAGGAGGAATGAATAATCCAACAGGCCTAGTCATTATCCTGCATCAACAGCAACAACAATAACTTGAATCCTGTGTGATTTCACATAGTTTCTTTATTCCCCTGCCTTTCTCTGTCTTTGTGATGTTCCACACATGTACATTACAAAGAGAGGCAGGAAACAACTTTCCACTTCCACTAGCTACTTTGCAGGGTCTGCCTAAGATTATCATATGAATAAATGACAATTTCATTAAATTTACCTCGACAGAAAACATTTCTTAAATATGTTATCATTATTTTGCCAATGAGTCACTGTTGTTCATCATCATAAAATACTGAAAAGACAAATCCGTTTCTCAATGCTAAACATAACCCTTGTTAGCTGGAACCCAAACTTGTTGCTCCTCTCCCTCTCAATTTCCTTTGAGCTAAAAAAAAACCCCTCCTTTTTTAAACAAACTCTTGTGTTATTGATGGACACACACATGCCTCTACACAAACACATAGAAAATGCTTTCAGGCAATTTCAAAACTGCACACACACAGTCAAGCTAACTTGCTCTCTCTCTCTCTCTCTCTCTCTCTCTCTCTCTCTCTCTCTCTCTCTCTCTCTCTCTCTCTCTCTCTCTCTTTCTCTCTGTCAAACACACACACACACACACACACACACACACACACACACACACACACACACACACACACACACACACACACACACACACACACACACACAAAGTAAATGTTAATGTACAGGTGCAGTCTTTAGGGAGGTTGCTGTTTCTCTCTCATCAGTCTCGTAATCACTTCCATTCCATCCCTGTGAATCAGCGTGTTTTACTGCATATATGGGATGCATGTTCACAACATGTAGCCAGGGAAAAGTTTGACCACCACCAGAAATACGTTCTAAGCTTCTGCTCCCATACATAGTCAATACAGTCATTACATTGGACTCACAGACAGGAAATAATGTTTTATAAATGTCTACTTAGTTTCTGAAAGGTATTTGTGCCTTTAATAGGGTTTTAAGCTGTTTACGACATATGGGTGAGAGCGGAGTTATTGGTCAAGAGGGGGCTCCTGGGCGGCTATGGATATTGGCAGGTTGTACAGCTTCACCAACCAGGTCCTGGGGAGGTCCCAATGACCTGTTTTATACCAACGCTGGTGCTTTGTCATTAAAACCAGGGGGAAGTCGAGTCACAACTGGAGTATTTGTTTGAAGTGAATGGAAAGAAGTCCCCTAGCATTCAGACCATGTGAGTGTTGTGTGCTGCTGTGTCTGTTGGGATTTGAAATGCGTAGAAAAACAGACTACTTTGGCAATAGATTGGTGTCCAGGTTCTGGTAAAATACTCATAAAATAATACCACAGAGGAAAGAAAACCACATTCCCCTCTTACTCTTTTGGATGGAAACTGACTCCTGTCACCGGTGTTTGAATGCTGTAATTGGACGTTAAGGGGCTTGCAGAGAGAGGTGTGATGTGGTGTTAAAACGGCTCACAAATCACATATTTGTCACCTCTGTGGTGGTTCAAATACTGGCTCTGGCATTCTCCAGGCACACCACTCCTATTGCTGCTGCTTTTAAATAAAATTCACACAACAATGTCCTAAAATGAGACAGGTAAAGAATACTACTGGCAGGGAAGGGTGAAGGTTTACCTGTTAATGCAACAAAAAAAAGTGTCTCTGCATGTGCAGTGTGTGTTAGAGTGATAGATGGTGTAAGTGTATTCCAGTATTATGTTCATGTAAGTTAAAAGGCCCTGGGGCTGGTCTGGGAAGCACATAATCTCAGTCAAATTGCTAGATTGGGTGCACCAAAGCTTTATTATTAAACACCTATGAGAGGCTTAGAGCATGTGGAGGCCCCTGCACATCCAGCTTAACACTCTCTGGCGGCTCTCATCACACGTTCTTGCCATTTGGGCATGAAATTAAAATGCTTCTCAAGAATCCATTAACTATTAAGCATGAAATAAGAAACAGCATTATTGTGCATTGATACTACTTGATAGGGCAATCTTTCACACCCTTAGAATGTGCTGTCATGTTTTTGGTATCTTTTATTCCCTTTTTATCTTGAGGAGAGAGTATTAAAAAAAGCTAATAGCTTTGGCAATATGCTTCGGATTTGATGGTTCAAGTGAGAATTGGCTATAAAGGATGTGGTATTGATTTCACATGTGGAGTATGAGTACCAGGGCTCAGGAGAAAAGGAAAGGGAATGCAGTCTTTAGGATGTGCATGGAGGGTTTGCTGGCGGTTCTGGGGGACCTGGGCCTGGCTTCACAGCTCTGGGAGCTGTTAAACATGCTATAAAAGTTCCAAATTCACAATTATTCCAACTTTTTAGATTTATACATGTAATGCTCATGTTAGATACAGTACTGGTTTAAACATGGATATATATTGCTGCTCCCTAGATAACAATGCACTTATAATTATAAATGAGCCCGTAAAGAAAACATATTTTCTATAGGATCTGGCACAGTAGATCTGGAGGTAAATAGTGACTTGTACAGGTCAGCTTAAAAGTTATTGAAAGGAAGGTCCTATTGGCAAGATAGTAAGATATTAGAATTATTCCATTCAACATTGAATGAGGTGACTACATATATGAACCCTCAGATAATCACCAGCTGACTCTTTATTTCCCTTCAACATTTTTTTTAGCTCATTGTTTGTGAAATATCCTGTTTTCTTTCATTCTCGCCACTTTCACAGTAATGTTTTGGCTACAGTTCTATGTTTCTGATTTGTATTTAAAAAAGTTCTGAAAAACTAGGAAACTGAATAATTGAGCCAGTATCAGGTCAACACCGTTGCTGAACATTCACCAGCAAACAAACTGGTTGTTTGGTACACAGCTAAAAGAGCTTAAATTAGATCCTTAATTGCAATTGCATTCACCTGGCAGCCAGAAGCCTGAATTTAACTGATGCTAAGTTGCTCAGTATCTACTGGATGTGTACATAAGAAACTGAATGCTAACACTTTGCCATCACAATGTACAAATTATGTAAATGTTGACGTTGAAATCATGTTTCTTGTGCCAGTTGGCCAGATAATTTGTTTTTGCAAGTTTGAAAAAAAATGCAGACATTTGGAGGCAGGATGTGGATATCTACCTGTGTTTTTTACCAAATGTTTTGAAATGTTGAGTGTTACGTTGATCCGCGGGGTGCAGCAACCTTCAATAGATGCTGTCAAAGTAACTGCAGAGAGGAAGAAGAGGCATTGACTGAAGCCCAGTGGTACAGTGGCACAGTGAGCATCAGAAACCAGCTCCATTTCTACCACACACTTCACTTTATGCCACTTCTCCACCAACCCTGAGCCGGGAGCTGGAGCTGGAGTTGGAGCCGATAAAGATCGTGTTTCCACCGCAGTGGCGAAAAAACTGGATCTTTCTGGCCCCACTCAGCTGCCCGGCGAGATCCAAGAACCAAATACATCACGCTTACTTCGGATTTGAGCGAGATTAACCTGAACAATGACAGTTCATGGCGTGTACAGCGAATACAAGTGGTAACAAGCAGTAGCACTGAGCAAAGTGACTACAACGTGACCACACACTTATAAAACACACACTTTATAAAGTCAGTATAGACTGTATACAGTAAAGTAGTTTATAAAGTCCAATTCAATTGTACTTTGCTTCGGTTGAAAGGGATACATTGTGGCAGTCATTAGTGTACCAATCAAATTAAATAAATGATGGAGAGGCATCTGTCAAGGCTATACCACTAGAGTAGCTGTTGAGTAATGATGACAAGCCCACCAGTATAATATTAAAACTACTTTCAAAATTTTGAAGACATATTGAACAAATAGAGAAAAATATGAATAGATTTTATTAAATGCAATCACCTGACATGCATAGAGGTCATTTTCAGGCAAGTGTGGGTAACCAGAAATTCCCTCTTATATGGTCTTTAGGATCATATATTATACATTTATACTTGTCTCAGACCCTTTAAAGACAGCGTAGCAGCTGGTTCCTGGCTGGTTCCTTGTGGTCTCTATCATAAGTTTGAAAAAGATAATTGAGTTTACTAATCATTAACTCAATTATCTTCTTCTCACCCTGTAAGTGGTGTTCATATGTGCTATAGTACAAAGTAAGAAGAAACACCATATTTCCAAGCTCTGCACACTGAAGTAATAGCACATTTTAATGTGTCCATTGAGGTGATTTCATTGGGCTGTGAAACCAACGTGAGCAATTTTCCTGACCCCAATCAGGAGTCAGACAGCGGTACAGGGGTCACCAGGGGCTACATAGGGGCCCCTTTGGATGGACAGACAGGGAACTGTAAACCTGGAAGACCAGGAGCTCATGCTCCATGTGTTTACCTCGCTGCTTTTACAAGTGATGTCACCACATTGTAAAAAGATACAGTACTCGGCGGCCCTATCCTTTTGTTACTATTCGAGAGAATAAACACAGGCAAAGTGCATGGAGAGAGATGGAAGAGGATGACAGTGTGGCTACAGGGTAAGGGTAAGCGGGCTCCGGTGGTGCATGGTGTGTCCAAGAACTTGGAGTGGGCTGTGGGGAACTGTAACTGTCCAGGTGCTGCAGGCTTGAGCCGAGCCTCTGCCGGCCAAACCCTGCTCACTGGTGGAGAGGGAGGTCCTGCCTATAAATTCAGCCATCCTGCCATTGCAACAGCAACAAAAACACCAACTTTTGATGGCCCTTCTGAGACCTCAACTGCGTGTCCACATGTGAATCATGGTGCGTGTTTTCTCTCTTGAAAGGAAAGATATGCTGAATCACATCCTAACTTCAGTGTCTTAAGTTCTCATTCCAGGTCCTTTGGAATTCAATAAATATCCAGGCTCCACTTCATATCCCTTGCTTTCTTCTCTCTTTACGATTCTGTCTCTCACTAAAGGTCTTTGTGGTATTGCAACATAAATTCTCTTTACATTGGTCAAATTAGTAATGTGTGGTATAAGTGTAGCCGTGTGCATGAAAGCAATGAAACAGTTTGTGTTTTATGTAGCCTCTCCTTGCTCAGACAACTGTGTGGTTGCTGGGGCAGTGTTGCTCCAGAGTGGGGGTCCTGCTCTGCACTGCAGCAGTGTAAGTTGAGCTAAGCAATTGCAAGCCAGCTGCAAAGGCAGGAATCAGACAATACCTGGATATTTAGATACAATAGAAAATGTGGAGACGTCAAAGGCTCTGAGGAACGTTCGGCAGAGTTTGCATTGTTTGCTGGGATTCACAGCTTTTCTCTGACTCATGATGTCATATATTGTATATAACAACAAACCTGACCACTGAAATAACATAGCAAGTCTTTATGCCTCTCTGGTCATTTTCCTGATAAGACCTCTGCTGTCTTGCTCCATCTCTTGGTTCAAGTGTACTTGAACAGTTTCTTGGCTTGGATTTTTATTAGCTTTTTCCGAGCCTCAAATAAGTTGGCCCGGACTGGTTCTCCCCAGCACTTTCTCACTAATGAAGTGCACATTCTACCGGAGCGCTTGGCCAAGCTGGGTTCCTCAGCCATCCCTTAATGGGAATTTCCCCTTCTTCCATGCATCCCTGCCTGCCTAGCTCTCTGCTTCAGCCACTCTGGTGTGTGTGACTCATGTCCTGAACAGCCAGCCATGGGGAAGTTTGATTCATAACCCATCTTACACTCGGTTGCCGTTGTTGGACTTGTTGGCTAACTGGCTGGGCAAATGGCTAGCTGAGTTTTTTTAAAGGGCTACCTTATTGAAGGACTGGGGATCTCAACATAATAAAGGTTTAGAGGAGAAACTGAGTGACTGACAAAAAACTATGCACCTGTAAATGTTTACCTGTTTGCAGATTTGACTTACTGTGAGTGATTTTAAGTCAGGATCGTTTACAACAGGGGTGTCCAAACGACGGCCCGGGGGCCAACTGCGGCCCGCTGTCCATTTTGAATTGGCCCTGAGCAAATTCTAAAAGTATAATGGAAAAATGGCCCAAACCTGAAGTTTGTGCTTGTCTTATTTTGTACTTCCTAAATATATATACAACATATATATATAACACAGTAGTATTCATGTGTTCAAATAAATTCAGTCAATTAAAGTTGATTTTTTTTTTTACAAATCTTAGTCGATAAAACAAGCTCAATAACTTATTCATATAACAAGCTTTAAATATACCGTTCATATTTTCGCTTATTATAAGTGAGGCTCCTGTTGTAAGGAATGAGCTGTCGAGCTGCAGAGAATAAATAAAACCCTATGGAGAGCTGTAATGTTTGTTTCTTAAAGTCTTTTCAAGTATCAAGAATAAATGACCTACATTTGATTGATTTGCTAACTTATAACTTAACTTCTGAGGCAATATACCTCACCTTTAGTGAGGGGCCCAGCCCTTCGTATGTTTTTCGTTATGTGGCCCTCAGTGAATAAAGTTTGGACACCCCTGATCTACGCAGAAACCTTAAATAGGGTACTTTCAGCCACATTGATGCTAAAGCTACACACATGATTGCATTACATTTTCCAAAATCATTAATCAAATGCTGAAAATAAAACAAGTTTTGATGGACGAGATGATTTCAAACATGACTGCTTGCTTCCACGTGGTTAATAAACCAAAATTAAGTCAGACCACGAGAGTCAGCACCTGTTGATCCAATTCTAAGAGCATATTAACTCCAGCTTCTTTCTTTTATTTCCATGAGGACACTCTCAGAATCTGATATTTTGTCTTAAACACTGGAAAAAATAATCCTTGTATGTTTTTGTTTCACAGCTCACTGAGGATGAGATAGTCATCCCCAAATCAACCTTGAAGAGCCCACACTATCTGCGTTTTATGAGGAAAATCCACCGGGAGATAAAAGCTGGGAATATACTCTGTGACAGGGAAGGTCATGCGAAACTGGCTGGTTGTAGCGTGGCTGGACATTTGACGCTGCTTTGATTCCACTGGGCCTTCCACTCTCTAAAAGTCAGCATAATAAAAGCAGGTCTCCCTTGGAGACATGGCATATGATAATCTTTTCTATCCACAGTGGTTACAACACCATTAAGTTAACCTTCCTAATGCCAAACAAAGGGCTGGGAGCAGTAGTATTTGCAGATGTTTATTTCCACACAATCTTTGCTTACATTTTACATTCAAAAATGCTCTTGGGCATGCAGTCCTCTGAAAAGTTTTACGGCCCCTTATGAACTTTAATCTTTTCAGGATCTTGGTCTACCGTAAGAAAGCACTCCAGAGCTGCCAGAAGGACAGTATGCTGAAGACAAAAGACAAGCAGCTAGACTCTTTAGGCTCTTCACTTAATTCACATTATAAGCCCTTTTCATGTTTATTCCCAACACTGTTGTTTCTTTCCTACTCATCTTCTATCTCTCCGTAGCTATTGGCTAGTGTTTCTCTGGTCAGAGAGCAGTTCTCAGCTCCCTGTGGGTGCTTAATCATTGGGGAACGTTTTGTGGGTGATGAACTGTGCTTGGCCTAAGGGGAAGAAATGAACTTTACTGTGACCTGACAAGTTTAATGAGGGAGGAACAAGCTACATATGCAAATGATAAGAAACAAGAACCATGGACAGACACACACACATACACACAAAGCTGTGTGTTGTAATCCAAGCAGCCTAGGGGTTAGCAATGCAATCCTTCAAACCCCAGGTTTGCAGGCTTCAACACTGTGTCAAGTGTCCTTGAGCAAGATGTTTGATCCCTAGCTGCTGCTCTGTGGCTAAACCATCCCTTCTTCTGGGAGAGGCCAGGAGACATTTCCCTGAGGAGATAGTATAAATGTCAAATTGTTATTTTCAGAGAAAAACATAATGAGAGAAAAAGCTCAAAACATTCCATCTTCCTCAGCACTCCATTCTTTTGAAGTGAAAGAGATGTTATCCTGTGCAGAATGTTCCTTACCAAAGATGATGACCAGTGCTTGGAGATTTGTCTCCTGGTTTAGAGCTAAACAGCTGCTAACAGTCCAACCTGCTGCCGCTAGCTGGGTGGTCCGTAGTCTATTGAGCATAAGTGCCCCATTACTTACCTGGCTGCATTGTTTTACTTTTTAATACTTAGCCATTTTTGCTAAGCACTTGATGATTTAAAGAGATCCATAAAAACTGCTGGACTGTGACACCTCAGTCACTGAGTCATTGGGGAAAAAAAGTGGAGCTATAGGGTGGGTTTCAATTTAATATGGTTGGAATATATAAAGTATACAGTGGGGCAAAAAAGTATTTAGTCAGCCACCAATTGTGCAAGTTCTCCCATTTAAAAAGATGAGAGAGGCCTGTAATTTTTATCATAGGTATACCTCAACTATGAGAGACAGAATGAGAAAAAAAAATCCAGGAAATCACATGGTAGGATTTTTAATGAATTAATTGGTAAATTCCTCGGTAAAATAAGTATTTGGTCACCTACAAACAAGCAAGATTTCTGGCTCTCACAGACCTGTAACTTCTTCTTTAAGAGGCTCCTCTGTCCTCCACTCGTTACCTGTATTAATGGCACCTTTTTGAACTCGTTATCAGTATAAAAGACACCTGTCCACAACCTCAAACAGTCATACTCCAAACTCCACTATGGCCAAGACCAAAGAGCTGTCAAAGGAGACCAGAGACAAAATTGTAGACCTGCACCAGGCTGGGAAAACTGAATCTGCAATAGGTAAGCAGCTTGGTGTGAAGAAATCAACTGTGGGAGCAATTATTAGAAAATGGAAGACATACAAGACCACTGCTAATCTCCCTCGATCTGGGGCTCCACGCAAGATCTCACCCCGTGGGGTCAAAATGATCACAAGAACGGTGAGCAAAAATCCCAGAACCACACGGGGGGACCTAGTGAATGACCTGCAGAGAGCTGGGACCAAAGTAACAGAGGCTACCATCAGTAACACACTACGCCGCCAGGGACTTAAATCCTGCAGTTCCAGACGTGTCCCCCTGCTTAAGCCAGTACATGTCCAGGCCCGTCTGAAGTTTGCTAGAGGGCATTTGGATGATCCAGAAGAGGATTGGGAGAATGTCATATGGTCAGATGAAACCAAAATAGAACTTTTTGGTAAAAACTCAACTCGTCGTGTTTGGAGGAGAAAGAATGCAGAGTTGCATCCAAAGAACACCATACCTACTGTGAAGCATGGGGGTGGAAACATCATGTTTTGGGGCTGTTTTTCTGCAAAGGGACCAGGACGACTGATCCGTGTAAAGGAAAGAATGAATGGGGCCATGTATCGTGAGATTTTGAGTGAAAACCTCCTTCCATCAGCAAGGGCACTGAAGATGAAGCGTGGCTGGGTCTTTCAGCATGACAATGATCCCAAACACACCGCCAGGGCAACGAAGGAGTGGCTTCGTAAGAAGCATTTCAAGGTCCTGGAGTGGCCTAGCCAGTCTCCAGATCTCAACCCCATAGAAAATCTTTGGAGGGAGTTGAAAGTCCGTGTTGCCCAGCGACAGCCCCAAAACATCACTGCTTTAGAGGAGATCTGCATGGAGGAATGGGCCAAAATACCAGCAACAGTGTGTGAAAACCTTGTGAAGACTTACAGAAAACGTTTGACCTCTGTCATTGCCAACAAAGGGTATATAACAAAGTATTGAGATGAACTTTTGTTATTGACCAAATACTTATTTTTCACAATCATTTGAAAATAAATTCATTAAAAATCCTACAATGTGATTTCCCGGATTTTTTTTTCTCATTCTGTCTCTCATAGTTGAGGTATACCTATGATAAAAATTACAGGCCTCTCTCATCTTTTTAAATGGGAGAACTTGCACAATTGGTGGCTGACTAAATACTTTTTTGCCCCACTGTATATATAGTACTATAAAAAAAACATGTTTGAAATCAAAAGGAGCAGGGGGTGAGATGATATTGTTTTTGTGTATTCATACATCAAAGCTGCTAAATTCATCATGCATTTCTCCGTCAAGGCTGCTAGGGAGGAGCCAGGGACTTGATAATGACCATAATGGCGATGTGTTTACAGGGTCATACTTGATCTCGTCCAGGCTCCACACTGGCAATGCTATTTGATTATTTGTTCCATTTGTACAATGTCATGTCTGAGCCCATAATGCCGTTTTGGCTTAGAAGAGATGTCATCTAAAAGCATCAACAACGTCAGCTATGTGTTTTCTGGCCACAACTGTAGCAACAGGAAGGGACCCCCCTCCACTAATGTATCCCAACAAGGTGTTTTCTTTATGTCTTTACACAGAAATCCTCCTTAGGCAAAAGACCACTGAAACAGCCAAAGTTTTTATTCAAACCAGTTTATATAATCCTTTAGGAGGGTAAGCATGCGGCAGTAGAGGAGAATGCTGCTGTACAAACCGCAGGTCTGCCTTACACATTGCCTCCTCTCTTGCTGAGCCCACATCATAGGGTTTATAAAAACCTGTGGAAGGAAACTAAAAATGTTTGTGCCAGTGCTTCAATAGAATTGGGAGATAATTGTTGTACATGCAGGAGAGGTTAATGGTCATTGAGGATATGACATACAGCTTTAATAAGCCTGTGAAGTTATATTAAAGAATGCCACAATGAGCATTACCAATCACGTCGCTATCAGGAGAGCCAGCCTGGGAAAAACTGTCTCCCACAGATACCACGAATAAGTTGAAGTGATAAACAAATGATGGTGATGGAGTTTAAATGTGGCCCTTCTTCATGTGGTTGCGGCGGTTGTACATGGAGCTTACTGTTCTCTTAGATCCATATGCAATCACTGAAACACTCAGCATGAGCTTTTTTTATTAGATCATATAAAGTAAACAGTCCCAGTGAGTGTTTTTGATAAATGCAATTTGCTGCTATGCTCCTTTCCAGGCTGCATCTTGTGTTCAGCCTGTTGTAAGTTAATTTGCCAGATCAACTGAAAAAACAGAGACATCTAATGGAAAACACTGCCCTGGCATCCACACCGCATACCGGTGGTTGTCTAAAGAATGGGGGCCCTTTAATGTGGTGATTACAAGGTTTCAGTTTGAAAATCAGTTTCCGTAAAAAGAACACGTTTTTCCGCTGTAATTTTTTTCCCCTATTTTATCCCTATTTCCTTTCATTTGTTGCTTTCATTATCAGCTTTGTTTTTTTTCCCAAGGAACCCACACAAAATCATCTCTTTTGTGGTATGAACTCTTTCTCAACTTGCCTTTTTTGTAATATACTATTTTTCTCAGACATTGGACAAGAGTGAAAGTGGTGGCTGCCGCTTGTTTCATTGCACAGTCAGAGGTACTTTTATTTGGAGCATACATCTGTACACATGTGCATGCACTGTTTGTGAGTGTGTGTGACTAAATTGAGAAAATGCTTCTATACCAGACATTCAGCAAACCTCAGTGAATAAAAGTAAGGGAGCTATGGAAGACAAAAGTCTAATCTTGGAGGAATTAAAGGGCATTGCACCTGAGGTTAGTGTACTGCCAGCTTTAGTTTTTATTTAGTTAATGTATGCTAAGACACGGGTGGTGAGGAATAGCTTTGACACTTGTGCAGCAGCGGTATACTTTCTCTGTGACCTCCTCCTTTGTGATGCTAGCTCTTAAACACATACTGTAGATATGCTGCTCTCAAGAGATTTGAGGTTATTATAATTATTATTATCTATTTATTTAACAAGGATCATGAATGGAAATACATTAATCTCATAAAGAGAAGAGAAGATTTATGTCAGATTGAGCTATTATCTAACTTCTGTCTGCAGTCCCTGCAGGTACACGTATTTTAGAAATCAACAGATACTTAAAGCAATACACAGTCTGTAGAAAATATGGATATTAGCACATTTATCCAGTTGAACTCCATAATTACAATTCATTTGAACTAAAAACTCAAATCACAAATAAATTCATTATCCCAAGTCCACGAGTGGTTGCTCAATATTTTTTCTTTTTTTTTCGCGCCAGCTGGAAGCATGTTCCAACTTGAAGCTTGAAGGTTCTCTTTCAAAACCATTGTCTATTCTGACACACTGTTGTGCGTTGCCAACTGTGCTAAATGTTTGTCAAGTTTTCTGTATTATTCATGTTTTATGTTTAGTTTAGTTCCAGGGTTTTATTTTGATAGTCTTGTCTTCCTCATATATTTGTCACACACTTCTTCCCTTTGTCTGTTTCCCACCCCTGTGATTGTTTGTGATGTCATTATTGTTTGCACCTGGTGATGTCCATATATATGGGCCTAGCCATTCATTTTCTAGTTGCCAGATTGTCTTGTGTGTTATGCTGAGCTCTCCAGCACTATCGTAAATCCTCTTAGAATTATAGTTATATTCATAGTCCACGTTCATTGTCAAAGTAAGGTAAGATCAGGTAAAGTAGTTGGTAAGTATTTTTCTAATAATTGTTAGGTAACTGTCAGTGTAGATTATTATTGTATGTATTTTTTGGGATCTGTTGATCCTGTGTTTTGCAAACAAAACCTTATTGTATTTTTGTGCCAAAGACCAAAGTAAAGACTTTTTTTGTGCTTAATCAATGTGTCTGCATCCGTGCTTATGGGTCCACACTTTGTATGCCCACAGTCAACAAGAACATCATGAAGAGGAAGTAAGTTGATTTGACCACAAAACCAGTGTCCTGCTGCCTTACAGAAATCATAACCTGTCCTCCATAAGTCAAACTGAGTTTAACCATTGCTATATTTCTCAATATAACTCAACCATGAGGTGTTCCTAATCATCATCATAACAAAAAACACAAATTGTCCCTCTGATGTTTTGTGATGCAGCGAAAGGATGTCTAACTTAAAGTGAATTATCATGTTATATTTTCTTTAACTTCTATTTGAATAATTAAGCATACACACTTCAACATATGCTACTTTTCAACATATTCTCCGCGCCGTTCCAATCGAAATGGACACAGAATGTAGGCTCCCTTATTTTCTCTGTTATTGTTATTCAAGAGTACGTGCTGGAATATTTGGCGTATCGATTTCTTCTCGCCGCAGGCCTTCTTGGCCAGGCCTCAAAAGCCTTTCGCTGCACGCTGCCAGTAGGCCCATTTCTGCTATACTTATTTTTAATATAAGTATTACATGACTTTGCTCTCTCAAGGTTTCAGAGGGGAGGAAATAGCAGATTGAATGTAAACAAGATTAGCTTCCCTCTCGCGCGGCACAGCCAGCTGCTGCTTCGATGCGCTCAGCCGTAGATCTGCGTGGAGCTGTGTGTGGAAGCACAGATATCAACCCTGATTCTGCCACTGTGCTGTGGGAAATTAAAATTAGCTGCTTGCCGCTCAGCGGCAATGTGATGAACATATTTTAATGTACTTCCCATAACCCGTCTCAAGAGATTTCATGTTGAAATATTTGTTTTCCTGCATAAGTAATTAATTTATAGAGGGTTTTTGCTGCTCTATGTGATCGTACTTTTAAAAGCATGACGTTTGTATCTTCTGTATAGGCACTGTCCTGCAGAAATGTTGTCCATCCCTTATTTGGTCCTGGAGTTTACCGTCCAGCCTTGGTTCCTGCTCCCTCAGCCATCAAAAACTAAATATAGCAGATTTGCTCTTTCAGAATATATTCCACCTGCCAAAATACACTGGCCCTGTTTTCGTAACCTTGCGCGGCAATCTGCGTATTTGGAGGGTAAACGCAGTGAAAGGGGAAGCTGTGACGTTCAACATGGCTGGCTTAAAGGCGAGGTAATGACACTGTCTGCTCGTGTTTTTGGAAGCTGTGAAACCACAGCAGGAGCTCGCCATAACTGCTTCATTGTAACTCCATGCTATTACTCACATCAGAGTGATATTGATATTGATTGCTGCTGGAATGCTTTCCCTCCATCCTATTCTGTATTCACATAGCAGTTCCTTTCTCAAGCTGCAGAGACTTGTCTGAGATGGAAGATTCTGGCTTCGCTCAATTGAAGGAGAATTACAGCAAAAATATTTTCTTTTCGAAAAGTTAACATCAATAACATTGAGGTTGTATAGTTCATTGAGCTCATACCTGTTTACCCTCATTTTTCTTTACAACACCCCTCTATGACTCACAAGCTATGAAGTCATATTTACATGTAGAAGGGTAATGGTTTATTGCTGATCTTCCCAAACTTTTAAGACCATGTACAACAAGTGTCCCAGGCACAACAGCATTTCCCTCCCAGGACACCAACAATGCAGTGACAGAGCCTTTCCCAAATAGTTTTTGCTTTTTCCGAATTGGCACACAACATTCTAAAATATTGTTCCATTGTAGTGTGATATGTATTAAACAACTCAACAACATAACTAATAATAAAATAAATAAAAATGAAATTCAACAATATTTTTCTTTGGCTTTGAATCAAATGGTTTATGGACTTGCATTTTCAAGTCTTAAGACTGCTATGTTTATATCACATGTCCACATTCACCCACACTCATATACACTGATAGCAGATGCTGCCATACAAGTTGCCAGCTCATCAGGCTCTCATCTAAATGCTTATTCACACACACTCAGAAACAGATGGCATGAGCCTTCAGGAGCATTCTGAGTTTCAGTATCTTTCCCAAGGACATTTTGATATGCCTACAAGAGGAGGCTGGGCTTGAATTGATCCTTTATAGGCAGACCACATGCTCTATCTGAAGCGCTACACTAACAGGCCAGCTAGACTGCATTCTTAGGTCCTCTGCAAGGCTCTAGCATACCACCCAGATGAAGTTCGCACACTACAGTGGTTTGCGTACCATAGAATGGGTATCACTGGTTCATTGAGGGAAAAAAGAAAGGAAAATATCCTTCTGCTTAAATATTGTTCCCTGAAACAGCAGCTTTTTGGCGTCAATTTCTGATGCACCAAGTCTCCTTCAGCATCTTAAACCGAAGCATAGAGCTTTCAACGGATTGCAATGTATTCCCATCTGCGGCAAAATTTGACATTCAGGGAAGCGCTCCAGCGAGCAAGTTTTATTGTCATATTAAATACACAACTACGGTGTAGTTTTGCAAGGAAGGAAACACTTGGGTCGCATTCCTCAACAGTGCATTACAAGATATCTATCCATATTTGTCTTCCTCCACCATTAAACTGTCATATTCTGCCCATTTCTTATGCTATCTACATATATCATATACGATTATATAAGCAATATGTATACTATCAGTTGAAATAAGTTCTTTAAGATTGTTGTTGCAGAGTTTGTGAATGAACCCAAGCTGTTGAATGGCAACGCGATTTTGTGGAATTGTCGTCACAACGATAGCTGAGGACTGTGTGAAGTGTAGTGTTTTTGGCTATCCTAAACTTAGAAAAACTTTACTTTTCTCAGAATTGAAGGGAAAAACACAAAAGCATTGCACACAATTTAAACCAATTATTGTTCAAGCAGGGCTGGAGCGCTTCCCTGACCGTCAAATATCGCCGCCGATGGGAATACATTGCGATCAGTTGAAAGCTCTATGCATCGAATTAAGATGCTGAAGGAGACTTGGTGAGTTAGAAATATATGCCAAAGGACCCTGACCAAGCGTCGCTCTTTGATACGCCGGGAGTGAGACTGTGTTGCCAAGAACCAGTAGTTGTCGCTTACAAGAGCAGCATCGAGTTATATAATACATGACGGTGAGCAGAATTCAAACTGGATCTTTTGCTTGGAGTGCAATCAAATGGAAATGTCTAACATAATCTGCTTGATATTTTAAAGAAATGACTGCATTGCTTCTTTCCAGATGCAGCAATATGTTCTGAGCACTGTAATCAGCCATCAGTGTTTGTGCTCCGGGTCTTTACAACATGTAAGCAGAGTCTAGTGGGAGTCATCAATGCAGGAATGTGACTGACAACACAAGCCTTCCACATAAATTCACGTCTTTTACTCCAACGCTTTAATCTTACACACACACATTTAAATCCTCACCACATTTGTTGTTCATCCTAACTTCTTCATTTTGTATGCATTAGGACGTTCTCAATAACAATATATCACAATATAACTATAGAGCAATATTTCTTCCCTTGCACCCAGTTTAGCAATGCTAAGAACATGGCTCTAGCATTGGTTTGTTGGTCCACTACTTCCGCGGGAAATATCTATTTGAAGACTTTCCACAGAATTGATAGGAAGAAGATTTAGCCAAAAGCTTTGCGTGACGCCCTGAGTTTTCCTGCAGCGCCACCATGAGGAAAACTTTTGTCGTTTTCAGTGAAATGTCTCATCAACTATTAAACAGTTTGCCATGGAATTTGTTATACACAATACACATTTGTTCATGTCTCCTTCAAGATGAAAATAATTACTTTGGTGATCCCTCAACTTTTTCTCCCTTCACTTTGGTTTGCAAACAAATACCTGGAAAACTAACAAAATTCCTGGCAGCCTCAGCTGTAGTTTTACACGTAAACCTGCTAAGCATCAACATGTCACTATAGTCATTTTGATGTTAGTATATGCAAACACATTAGTATTAACCTTATAAGTACAGACTTACAAAACTGTAAGCGTGGCTTTACAAATGTTAAATATGTCTGCATGTGTACTAATATGAGGATAAGTAAATAAAGCATGAAGTCAACATGCATCAAAATGTGACTTTTTGAAAGGTGTCTTAAGATGCTTGTTGATTAGTTCATCATGTGTTTACAAGTTTGTTGAGTGATGAATGCGCAGCTTTAATTGGACAGGAAAACGTCAAACGTCTGTCATCAGACAGTTTTGTGTTTAAATATATGGATTCAAGTTCTACAATAAAAACTTACAAAATAAGCATTTGTAAAAGCTGCTTTACACTGGATAACAATGATGTGCTATCATGTGACACTAAAGGCTGCCAGGGGGCTGGTTTTCATTCTGAACAGCTGATTTCAATGACTCTAGCTTTTCTTCTCTAATCAGTGAAATCAGCTGATAAGGTCTTGGGTTGAATGCCTGCAGGACAACCTCTATGTCACACGATTCCCAGACAGGCAAACAGGAAAACATTGAATTGACAGCGTTAATGAATATAAAAAGGTTATGTTGTAGTTAAACAACAACATGATCAAATACACATTTAAAAGAAATATCTTATAATCTGTTATAAGTTATTTACATTTGTATTTGAAAGCCTGATTGCCTTCAGTAAGTATTCATGTTCGTGGCAGGGGCAGTACCCGGCATCCTTAACCCCCCCACCTCTCCGTAGTGTCTCTCCCTTCTCATTCCCAGGCTCTGAATGTGGGTGTCCCGCCGGGAATTTAAGTAGCACATTGGGTCAGCCACTCAATACTCCCTGTTCAAAGGGATTCATTGCAGACTAATTGGGATAACATGGCTGGAAATGTTGACCTTGGTATTTCTAAAGAAGGTTTCAATTAACTTGTAATAAGGCCAAGCAGCCAGGCCCTCAACAGTTACTCCAAAAGAGGAAGAAAATGCGAAACATGCCCCAGTTGATGGTTGGCTTTTTTTAACTTTGATTAATCACTCAGAGAGCAAGCAAGCAGGACTGGTAAAATAATTAGAAGAGAAAACACCCTGCTCTTGCTCGCAGTAGCATTTTGAATATAGATTGAGTTACTGGAAGATATGTCAAAGTGTCTTCTGTTCCCCCATTAAATACAGATAAAGTACAAATTTGTGCATCAAACATTTAAGTGGGCATAATGATAAGATACTGTCTGATCTGTTTCTGATAATGATGTTTACCCTTACACTTACAATCTGCCATACCATTTTTTCCACAAAAGCTCCCTTTAACCACATGTTGAACTGGCTCTGATACTAAGAGGAAGTTTATTATTTGGCATTATATAGTGTACAGGCACTTAGATCTCGGTGCCAGAAGACCTGATCCAGCAGGATTAAAAATGGGCTGTCATAGGTTTTGATTTGGTACAAGAAGTGAAATGAGCCACCTGATGAGAGACAGAGTGGAGTTCAGGCTTAAGATGTGCCTCTCCTGCTGCTGAATCAGCACTTATATTACATGCATCAGGTCATTTGGAGCCACCAGCTGACCTGCAATGAATTATCGTTAATTCTCAAGGCAATAATGGAGAGCATTGCTGTGGGCTGCTCCGCTGACAGGAAGACACAAGCACGACGGGATGAGGAGATGGACTCTGCAGATTAAAAGTGAAACTCAATGAATTTTCACTCCCTTTCATGTTGCTGCAATTTCACCAGGTTCAGAGTTTTCTGTGTTTGGCTTAGTTTCCTTCTTCTCCTCCTCCTCAACTTCCTCCCTAATTCTTCTTTCCTGCAATTTCGAATGATCATGAGTCCAAAGAATGTCTTTCTGCAAGTGTTTAACACGCTGGTCTTTGAAGCACAGTCCAAGCGGCTGCATTGTCTGTGCTTTGTTGTTCTAAATGCTAGCTGTATTAAATCACCTCCCAGTCCCCAGCCTGTGTGCCTCGTCTTCTCAAAAACTGCATCTACATTCTCATGGAGAAAGTCCTGTTTTGCACTGCTGAGGCTGTCTATGGACTAGGCATATTTACACAGGTTTTTAATGTAATTTTAATAGCACTGTGACACTGTAAGTACTGATTTTAGTTGCTTTTGGAGCAGTTTCCATCTGCAAATATCTTCACGCAGGAGACAGGAGCTGAGTGAAAACAATTGGGCTTCTTTGTCACTTCCAAATACTACTTGTCATACCTTGTTAAATCAAAGCGTAACACATGTTTCCATGAAGAAGATGATAGTAAAATACTGTAGATGACTACTTCAAAGATGATCTTGATATTTTCCCATTGTTGTATTGTACTTTTATTTCAATAAATAATCAATGTATAACTCCAACCACCGCATGAACCAGACCAATACCTCAGCTTAACGGCACAATTAACTTAAACGTAAAGCACAGTGGCTTGTGTTTGCTTTTTATTCCCAACATTTGCATTTGATTCTTCATACAGACAGTCTAATAAAAGATTGGAATGATGGAAGGACTACGGAGGACATGCAGTAAAACGGCTAAAGAAAACACACCTTTCTTTTACAGCAGGGCATAAACAGTAGTTTATGGTTGTAATTTTACTGTCATATTGCATAAGCAGGGCCCCCTTGGGAAAGAGGTTAAGCTTTGACTGAGCTGGATGCTCTTATGAAATTGATATTATACTCCTACACTTAAATGAATTAGAGAAAGTTTGCTTGGAGGCGTTGATCAACCAGGATGATTCCACTCCAAATTCCCTTTTTGTTGGATCCCCACCCCCCTATGAGATATTGAAGATAAAATGTCTGCAGGCTTTAGCACACTCCACTGCTTCTCATTGTTTTCATTTTTCTTTAAAACGTTTTTACTGGATGCAGAAATAACTGATTGCACTGATTTGGACTGTTATACTACATTATGGATGGAAAACAAGAAAGCTACCACCGCAGATATCCATCTATAACTTTAAAGAGAATTCTCCTCCAACTGCTATTGGTCTGAGGAAAGATGAGCCACTCTTATCAGCTCTCTCAGCGCACAGCCTTCACCTCTGCTTTATACAGCCTTGTATCTGCCTTTTGTCAAATAGCTACCCTAATTTTATAGCTTTACCACCCTTTGTGTAGCGTTCAAAGGTGCATCCA
This sequence comes from Eleginops maclovinus, assembly GCF_036324505.1. Classification (NCBI taxonomy): domain Eukaryota; kingdom Metazoa; phylum Chordata; class Actinopteri; order Perciformes; family Eleginopidae; genus Eleginops; species Eleginops maclovinus. The sequence continues at coordinate 26,980,878 of NC_086351.1, forward strand.
CCCAAAGATAACAGTTTACAGTAGTTAATTGGTGATTAAACGACTAGATGTCCTTGTAAAATGTCGCTACCTGTGTTGTGGTTTTAAAAGAAAGTTTTAAAGATGTTAAGAATTTCATTGGGTTTTAAAAGGAAGTATTTGTTTTTAAAGTAGTTTATAGGTTTGTTGGCAATGATAGAAAACCCTGTAAAGGTAGATGGCATGACTTGATATGTTGGAACACTTTAGAGTGCACACCAGCTATAAAGATGTTGATATTTTCATATTTATTGCTCAAGTCAAGTCCTCAATGAGATATTAAGTGTTTATGTGAATTGAAGAAGAGCTGGATGGTGGATTTTGTAAGAGTCAGGAGAGCCGTTTCCCCTTTTCTCAGTCTTAGTGCTAAGCTAAGTGGCTGCTAGCTACAGCCTTATATTGAATAGAAAGCTATGAGAGATGAAGTGAATCTTCTTATCTTCCTTAATACAATCAATCTTATTTCCAGCTGGAAGGGCAGATCTGACCCCTTCTCAAAGAAACCAAAAGTCATTTATAGCAAGGAGCAGGAAACAAGGGACATAAGACATGCTAATTATAACAGGTAACATCCGTATGATCATTTGCCTGTCAATGGTCCAGTGGCACCCCCGCGTCTGTCGAATGCTAGAGAACCGAAGGTTGCCAGTCTTTTGTATTATGGTGCGATACAACCCTGTAGCCTGCCGTAGTTTACATTAGAACTGATACATTTAAACTGTGAGAAAATCAACCCAAGAGAGAAAGTTACAGTGACATATATGTAATTAAATCAGACTTATGATACATTTCTACGATAGAAACAGCTTCTATCTGTTAAGGAAGTGTACCTTTTTTTGATCAAATGTAGGATCCTCAACTGTAACCTCCTCTCCAGTGGTCAAGCATGGTGTGAAGGCCCCCCCAAGTTTATCTTCTGCAATCATATTCAGAGGCAGCTAGATATTACACTTGGAACTGGTTTGCCAATGTGAGATTTGCAGCCACCCCAGCCTCAGCCAAAGCTCTAAACCCGTGTAATTACATTTTAAGCAGCATTGGCGAGTTGAAATACCTGGAGTAATTAGTTTTGTTTTTACACTCTTCCTATTATCTTTTCCTTTTGTGTTAGGGTTTGGACTTTTCTCTGGAGGGAGAAACAGAACAAGTTAGCAGGTAGTATGGACTTAATTTACAGAGTTATAGGTCAGAATAGAACGACCCCTTCCTTCCCCCCTCGTTCACCAACACAGAGACTACCTGAAATGTGTTTTGGGGTTGTTTCCTTTTGTTAGGAGTGTAATGGTAGTGCTGTACAAATATAAAAGCTGTTCAGAGGCCTTTAAAGTGTTCATTTGTGGTAACAATTGTGTTTCCATGCGAGAGAATGAGAGTGATGATGAACATAGAGAGTAAAGAAAGTCCAGCTTGCAAGTTGAGAGCTAAAAACATGGTTGTAAAGTAATCTGTTCATTTATTCCGGCTTCGTAGAGATCAGCAAATCCTCAACTCGGCCTAACTTTTAATTTGTTAGATATCTCCATGGCACAGTTGTCGCTGGCTTTCAGACGGTCCCATAGACCCCCGCGACACCACCCCCACCAACCCCTGCCCCTGCCTGTCCTTCTCCTTGCCTCTTCCTCTCTCCTCATCTGTCTCTCTCCCTTCTCTGTCAAATATTTATAGCTGATGGCAGATAAGATTATTTCAGCCCTGAACCTCTCAGTGCCAGCTGCCTCAGACCTTTGCTCACAATAAAGCCTAAGATGTGTTCCGGGCAGGGGGAAGATTGTTTTAGTTGGATCTCATCCTAGGTATATATTGATAGGAGGTTGAGGTGCAGAAAAATAAGAACACCATTTTTTTGGCTCAGCCTATCATGGCCGTGTTTCGAACTCTTTCCTTGCACATTTGTTTTGAGCACAAACAGGTGCAGTGGCACTGGGATTAAACGCTGATGATGAGTTCAGGATGCAATACACAATGATTATTTTTTCATTTGGCCACCAGGAAGTGCTGCCACAACAGTTCATGGATCCCGCACTTAGTACGCCTCCCACAGTCCTCCTATCTTCTTTTTACTGCCAAATATGTGATGAAACATGTGTGTGAATTGTTGAGAATATATACATTCTGAACACAGTATAATAAAGTGCATTCAAAGAAAGACAGAAATCCAAATTCAGCAGAGATGATTTGTATTTATTGCTATTTGTAAAGAATGATTTTCCAAAGCTCTAAACATTATCAAACGGGTTAACATTCATTTATTTTAAAGTTTTATAAAACAGGAAATCTTGTAAGTGACACAAAGTTGGAAACATTTGGACTATTTCTACTTTATACATGTACATTTGTCAAAGGGAATCTGTGTCAGTGTCTCTGTATGTAAGGCTCAAAACACCATAATGAAATGCCAGGACTAATCCAGCTGAACACACGGCAACCTGTCATAGTTGGAGCATGAATGGCTTCCTAGCCTCCTAGTCAGCTCATGAGTGGAAAATTAATCTGGTTTAATAAAAAAGAACACCATCTGGGTTTTGCAATGAAAATTGTTACAATATGTGAAAAAGTCGTACACAGAACGTTTTATTGACCTCAAGCAACGCTGGAATTCTTGCGGTTGAACAAACAGTTTGCAAAACACAAACTGTTGCAAATGCACAGAAAGAAAAGGATAGCAGCATTTCATCAAAATGTCTTCCAGCTGGGAGCAAATGCAATAAAAATTGAGCATTGAAAAGGTCCTGATCATTTTAAGTGTGGACAGCAAAGTCAGCATAGTAGTTTCTAATCATATCTTTGAATTTTATCGCATCTTCTTTAGCTGTCCTCATCCAGAGTTCATTCAGATAATAATTCCCTGTATCTGCAGGTTCAGAAGCAATATGAGGCAATATATGGGTGTTGCTGTTGTCAGTTTATCAGCTTGGCAGGGCTGTCTGCCCAATGAGATGGCACGTCAATGTGAAAAAAAGAGTTCAAGACAGAGAGCATTTTGTTTTTACCAACAACAGAACATGCATATGGTGAATGGAATAGACTTTGTCCCATGTTCTTAGTGTTATCTGTTGCATATCAGTCTTCAATGTTGAAGTGTCTGGAGGGGAAACCACCCTAGCAGCACCTTCTAATTAGCAGCAAAAGGCAAAACAAGATAAAAACATGAACTGGTGAGCGCTATCAGAGCTACTGTCTATTGATTTCTTGCAGTGACTTTGAACATCTTTTTAACTCATGCTTCCTGATTAATGGACTTCACTTCAGTCTATTGCTTTATTAGTATCATTAGGGAAGCGCTTATAAAGGCAGGACTCTAATATTCTTAGACGTCAATTTTATGAAACTATACATCAACTCGCAAAAAACATTGGCATGTGATTAAAATATCCTGCAGCAATATACAAATTTCTTCAAATCACCTCGACATTCACCAGAATTATAGATAATAATGCATCGAATTCATCATCCTGTAATTTCATATGGCTCTGAAATGCCATTTTGCCTAACAAATTCTTTACATTTTGGTACTCAAGTAAAATAACAGAAGTGTTGGCATCAAAAAATACCTAAGTAAGATTTTGAATTACTTGATTTCTTTCAACTTGTTTCACTTAGTTTGTTATAATGCTGCTATTTACCTTTTTACTGGAATGTGTAATTATTACATGATTTTATATTTTTAATATGTGTGCGTGCCACTTTACTAAATATTGTTTTGGTCTTGTCCATATCATAATTGTCTCTTTGCTGTAATGATGGAAATGTAACGCCTTTGGGACTAATAAAATAATTCTGAATCCTTATTCTGAATAAAGGACCTTTACTTGTAAAATAAAGTATTACTTAAGTACTTCTTCCACCACTGCTAAATTCACATACAACGCTTCACTGACAAACGACAATGATTTTATGCTCTCCTTGTTTTATTCAGTGGAAGTTTTCCAATAACTATCAAAAAGCATCTTAGTTATGATTCATATCCAGGGGTATATACATTTGCTTATCAAAATATATTTCATAGGATTTTTTTTTTCTTAATTCATATATTTACAATTATAATTTGTAATGTGTCTTTGTTTTTGCTGTGATTATTAATGTTTTTTTTAAAAAAGATTTTTAAATCACTGGTGACCCTCTGCACTAATTCTTGGTAAAATAGAAAATAATATTTTTTTTGTTTGATACTTAAAAAAAAAAAGTTTTTAGAATTGTATAATTAGCTCTAAACCACAACAACACATTGAGTAAGTGGAGAAAAGAGCTGATTAAGAAAACAGTTAAAAAACAAAGATTTTCAAACTATTAGAAACTTTCAAATTTAGAAAAAGAATCTTTGGTAACCAAAAGTTGTTATACAACTTAATGTTTCCTATGAATCTACAAATGTTGACTGTACAGAAAGAACCTTGTATTTCAATCACTGTACTGTATCAATGGAGATATATTGCATATGTCTACTTCCTTCTGGAGAACTGCTCTATGTTTATACTTTAATGTTATGTTGGTCAGGTTTATAGCGTCCAAGCAGACTGGAGCCAGCCATTTACCTTCACTGTCTGCAGTCTGTTGACTCTGCCTATACTGCTCCACTCTCCCCTGACCAAAAGAGCTTATGTACTTTAATGTGTTTGCATGTGCACATCTGCTCGTGAGGAGACGACATGTATTTGTAATATTCTATACTATGTGTGTTTGGAGGGATGTATGCATTTTCTCTCAAATGATTGGAGGGTTACCTCATCAGCTTATGGTATGATGGCTGTCGTTATGACCTTTCAAAGAGCAGCGGTTGGGGGCATAAAATGAGCTGATTGTCAGCAGAGCAGAGCAGCATATGCCTGTGATAAGATAATGATAAGGCTGCTATCTGGCTTCCACATCGATAAGTTGACCACAGCATTTCATAGTGGCCATTTAGTATGTTACCTCTGTGGCCGGTGGTTCGATGCTGACAGAACAGCTAACAGGTCAATTAGAGCAATGAGGCCTGCAGGCTAAGTAAGTGGCGGACAAAGAGGGTTCAGAAAATAAAGTGCACCTGTCTAACTACTCTGGGATGTAGCTTAAGCTATATAATATTGATTGTGATGCAATAAGGACAGGTTGTTGTATCAATAAACACAACACTCCCTATTCCTTCGCTTGTCAATGTACTATCCCTTTCTGCTGTGTACTTTTACATCCATCCATCCTTTATTATTCCAAAATCAATCTTTTATATAAACTGTTTCAGTTCAAATTGTGTCGCATGCTACTTTGTTGACGTTATGGATGGATCTATGTAAATATGTACCGCTGCTCTCTAGTCTCCTTATCCCTCTTCCATCTCTCATTGTGCCATCACCAACACGCACAGTGACTGCCCAGTACAAAGGTGACTTTTTTATTGATACCATTCTTCACCTTCTGGAAGCTGAAGGCTACATAATAAGGGCCTTACATATGATATCCTTATTTTCTAACCTATCCGTGGTTACTGACAGCTTGCTACCAACCATGTTTGGAAGTCTCTTACACTGTATTGTTTTTGAGATAAGCAGTGCTGTGTAGAAGCAGAGCTCACTGACTGACACAATCATTATATACAGCTCCGGAAGAAAGTAAGAGACCCCTCCACATTTTTCTTACATGTTTATCTCTACATGTATGGCAGCCATTCCAGTGTCTGTTGAACTTCAACACAGATAAAAATTGTCAGTAGTTTAAAGAATGCAAAATAATAATAATAATAATATGAATTCAACTCAAAGACATGTCTATAAATAATAAAACAAGAGAAAATGATAATGCTGAAGTGGTCTCTTTTTTTTCCCGCGGCTGTATATTTTAAAATGTGCCTTTTAAGAAATGATTTGGTTACAAGGCTTACATAACAAAATGAACACTTAAATGCTTTAAATAACTACATATCCATCCACAGATCTGAAAAATAAAAGAAAGAAAAAGAGAAAAAATTAACATTTATCGTCACATCTTACCAGCTGGTCACTATTGGTGCTTTGTGTTCTATAACTGACCTATTTTCACATCTTTCATCAAAGATATAAACTTGGTTTCTGATTCTCGTGGTTATTTTTTATTTACTAGATTCTTCCAATGTGAATTATCTAAGTTATAATTTTTTAACCAATTCCTTGTATTTATTTAATATTTTTTTATTCATATTATTGTGGTGTCCACATCACTGTGTCCACATCGCTGAGGACCTGACATGGACTCATCACACAAACATCTTTCTCCGCAGGCTGCAGAGGTTCAACATGGACTCCAGGATACTCTGCAACTTCTACAGGTGAAATATAGAGAGGATCCTGACTGGCTGCATCACGACCTGATAGGGCAGTTGCATCACCAACAGCCGTAAGGCTCTACAGAGGGAGATAAAAACTGCACCCAGCAACTCAGGTAGAAAGCACACAGGATTATCAAATACCCCCATCACCCCAGCAACAAACTGTTCTGTCTGCTTCCGTCTGGCAGGCGGTACCGCAGCATCAGGACCATAACCACCAGACTCAGGGACAGTTTCATTCCACAGGGCATAAGACTATTTAACACCTGATTTCCATAGTGCCTCCATAAGCATTCAGCTGTTGTAATCTTACCATTTATTTATCCATACATCATATTCCATGTATGTGTGGACTCTTCTTGCACTATTTTATTTCTATTCTCTTATTTCTCTCAAAATGTGTATTTGTTTTATGTTCTATGTATTCATGTTGCATTGTTGAAGGAGCCTTGGTTTTTATTGCCATATCTGCACTGTACCTACTGTGCACATGACGAGCCTTGAATGAATGAAAACCCTAATATTCCAGAGGCTTTTTCTATAGGAACAATACAGGGTTCGGATTTTAGGGTGAATTCAGATTGTTCAGTTTCACTTGTAGCATGGATCAAGCATCATTCAACATCATACTTTTTTTTTAATAGGTACCATTTCACATTTTACAGGGTGAAGCTTGAGCCTGGCTTGTGCCTGCTCAGCTAACAACCTCAGTCACTCAGTTGCTGCTAAGTGTCAGTTTACCCTGATCCTTCATTGAGCCTCTGTTTGTGTTCTGGCTAGACATCATCTATAATGAGCGCTGATTAGTTAACTTGTTTAAATGCCTCTGCTATTTCAGTCTCTGCCGCTCAGCCATTCAGGCCCAGCCCCGCCACCCTCTCCCAGCCCCCTGCATGGGTGGCATTCTTCGGAGGTGTTTGAGCCAGAGTTATAGGCTACTACTGAGCCACAGGGAGCAGCCAAGGTGTTCCTGTTCAACTTTACGTAACATGTGAAGCAAACAAAAATTTGATTTAAAAGTTGCACTCGCCTTATTTAGTTTTACTTTCCCTTTTTATTTAAGGAAACCAGCTTATATGTATTTGATTTATGTCTCTTCTAACAGTCTACAGATGTCAAGAGGTGGAGCTCTACAGTCACCATGTTGCCAAGCCCTCCTGAAGCAACCTACACCTTATTCTTTTCACTGAGAACTGTTAGAAGGGAGACCTCTTTGGTCTGAGTCTGTGATGCTGAGCGGTGTTTATTTGTCAATGCAATGCCCGTCTTTCCTTTCCACCCAGCCGTAAAAGAAATGTAGCAGACTTTGTTCCTCCTTTGTTGGATAGCATTCTTAAGGTGTCTAGCATCTGCTGTCAAGAGCACTAAATCTGATCAACCCAATTTGCAGCAATCTGAGGTCAAGTTTTCATCACTACAAGAAGTAGAGACCTTTATCTTCTTGGTTTCTTGCAGGTCTAGCAGCCGTGTTTTTGTTTTCTTGTGAGAAGGGCAAATGTCTTAACTCAGTGTGTATAAGTGTATATGTGTTTGGGTGCTTGCCTACGAGTGTGTGCTCTGACAAACAGGGCTCTGTTGGGTCTGCTGTAGCTGTGAAGTTTATGTGTGTGGAATAAATAGGCTTTTATCTGATGGATGGAAGTACGGTTAGCTAGGGCAGCGAGGTTGAGGGGGTGCTCGCCTCCAGGGAGACGTTCAGCAGTCCAGAGATAAAGACACAGAAGTGATGGGCTTTTTGTGATGCCCTTTTGTGGGAGGAAATGTAATGGAAATGGCTACATTGGTAGCAGATGGAACAGTTTCCTGGATCTCAGTTACGGTGGAATATTAGACTGCCCCACACTCAAACAGGCACACACCCCACCTCTTTAAATTTGTTCAACAGATTTAGAGTGCGATAGAGTGATCGAACTGGGGAGTGTTATATTTTTTCTGTCTCCTTTAAGTTCATTTTCAGATTGCTGCTCACTTTTTTCAGCCTTTAGTGTGTTGTGTGTGTGTGTGTGTGTGTGTGTGTGTGTGTGTGTGTGTGTGTGTGTGTGTGTGTGTGTGTGTGTGTGTGTGTGTACTGTAGGTGTATATATCTTAGCAGCGGGTGAACAAGTGTGCATCTGTGCTGAGTGTGTGCTTGTGTATGAGGGTAAATTGTATTTTGTGTTCTTGAGTAGGAGTATGTGTATGGGTGTGTGTGAACAGGGGCTCGCTGTGTGGGTGGTTCAGCTGAGGGTTGAGTGAGATGACACTAAATTAATTCACTTGATGGCCTGATGATTTGCATCGTTAATCACATTTATTGATGATGTGTTAGGCTGACCTCTGAGTACCTTTTGTTTCCCTGCAACAACCTGAGCATCTAACATTTGTCAACTTGTGATGTATTTTGCCTCATAAGAAAATCTGATAGCACACTGATATATCAGTTATGCTCCTCGGGTCCCCTCTCTCAATTTGAATTAACTCTGAGGTTTCAAGTTGAGGGCTTATCACAGCACAGCTCACCCTGCCCAAAACCAGGGGCTGAAAATAAAGTCAGAGATGTCATTGGAAAAAAGTTGACTTTAATAAAATCAGATGCAAATTTTGTGTGCTGAAGGCAATAACCATGGGGTTTGTGTAAGTCACGGCAGTTATAAGCTTGGTGCATAGTTCCTCGGCTGTATTGCCTTTGTTTATACTGAGGGAGCAGCCACGGCAACAGAATCCAGCTTTGAGATTTTGCTGATGAGTGTGAATAAGTTAGAAATTAATTGTTGTGTTTTCAATAAATAGGAAATTATGGAACAAACCAAATCAAAGACGGAGCAGGAAGCTGATTTCGTCGGACATCTGTGTGTTTTTTTGTTGATATTTGAAGTTATTTTCCCCGATCTGGCATGTGAATTCCACTGTATTCAGCATTGTAACGCAATTGAGCCCCAGTTGATTTTGGCTAATTATGCCAGACTCATGAATGTTTTGATGTAAGTCAGTGATTAGAGAGCTTTGAGAGCGTTCTGAAAGGAAAGCCAAACAGTTCTGCCCCTGTTCCTTTTGTAGTTATGGTGGATTTTGAGTTAAGCTTTAGAAAAAGGTTATTTCTAACAGATTAATTGCAACACGTGAACATGCACTGAAGTTCAGTATGTCCTTAGAAAAGAATAGTTTCGTCTTTAAAACATTTTTATAATCCTTTGTTTATAAAACAGTCTTATGCATACATGTCTTTCTCCAGAGACATGCGTCAGTCTGAGTTCCTCTTCATCGGTCAGAACAATGTCCTCAGTTTCAGTCTCAGGAAGGGTCAGAACTTCCCCCACATTTTTGGAAATTAAACCAATTTTATACTAAAAAACACATAATATGTGTTAAACTTTCATATAGACAAAACAAGGCAGTAACAGTAGGGTTGTTGTTGTTACACTCTTAGGGCAATTTCTTATTATGTTTTAAAGGTGGGCCTCCTTTTTTATTGGCGGCTGCTTTCAGGCATTTGACCTACAGCTATAAGCATTTCCCTCCCATTTGTTATCTCGCTTTCCCCCTTCCTTGACTCTCATTTTTCCTTAACTACTATTCACTCCCTTTTTACCTTTTGCCGACCCCCTTTCTCATTCCTTGTACTTCTTCACTGTTGAGAAAGCCAAATGTGTAAACCTGTTGATGACCTCTTAGAGAGGCCATGCATTTCTCATCAAAAACAAATGCATTGACTAAGGTGATAAATTAATTTAAATAAAAGCTGACAGCTTTCACATAAGTGGCTTTCATTTATTATTGCATACTATAAAAGAGCCTTATATATATGATTTAATAATGTGTTTGCTATTTTTACTGTAATTGTGTATTAACTGACTTAACTATAACTGTAATATACCAAATTTAAACAAGTGGTTACATTTAAATGAAAGATAGGGCACCTTCAAACCTTATTAGATTGTGGTCCTCTCCACTGATCCAGACATATCTGAGGATGCCCCCAGCAGATGAACTCATGGGCACAGAAAGACGTGTATGTGAGAACCATGTTATCTTTAGATGGTGTGAAAGTCTGAAAATGCAGACGGACTTACACAGTGGCCGGCCTCCTCACACCACAGTCTATCCTTTTCAGCCCCTATACATCACAGCCCACTGCTGCATGTTTGCTCCCAGATAATGCTATCAGTGCTGATAACTGCCCTGACCCCCCTCCTCACATTGCCCTCCTGACATTGCCCTCATGCCTGGCCACTGGTTTTTCCGCATCAGCTGGGATTTAGAAGGGTGAAGGAAATAGAGAACCCTTATCCACATCCATCCCATCCTTTAACCCCCATGTGTCCCCAAACTATCCAGACTGAAGAACCCCCCGCCCCGCCCCCCGAATCATCAGCCACTGTTTGCCAGCTACAATCCCCAGGACACCCTTCATTTTCCCCACCCCTGCTACTTTTGTGTGATAGGTGCTGATGCCATTCCACACATTGTTTCACAAATTAGGGGCCTGAAATTGCGGGGCTGCCGCACTTCGTCTAAGTCATTGTGCCAGCCTGACGGGAGCTTAATCCCTATTATTAAAGTTTGCCTGTTGGCTAGAGCCCATCTGTCCCCCTTTCAGCTGGTGGTTGAAGCAACAGAAAGTCAATTCTGAGTTCCAGAAGCGAGGGATTGGCTTGTTACAAATCACCAAATGATGGAAAATAGTTTTGTGAGGGCGAGTTGAGGGCAAAGGAGTGTCAGGGATGACGTCGGCTACTTTTTTGGGGGGGGGAGAAGGGTATAATAATGATAGAAGATGATAAGATTATCTGGGCGTTGTGGAAGCTGCATGCAGTGGTGCTGAGGGTGAAAAGGAGAAAGGATAGGTAGACGGGGCTGGGTGTATGTTAAAGCTTGCCAACTGTCATGGGGGAAATCCCTTGGTTGCCTGGAAACCGGTGGGAAACATTTGTAAATATAGACATCCTTCAATCAAGATCTTACTGCTATTAGCAGCCTATTTATGTGAACTGGTATTCACAGAGGGGAGCACAAACTTTTCAACCACAAGGATGCAGATTGTAGAGACAGGGCGCAATAGAGGTATTCTTATGTAATTTAATTTGGACACACTCAGCTTAAAAATACATTTGTTGTATTTTTGTTTGGTGGGTTGACATCTTAGAAAAATGATGATGAAGACCAGTGCACAGCTCACATGCAGACACACTTCTCCGGAATATCAATGACTCTTTGGTCCCCTAAAAGCCTGTAATTGCGGTCATCCTTGATATTGACTTTGTCATTTTTACAACTCCCCTAGATGGTTCTAATGAGCACCCTGCCAAGAGAGCCTCATCGGAGTCAGGGCAGTTAATGTTTGCAGACATTTACTTTCTGTGCCCTGCTACAATGTCATTGCCATAACTACCTGTGTGAATTGTGAGCCTAGCTGTATGTGCGTGTGTATGTTGGAAATGGCTGCCTCAGTTATTATCAGGGTAATCCTGAAATTGCAGACATTATTAGAGCTGGGCATGTCATTCAAGGGTGGGATCCAGCCTGTGTTTAACTTCCGTCACTTTTAATTAGACAAAACATTTCCTCAAAGCCTTGCAGATCTCATGGACTAACACAGTCCTATTTAGATGTTAACCACAGACAAACAGGCTGTTACGGGCTATATAAGCTCTCCAAGCATACAGCTTTTCCGTCCTTTCTCATCCTCACTTTTGGCCCCGGCTGTTGTTTTTCCCATGAATCCTTGTGTAATAGGTGGATATTAGCATGGTCAGCCCAGTGTCGGATGACAGTGTGCTCAGCTCTGGGCTGTACGAGACTGCAGGCCTGTCACTGTGGCCTCTAGACGCTGCTGATGGAGTCATTTGTTTTTGCACATTAATTTAATTCTGTCCCCAGACCAGGGTCAGACACCTGCTTTTCCTTGCGGGTGGAGCAGTGGGGGAATGGGAGGGGGGATTTGGAGGGTGGTAGTTCTCGCAGGGCCACCTGCCGATGTTATTACAGTAGAGTGGCATCCAGACAGACACACATATATGCACACACCCACACACACTCGTACTACTAGTCTTGATGTTATTGATAAATCGCAAAAAAACATGGCTTAGATGATTTTTGTGTCTCAACAAGCTGCCGATACTCACATATGTTTGTTTGATCTTTCATTTCCATACTGCATTATCACCCTCTGTAACAGAATGCTGCGGCAGAATCACTCTGCACTCTGGGCTAGTTGTAGAAATTCCGTCATTGGTTTCCGCTGGTGGAGGTGAGGAGAGCTCTGGCTCCAACACTGTAACAGTCAGTCTATTGTTAGACATGCTTACCCATGTGGAGTGTGATGGCTGCGTGGGCAGGTTCAACCTTACAGTGCACTGCCCCCCTGTGCTCAAGATGTCCCTGTGCCAGTGAAATATGACTGAAATCACATACTGTTCACTGATTCACCGACTGTTCAATCAACAAATAAACCTTGTTTTTCACTGGAGTCACTTGCTCACACACCCAACAAGCAACGAAACACACAAGCATGCAAACAAACAACCCAGTATCACGGCAAGACGTGAACATGTCACGTTGGTCCACGCTGGGAGACGTGAAGATGAGACGGTTCTATCCCTCAAAACGTGAGTTACACGCTATTGTTAACAAGCAAACGCTCTCCCATTCATTTGGATTGACCAGCGTCCATGTCAAGTTATCGTCAACTCTCACGGCCCGGTCTCGGAGTTGTCAGTTAAGATTCCTTTTTGGCGTTATATTTAAACGCACTGGGAAGCCCTTTAGCGTCACAATTATTATTTTTAATTCTTTATTTTTATTTTGTAATGTCGGACTTTTCGCCGTCAGTGGATTTTTTTTCATTTCAAAATAAAGTTTATATTGTTATATCGTTATTATTTTGTGTTTATTAACTAGACCACTGGGTCCTGTTATGACCATCTTCTGTGTTGTTGTGGGTTTTAATCAACAGTTTGTTACAAATAATAACATAATATACTAATAAGCCTTATCAGCCAAAACTATCAAAAGAATTGCGCTGCCAGACCCGGTTGGGTTCATTCACAAACTCTGCAACAAGAACCCTCCTTATTTGATTGAGTTCTTTTAATGAAACAAAAATACTTGAATCTAAAGGAATCTGTCTATAACAAAATATATCATGTGTATAACAAAATCAATTGGTCATAATCCAAACCGCAAACAGCAGTGTATTTTTAGTTATCAAACATATTTAGAACTTACAATACAAAAAGCTCGATGAGGATTCAAGTAACGTCAAGTTATCATCATCATCATCATCATCATCATCATCATCATCATCATCATCATCATCATATGTGCAAAAATAACTGTGAATTCACATCAAAGACAACAAACATAAATGACACATCCAAAAAGCTCCAGGGGGATTAAAATAATTAAAGAGGCATTAAGGAGCATACTTTAAATAATACAAATTTAGAAATATCACTATGGAGCTTTTTTGCTATTTTCCAGGACTGTATTTTTTCAAGTGACAGAAAAAAAGATTTGAATTCATTCATAAAACAAGGAAAGGATGGCTTCCATTACCAGCAGTGTATATGGCGTTTCCCAAAAATAATTATTAAATTAACCAAATCAGATATTGAAGATTCAAAATAGACCATTTAATAGAATAAGATTGAGCTTTTTCAGCAGCACTGTTATTAACCCGCACCACCTAGTGGTTACAACAAGTTATTATCATTTTAGTTATTGCAATGCAAGTAGGTTGTGTTGCTAATGTCTGCATGTTTTGCTGAATATGTTATATTTGATGAAAACATGACCAAGGCCAAAAGGGTGGGTGGAGGGGGTCCGGAGGGGGGGCAAGGCAGAGGACAAGAAGGGTGTCTCGGGCGGACGACCCGGGGGCAAGGCAGAGGATGAGAAGGGTGTCTCTGGCCAACGGCCCACGGGCAAGGCAGAGCATGAGACAAAGCACGGACAGGCCTTGTGGCAAGGGAACTCTGGAGGCCGGCGAAATGGGCGGAGGCCATGGCGAGGGAACTCCGGAGGCCGGAGACATGGGCGGAGACAGGGGCGGAGGCAAGGGCGTAGACCATGGCGAGGGAACTCTGGAGGACGACCTGGAGGACAGTGGAATAGCTCCGGAGGGCGGCGAGACAGTTCCGGAGGACAGCCTGGAAGGTGGCGAGACAGCTGCGGAGGGCGGCCTGGAAGGCGGCAAGACCGCTTCGGAGGGCGGCCTGGAGGATGACGAGAGAGCTCCGGGAGACAGCTCTGGAGGACGGCGAAACAGCTCCGGGAGACAGCTCTGGAGGACGCCGAAACAACTCCGGAGGACGGGCTGTAGTACGGGCTGGAGGACGACGAGACGCCTCTGGATGACGGGCTGTAGTACGGCGAGACGCCTCTGGACGACAGGCTGGACGATGGGCTGGAGGACGGCGAGACGCCTCTCGATGACGGGCTGGAGGACGGCGAGACGCCTCTGGACGACGGGCTGGAGGATGGCGAGACGCCTCTGGACGACGGGCTGGAGGACGGCGAGACACCTCTGGACGACGGCGAGACGCCTCCGGCCGACGGGCTGGAGGACGGCGAGACGCCTCTGGACGACGGGCTGGAGGAGGGAAGTAAGGAGCACCTGGAGCAGGAGGCGGCAGGGCCACCGAGGAGACAGGAGCACCAGTCGGCGGGGCCCCAGTTGGTACTGGCGTCTGCGGGTCCCCCGAAGAGGTAGGAGATTGCTTTGGCGAGACCCCCGGTGGTACTGGCGTCGGCGGGACCCCCGAAGAGGCAGGTGCCAGCAGCACCACCAAAGGGACATGAACTAGAGTCGGCAGGACATGAGCTTGAGTCGGCGGGGCCCCCGACTGGACAGGGACATGGGTTGGTGGGATCACCGGCGGAACAGGTGACGGCGGGACCCCAAACGGAGCAGGTGTTGGCGGGACCCCCATCGGAACAGCTGATAGCGGGACCCCCATCGGAGCAGGAGTTGGCGAGACCCCCATGGGAACAGGTGACGACAGGACAGGCCAGGCTGGAGTCGACTGGACAGGCCAGGCCGGAGTCGACAGGACAGGCCAGGCCGGAGTCGCCAGGACAGGGGAAGCTGGAGTCGGCCGGGCCGCCGACAGGAAAGGAGGGGCTGGAGTCGGCTGGGCCGCCGACAGGAAAGGCGGGGCTGGAGTCGGCGTGGCCGCCGACAGGACAGCAGGCGGGGCTGGAGTTGGCCGGGCCGCCGACAGGACAGCAGGCGGGGCTGGAGTCGGCCGGACTGCAGCTGGAAACATGGCTGCTAGGGCCGGAACTGCAGACGGGTACGCGGCTGCTAGGGCCAAAACTTCAGCCGGAAGCGTGGGTGCAGGAGGCTTGGCTGCAGGAGGCTTGGCTGTAGGAGGCTTGGCTGCAGGAGGCGTCATGGCTGTGACACAAGGTTTAAGGAAAGGTTGCAGGCTTGCTGGGGAATTGACAAATGTCCATAAATAGTCCGGCAGTGAGTTCTCGAACCATGGCTTAGCTGTCAATCACAGTTTAGTGCTGTATTATGTAATATTTTAGGTTGAGATCTTCTTTTCAATGGGCAAAACGCTTTGAGGATATCTACGGATAAATATTCAGCCTGGTAAAGTATAATGTCTAATATCTTGCATAGTTGGTTTTGGGACTTCACAATCAACTTTCGTGCAATGTTAACGATCTTGAAGCACTTGTTTCAACTGACATTATACATTTGTCTTACGCGTATAAGATATATGTTGATAGTATAAAAATTTGCAGAATATGACAGTTTGATGGAGGAAGTATACACATTTGATAAAGGATGTGCAAAATAGCCAAAAGTCTTTATTGAACCATTAGAGAACAACAGGTAATGAATATGCGTTATAAGGATCTGCAGATGTTCTGAAGCACCCACTATCAAATATACTGTTAAATTGTTTGAGTGACTTAATAATCACTTTCCCTGAATTTGACTCAGGTGTAACTAAAGTGTTATTTAAGGGTTGTTTATATTTCATATCAATAATCCAAATTTGAAAAGTAACTAAAATAAATATAGTGGAGTAAAACACATGATTAACCTCTGAATTGTAATGGAGTAAAAGTACGAAGTAGCATCAAACTGCTGACCATCACCTTTTCTGCTATGTCAAGCGAATTTATCACAAGAGGCTTATCTTATAAATAAACTTGTGTATTTAAGGTTGTGGTCTACCGTTATTATTTTGCTTAAATAATTATCAAAATCAATAATATCTTAACTTCATGTTGATCTGAAGATGATAGATGGCTACTGCCATATTTGCAAAATGTTTCTCTGAACCTTGACGTGTGCATGTTTCAAAGCTTATTAATTGACAACAGGAGGGGTCAGAGACATAGGACCAGCTGTTAAATAAAGCTCTTCTAACCTTAGCTTCCATGTGGGTATATGAATAGTGTCCAATATTGACACAAGCAATTTTCACCCATTTATCAATTAAATATTTTTTATTTGATAACACCAATGGGTTTCCCATCCCCTAAACTGCCAGGGGCATACCTAGTTTAAATACTGGCACCTTAAACTATGAGAATATACAAATGTATTTTAGATTTACAATTCCCAGTAGATATTGCCGCCATAGAATATGTTGCGAAACACACAAATAGCCAGCCTGCGTGTAGTTCTTCCGGTGTGTGGGTGGATGCGTTCAAAATCCAGTTTTTTTAATTGTCTGTGGTGGCTGGTTGGAGGGGGGCTCCTCAGATTGAGGAGGAACAATGCGGTTTTCGTCCCGGTCGTGGAACAACGGACCAGCTTTTCACTCTCGCAAGGATCCTGGAGTACGCTCATCCGGTCTACATGTGCTTTGTGGATTTGGAGAAGGCGTATGACCGGGTTCCCAGGGAGATACTGTGGGAGGTGCTGCGGGAGTATGGGGTGAGGGGGTCTCTACTCAGGGCCATCCAATCTCTGTACTCTCAAAGCGAGGGCTGTGTCCGGGTCCTCGGTAGCACGTCGGACCGATTTCCGGTGAGGGTTGGCCTCCGCCAGGGCTGCGCTTTGTCACCAATCTTGTTTGTGATATTCATGGGCAGGATTTCGAGGCGTAGTCGTGGGGGAGGGGTCTGCAGTTCGGTGGGCTAAGGATTGCACCACTGCTTTTTGCGGATGATGTGGTCCTAATGGCTTCATCGGTCTGTGACCTTCAGCCATCAAAAGCAAATATCAGGAAACCGATTGTCAAAGATATGTTCAAGTAAGCTGAGTTATTGAAACAAAGAGACAACAGACAACAGTTTGAATGGAAACCAAAGTTTAATAATTAAACTTTTTTTGTTCTTAACACAAATACATGTAGAAATAGGGTCCAGGCTTAAGACTATTTAAGTTTACCTTAAATACAGGGGTTCCCAAGTGTGGTTACATACACACTAACCTGGAAACAAACTTTTCCATATAGATTTTTTCTGAAAAAAATGACACGTGACTTTTTTCTAGGGCGGCCTTCAATCTAATTTGGAATCCTTAAAACGGCCCTCAGTCTTTAAAACTTTGAGAATCCCTGCTTAACTATGGTGTTAAACAAAACCATAGGAAAACTCAATTCTCAATTACAGGGCCTAACATTTATCATAACATCAATAAAGTGAACAGCAAATATAGCTCAACTGTCACATCCACATTATGAATACATTCACTCATTGCATCAGAAGATTTTTGAGTGATTGTATTTTTGGTTTTAGGGATTTATGTCCAAGTGAGAGAAGCACCCTTTGGATGAAGTCAAAGGTGTGCTTCAGTTGTTGAGGGTACTCCAAATTCAGAGCGTAAGTAAGTCCAAAGAGCAAGCACATGGCATGTGGTAGATTTTCAAGGTCATCCTTGACCATTCTTCCTTCCAAAATGATTGCAGTACCTGAAGCCTGAAGGTGAAGTGAGTCAGGGGAGGAGTGTCTGTCCTCAGGAATGACGGTCAGGATCCCGATGGGGGTGTGAGACATGTCTGGGTCTTTGCAGTCCTAACAACCATAGAAGCAATAACACCAAAATGACATATCAGATGTCACCTTGAATTTCTATGGCAGAAACACAAGACAGCCACTAAAAGTTTAATGTAACACTTAGGTATCACTGCGGCTTCTGGGCAATGTACTCGCTACTACCACAGGAGGCTGATGAGTACATTTCCAGTGTAGTACAGTTTAGGAGGCGTTCCGTGTAGCGCTAGGCAGCGCGGTTTTCGCCGGCTGCACCCGGCTAGCCAACGCCTCCTTCACAGTGGAATTGTTCCCTATTGGTTAAAGTTCAATGACTTGTGTTCAGGTCGGCACTTGGCGGTCACCTTGTGGCCAGATTATGTGGTTATTTTTATTTTGGTCGCTGGATGTAAACTTCTGTTCATTGTGGTGTAGGCCTATTTATATGATGTGAGGTCTTGTTAATAGCCCTACACAAATGAAAACATAGAATGATAATACAAATATAATTTTAAAAAACAATTTCTTCCTCTACATGGAATATTAGCCTATTAATTTACCAATGTTGGCTTTATGGATATATATTTATGTTTCATTGCTTATAATTATTTGTTATTTATATGGTAGTTGTGTAATATGTAATAGTGAACTTTTATATTAAAACTTTGAAAAGCTTGCAGTCACCTTCTCTGGTCGAGATACTCCTCATGAGAAAGCACCGGTAATTCCATCATTTCTATTTCGTCTGTCATGTAAAATGCAAATGCCGCGATAGCCGCCATAATCACGTCTACTTTGGTTTCCGACTTGACGGCGCTTGGCTGCAGTCTCTTTTATAGCCCGCCCCCTCAGACACATGCAGCTCTCGTCCGAGTGATCAGCCTAGCCAAGCCAAGCCAAGCCGATCGTGAACGCGCCTACCGACTGGTTAATAACCGTGAAACATACGTACAGTAAAATTAAAACATCTCCGCCATGTTAAAGAAAGGGGCCATGGATAACAACAAACTCGTTTGTTTTTGTTGTTGTTGTTGTTTAATTAAGAGCTGAGGAATGAATTAACGTTACATGCTTGCCGAGTCGAAAAATATCCCTAAAAGATCAGCCTAGTTGCTTTTTCAACCGTTAATAAGCATGCTGTGTTTGCCGAAACGTTACAGAGTTTTACACCGAGCAACTTTACGTGAAAGGCTGGTTAGCTTTAGCTTTCACATGACTGCAAAGGACCGACTCGCAGCAACAACAAAAATACGCCACTAAATAAATTATTATAATTTCCACTTGTCCCAGGCATGGCTAAATCATTAAACATAAAGTTAACCTCCAAACCTGGACTTACAGATACATTATATGGCAAAGATAACGACTATAAGTTTGCTAAAACCAGTGAAACTTACCGTGACACAACTTCGCTGCAGCAGCCGCCGTGTTGTTGACGGTTTACCGCCTCGTTCAAAGCATCACTCGTCAGTGGGCAACTGCGCATGTGCGTTCTACGACAGCAGCTGCCGAATGATGCCGAGTTTCTGCTGGTTATGCAGATGCGTCATACCAAAGCCCGTCTACGGAAAGCCCCTTCACTCTCGATAGCCTCGTTGCACGGTAACCGTAAATTCTACTTCCGCTGTTACTGTATGCACTTCTAAACTTCCGGTGTGATATCGGTGAACGTCAAACATGGCGAGTTTCTACACTAGATGCCTGCAGGATCTCCCAAACATTTCCATCTCAGATGTCCACCGACTTGTTCGGATGGGCAGTTCTACACCGAAGAGCAAACGTGATAAGGGATACAAAATGTACCTATCCAGTTATATCGACAATTATGAAGGTAAGTTGTAACTATGGCACAATATTATTGTAGCTACATAGCTAACATTAGCGCTTACATAGTGATATTACTGTGGTAATAGCTTTACTTACTTTTATAATTTAACGTGGTCTTTGCTCGACTTTTCAATGTTCAATGTCCAAAATCCTCCGACGCAAGGCTTCGTTGTCCTCAACCAAGTCACTTGCTCGTATCACCGTTTGTGGCAACACCGAGTAGTCGTAGTCAGTAGCTACAGCCGCGATTTCCATCTCGTTGTCAGAGACATCGGGACTCTCCACATCTGGCCGCGGGCGCCTCTCCCAAACACTCGGTCTAGGTGCCGATAGCTCAAACCCGTTCCAAGAAAACAGAACAGGGACTGATCCCTTTTGGAGTTTTCTTAGTCCCCCGGCTGTCACGACAAAATCTGTGCTTTTAAAGTGCCTACTGCAGACCTTTGAATGTTTCGTCGGACTGAAATTATCCCTTCGGATTCTCCTCAGCCACTCGGCCCGTACCGCCGGGTCAACGGGAAATGAATGAAAGGAAAGTAGCTTATTGTACCTCGAAGAATTCGTACACTGAGGTACACAACAGTGCAGTGCCGATGTCCCCACCCTTTGAAAGGTCAGTCGTCTTTCTTTTATTGTGAACACACTCATTGTACACTTCTAAATAGTAAAAGCCGGTTACCGGTATCCAGCTGTCAAACGCTATCATAACACGGAAGTGTTCGACCGGAAGTTTAGACGCGCATACAAGTAACAGCGGAAGTAGAATTTACGGTTACCGTGCAAGGAGGCTATTCACCCCCATTGTACCGAATTTGGCTGCAGTTCACCTAGGGGGCGATCGCGGGCGAGTGCAGAATACATGGACCCCTATGGAGCTAGGCGGCTAGCTACATCATTCTCCTAGCATATCGTCTACAAAATCCAAAATACTACTGTGGTTTCCGAGAGGTCGACAGGGATTTTTCGTCAAAAGTGGAATAATCTGGGGGTCATAGCCTTTTGTTTTCTTACAGGTTGGGCAGTTGCGACCCAGGTTCTGCTAGCATCTGGCTAATGAAAGCCGATTGGTCAATGAAGAACTCACGACTGGTTACGACCGAAGAATACGCTTTATGGTACCTGTCCACAGAACATCAACAACGCTCTTAAGGTGCCAACCGCCGTTAAAAGAGAAGAAGAAAGCTCTTAAGGAGGACTCTGAAAGGACATTACAATCGAACTTTTTTATTTGCCCCACCCCACCCCACACATACATTGTATTGTAAAAATAAATTTGAAAGTTAACTGATTACGAGCATGTGTTTGTTTTCTTACCTTGAGCGTATGTTCGATATTGCTATATTGCTACCTTAAGGATAAATCCCGCTTTCTAGAACATTAAACATTAAACATTCCGTAAAAAAAAGTTGATTAAGATAAAGATGCCGCGTCAGTGTACTGCAATTAATTGCAAAAATTCTCAAAAAGGACTGTCCTATTTCAGCTTATAATCAATAATAATAATAATATATAATCAGTCAATATTAAAAGTTCTCTGGTCCCAAGGAGCCAAATCAGCTGCAATCGTATGCAGCTGTTGCTGCGAGGGAAAGGAAAGGGAAGGAGAGACACAAGGTGCCGTAAAGCAATTTATCGCGCATGACGTCATCCGATTTACAAAAACCTAATTTTAGTCAAAATCAAGCGAATATAAAATACTAGCTATGTGTCGTTTGTGAGGATTATCCATTCCATGTTTAAAAAACTATAGCAGTGATTTAAAAAAAAAATTATATCCAAAGAAATGTAGGAATCTATGGGTGGGGCTCCATAGGACCACATTCATTCTGCACTGGCCCACCAGCGCCCCCCAGGTGCAGTACCATACCGGAACGGTTTTGAGAGTGAACGTTCTCGTCAATATTAAAAGTTCTCTGGTCATACTCACTCATACCTCTAAGTACTGGTTACTTGCAGCTGATGAGTTTGATTACTTGTCTCAGTAGAAAGTTGTCTTTACTAAGTTTAAGTGAGGATAGTCAACAGAGTAAGCTAGAATGAGTTAAAGTCACTTCTCTTTTTAAGTAAGATATACAATTACATTTTACAGTGAAGTAGATCAGCTGGCATGTTTTTGGCTGCGAGGGCCTCTCTGTGAACACTGCAGTGTAACCAGCTGATGGGTGGACAGACTCTCCTAATATGAGCTATAAGCCCCGTGTGTTTCCCCGTCATTGATTTTGCCCCGTCTGTGCACATTCCCACACAGCGCTCCCAGTCGATCCCATTGGTCCTCATAAAAACGTCAATTAAATTGAAGATTTCCTTTCCTGTTGTTCTGGTAGCAAGGGGCCGACAGAACAAAACATCTTCTTGTACCGTTCCTTCAAAAAGGTAACGGACATACACAAGACGATTGGCCAGATTTGCAACATCTGTAGAGTCATGCACGTCGCCACAATAGTATTGGGGGGGGGACACGTCCCCCCCACCCTTGAAAAAAAGTCGTTTGGACCCCCCCACATTTGCCATCAAAAACATGAGTGCATGACTGCTCTACTAGTCCAGCGTTCTTTCAATTGCTTCACAAACAAATCCGTTCCACTTTATCAGTAGGGGATTACCCATATCAACAGAAATCCACTCCGCGTTTGTTTTTTTTAACACACAGCAGCAGCAGCATCACGCGCGCGGCACGATGCGTGATGAGAATCGGATCACGAGATGGACATACGGAATTTTTTTTCGAAGAAGAGGAAAGTAAGTCTGAGTTTTCCCTTGAGTGGCCAAACAGCTAAATTGCATTCTTCCATGGTCAAACACAGCCAGCTTTTCTAATAAGAATGTTAGCACCCTTATGAGACATTCTCTGTCTATATTAGCAATATAATAAGCATACTAGCTAGCAATATTAGCAATATAATTAGCATACTAGCTAGCAATAGGAGCAATATAATTAGCATACTAGCTAGTCAGTCACAAAGATCCTTCAGCGCAGTGCCCACCCACTGCACGTTGGAATCAACCAAATATGAGCTAGATCAGCTTTATATATATATATATATATATATATATATATATATATATATATATATATATATATATATATATACTTTGTTCAGCTACTAAAGCTTAGAGCAGAGGGTGATGTTCTAAAGCGTTGGCTCAGTAAGCCCTGTAACCATTACACAAGTCCAGAAGTGCAGAATGAGATGCTAAATATTATGGGCAACTCCGTTGTGCGAAAAATATCAAATGAAATACATGAGGTGTCCACACTCATGTACTCCATCATAATTGATGGAGTACAAGATTTGTCTGCAACTCCTCCAACTTTGTTTTAAAAAATGTAAGTGGCTTTTGATTTATATTGCCATGTTTTGTGTGCAGGTGACGACGAAGATAAGAAGGCTTCAGACAGCCGTTTGCTAGAAACCTCACTGCACACCACGCACTGAGGCTTTGGGCAATCTGTATCGCCGATCCAAGTGAAGCCCTATATATCATCATATTTCCTTATTTTTTCTTGAAGTTCTAAAAGAACTTGAATGTCTCAACCGCTCCCTTCAGAGCAAGACAGTGAGTGTCTCAGGGATGCTGGCTGCGGTTGATTGTGTGAAAAACACAATTCAAGTAAAGAGATCTGATGAAACATTTCATCGTATATATACCCAAGCCTGTGATATGATCCAGGAGTTGGACATTGAGGCTATCCAGACTCCTCATATCCGGAGACCCCCAAAGCGCTTCACAGGAAATGCACCTGCATTTAGACCTACTTCCCCTGAGGAGTTCTACAGAATAGAATTCTTTAAAATGTTGGATGTAGTTGAGGTCCAGTTGACAAAGCGCTTTGACCAGAGCAGCTTCCAAACACTCAACATACTGGAAAGGGTGTTAATAACTGGAAAGGTGGAGGATGTGGATGTGGTCAGTTCTTACCCAGAACTACACCAGCATTCTTTGGAGGTACAGCTGGCAATGTTCAAACTTCAGTATCCCTGCAGCACGGTCAGTGAAGTGGTGGATACCCTGAGCGCTATGCTGCCAGAGGTTCGAGGTTTGTTCACTCAAGTAGAAGTGTTGGTCAGGCTTCTTCTTGTTGTGCCATGCTCCTCAGCAGAAGCTGAGAGAAGTTTTAGTGCCTTGAGAAGGCTTAAGACGTGGCTGCGCTCTTCAATGTCTCAAAAGCTTTGAACAATGTGACTGTTTGCCACATCCACCAGGAGCATCTTGACAAACTTGACTTAGGGGAGATTTGCCAGTCATTTGTGTCTGCAAATGACAAAAGAGGTCACACTTTTGGAGCCTTTGTATGATCTCTTACTTTTGTTCTAACTGTAAAAATCCTGCTGTAGGCATGATACAGATAATAGGGGAGAAATATGATTATAGGAGAAGATATAGAACATTTAATGAAAGGACAAAAAAAAGGGAAATCAACAATTTTGGGGAAAGGATGGAGATAGTAAAAGCAAGTCTTTAACAGGTTGTAAGGTTGTATTGAGTTATAGTTTTATGTTCTGCAGGGCACTGAAGAGGGCTAAGTTTGATTGTAATAGGCTCTGAGTAGCCTAGGTACGCATTTTATGTGTCCTCATAACTTTTTTTTCAAGAGATTTTTTTGTTGCATGACATTAAAATAGGGCTATATGTTGCCTCAAATTTACCTCATTCTTTTCTAATTCACTCTTAGATTTTTTAAATCCTCATATTTTGCTGTCATTAAAAGAAAATAAAGGGCCAAAAAAGTTGTCAGTGTCAGTCCTCTGTGTATTACACCAAAACATAATAGTAGTCAGTAATTGCAGACCATGCCGGCTCCAAGGAAAGACAATGAAAGAGGGAGATCATTTTGAATGTAAAATGCACCAGAATGCGGGAAATTGAATCTACTTCTTTCAAAATTTTATGGGGGGGGACCCCCAGACCCCCCGCAAAAATGTGTCCCCCCCACATTCAAAAAACTGCTGACGCCCTTGTGTAGAGTGTCTACTTGCAGAGAGTAAAACTCACGTTTCTTCACGCGGCTGACTAGTGTAGCCAGGATGTCTACAGACATGGCATCAATGTGGCGCGACAGTGTTATTGGACACAGGAATCAAGCCCAACTTTTTTGCC
Source organism: Eleginops maclovinus (assembly GCF_036324505.1). Taxonomy (NCBI): domain Eukaryota; kingdom Metazoa; phylum Chordata; class Actinopteri; order Perciformes; family Eleginopidae; genus Eleginops; species Eleginops maclovinus. The sequence continues at coordinate 27,006,019 of NC_086351.1, forward strand.
TCTTTCTCTCCAATCATACACTCCATCTCTTTGGCCACTGGCAAACACACGTCTTCGGCAATTGTGTGCAGCACTCTGTAACTGAGCAGATATGAAGCCCGTAATGAGTCTTTCGTAGACCCAACGCATGAATGAAACTGCATTTGTTTTTGGCTTTTCTGCAACTCCTCCAACTTTGTTTTAAAAAATGTAAGTGGCTTTTGATTTATATTGCCATGTTTTGTGTGCAGGTGACGACGAAGATAAGAAGGCTTCAGACAGCCGTTTGCTAGAAACCTCACTGCACACCACGCACTGAGGCTTTGGGCAATCTGTATCGCCGATCCAAGTGAAGCCCTATATATCATCATATTTCCTTATTTTTTCCCCCGTCTGGTGTTCACCCTCATCACCTCTTTTTTGCCATCTCCTTCCCTCCTCTTCGGTTTCCTCCGGCGCATCATTTCCTGACTCCCGCTCATTTTCTTCTCCCGGATTCGTTCCCATCTCTCCGTCTCTGTTGCCTCCAAATCCTCCCTCTCTCTTGGTCCCTCTCCTCCTTCGTGACTAACAACTTTGTGATGAGACGTTCCACTTGACAGTTTCCCTGACTTCAGCCAGTTAATCATATTTGAAAGAATGAATGAAACGAGTTGGCATGCAAATATCCTTTTTGATAGAAACGTGACAGCGGCTGTCTTCTTCTACGTTTCTATCAAAAACTAATAAATTATAGTTTTTGGATTTAAAATAAAAGGGATTACAAAGGAAATATTTATTGTTCCTGTTTTCTATTGTAGCCTATGGAAAAATCCCACTTAAAAAAAACACTGTAATATTTTTACACCAGACCACCATTACATTTTTCATCTCGCGCACCCCCTGGTGGCAGCTCGTGCACCCCTGGGGGTGCTGTTAAATACTGTTACAGTAATTACGCATTTATTTGTGTTTACTTACTATCTATATACATTTATATGGATATCGTAATGTCTGTATACTGATTTATGTTTTTATCTCTGTTTTACAAAATCAAGAAGAAACTTCAGTAAAGTACGAGAAAAGTCAAACCTTGTGCATTTATTGGAGGACTTTTTGAATGTTAGCTAGCTGTCTAGCTTTGCTCCAGATTACGCGCTGCAAGGGCAGTACACTCCTCTTGTGGGCCGTGTTAACAGCAGTGTAACTCTCACTCAAACCCTCCCCCTGGGCACTTGCAGCAGTA